>NW_020837991.1:5706443-5891661 GCF_003676395.1 Aethalodelphis obliquidens | reverse complement strand
GGAGAGTTCTTAATCATTAGCTGGAACAATGTCCCTCGAGCCCCACAGAGCAACTATACTTATAAAGCATGCTTACCATGCTCACATAATTTCCATTATTCATTAAAAGCCTAGAAAGAAAAACTGCCCATTTCTATATTAGGAGATGAAGATAGCGAAATTTAGATAAATTAAGCACTGGTCACACTAATGTGGGCAGAGGTGAGATAATAAAAATGCAGAACTTGATTTATGATTATAAGATAAAACACAAATTCATTAGGAAAACATAGGTGTCTCTTAATCTGGCCCTAACTTTGCTGTTACCACCCCATCTGGCCACTGATGGCCCTGGGATATATCCAAATGTTTCTGTGCTTTTGAAAATGCCGATCTTCCTGTTAGTATGTCCCTCCAATCCTTTTCCCTGTATATCTCTTATTTATTCTTTGAAGACCCAACTTCAAGAGAACATACCTTGAAGTTTCCCTGGAATCATGCAGGACTATTCTTCTTTCTGACTTCCATGGAAATATATGAATATACCTCCACAATTTTTCTAACCCACATTACTCTTCTGGGTTTATGTGTTGGCCTATCCCATGAGACTGTGTGCTCCTAGGGCAGAACCTCAGACTTGTTTATCTAGAAAGAAACATGACCAAGGGACTAGAAACGTGACCAAGCTGAGAATATCTCAATAAATGTGTGATAAAGAAATCAACCAATGAATACATAAAAGCTGCAGAAAAATAAACTAGGCCTAGTGTTCTACTGAGATTTACTCAGACTTCTAACATAAAGAAAATTTGAAATCATGTCTTTATTTACATGGATTTTCTAAATGAGATAGACAAGTTTAAAAAATTATCAGGTAAAATAAAATAATTCAATGAGTATAGCCATTATTTTGTTAGAATTGGTAATATAATTTTAATTCAGAGCTTCATCTCATAGTTGATCAAATACTACATTATAAATTTCTCCAAATATTACAAAGTGACTACTTAAAAATAGTTTTACCAATTCCTAATTTAAGAAATCCTTTTGTGAGCAGTATTTATCTATATATGTGGAGAAAAGGTAGAATCAATTTAGATTTTAGGAAAATATTTGCATGTATATAAAGCTGAAAAAAATCCTAGAAAAAAATAACTACAGAAAATATTAATATAAACTATATTCATAAACATATAAAATATGCAAAATTATTAATATTGATTATCAAGAAGCTCATGGAGGTGGGTTTGGAGGAAGAGAAAGCTCAGAATTTTGGAGTGCTGGGGAGGAAGATCTCACAGCAGCTTTGAATCTGACAGTGCTAGTCAATTCTCCTTACAATTTTTACCGAGTTTCTAAGAACACCCTTCTTGTGCTCCTCTTTTTTATGTGAAGAGTTTGGAAAGCCCTAGAGTCTTCCAGCTCTACCCTCACTGGACCTTACCTTCACCTGATGCACATGATGTACTTGCTAGGCATTTCATCCTCTTAGTTAAAAATCAACTTATCCAGCCTGGATGGAAGAGCAAGTGAACTAAGTTTGTTTGTTTTTTTCTCAACAAAAACATAGGTCAACCTTTCTAGTCTGGGGGATACTGACTAGATCACACACCAAAAGCAGGAATTTAATCTCTATAGATGCCAATTTGAGTTAGGAGAGTAGGCTTTGGTCTTTACTAAAACTGGTTTTATTTTCCTCTAATGTGATTCTGCGGTAAACGACAATGCATACATGTTAATAAATGTACACATGCATACATATCAATAAACACTTTTTCACCTGCTGGTTGATATCTAGCTTCCTAGTAGTGGTCTGTGATTCTTGAATATCGAAATTAAATCCATACTTTTCATTAATAAAGAGCTCATGTTTTCAGATTAAGTTCAACATGACAGCATACTTTTATCTCAGTGTATGTTGCCAATACTGAGTTCCCTCTGGAAATAATGAGACATCTCCACATGGTAGTCTCCTGGGGAAGTGATTTGGCTCTTAGTGACAGAAAGAAAGTAAATGAGCTGAGTGGATGATACAAGAAAAAGAGACTCAGCTCCACAGGGTATTAATCTGAAGGTTCTTTTTTCTCCTCATGCAAGCTTATGAAGATGTGCTAACTGATGGATTTATCATATTTTAATGGCATCCTCTTTTTTTTTTGAAGCCTTCTCTATTCTCCCTTTCCTTCATGATGCCTTCATGCAGAATTTCCATACAGTATGCTTCATTATAATACGATATTTTGGTTACTGGCACTTCTTGAGTCAACAGGAAGAAATCATATTAGGAATGTTGAAGTCGAATGAACTGAAGAGGAAAACTTAAATATTGTTGTCTTGTGCCGAGCAACGTGAAGAGGTTTCCTAAAATAAGAAAGATAGGCAGAACTAAAGAACTATAAGTAATGAGGAAGAGAGAATGAAGAAAGAAGGCAATTATTTGGTGTCAGTTAAAAGAGGCGAGTTAGTGTGTTTATCCCAGGGGCAGTTATAAAAAATGAAGCTTGAAATTTAATGTGATCCCAGTTAGATATAATATACATTGCACTAAATTTAAATAATCAAAACTCTTGTTGCAATTATTTGAGTTGAGGAGAGAGAATTATAAGAAGCTGACACAGAAATCATTGATAGTGAAGTAATTTTCTGAAAATTGATACGGCATTTTCCTGTTATGACTGCAACCAGTACTGTTAACGAGGTTTGACATGTCTGAAGAAAAATGTATCTGTCTGAAAAACATGGCATTATAAATGTCTTATATATACCATGGAGTTTGATGTTCTTACTCCTGGCATGGTATTATTGCAATAGTGGTGAGTTTCTAGAGCATGGGTACTAATTCACGCATTAGTATCTCCACATTTAGGCCACATTCCAACTAGACGTTGGAACCTTTACTATTCCCCATTAGACATCACAGACACCATTAATTATGCCTATCACTTCTCTGTTGAGGCAAAATTCAATACTTTAAGTTTTGGCACACGGGTAGCCACTATCAGCTGATTATGTGTGGTCGTGAGATAAAAAGTATTTGCTACTTAGAGCCTATAATGGTAACTCCTTGGGGTCACACACTCTTGTCTTTATGTTGAGCTTTATGTCCATATGTTGAGCTTTATGTTGAGCTTTATGTCCATATGTTGAGCTTGCCATGGATGATGATGTTGATGATAAAGATTATGATGGTGGTGATGATGGTAACAGCACCCACAATTAACTGAACACTTATAGTATTACAGGCACTAAGTAAGTTGGAGGAATTACAAAAGTAACTTATGATTGTTGTCCTTATGGCATTTATATATCTGGCCAAAGAGAAATACGATATATACAATTTAATTGTATAAAATACTACAAGGTGATACTTTTCAAGTGACAAAAGAGAGAGAAAAGTATAAGGCACATGATACTAGACTAATAAATTGTCTAACGATAACTTTGATTAAATATACAAATTCCTAGAACGACATAACTACAAAAACTGCTACACAAAGAAATAGAAAATTCATATTGAAATATAACAAGTAAGATGAATTGGTAATTTTAACTCTCCAGATTCAGATGGCTTTTTTGGTAATTTCCACCAAATTTAAAGATGAATGAATGCTAATTTTTTCACAAATACTTCTAAAAATAGAAAAAGAGGACACACATCTGAACTCATTCTATGAAACCAGTATTATTATGATATCAAATCCAGAGAAAGACATTATAAGAAAAGAAAACTACAGATCAATATTTCTTATGAATATAGATGCAAAAATATTCTACAAAACACTAGCAAACATAATCCAGGCAACATATTAAAAAGGATACACAATGTAATCAAGTAGGATTTATCCCAAGTATGCAAGGTTTAACATCTAAAAATCAGTCAACATCACAAACTATATTAATATAATAAAGGACAAAAACAGTGCCATATTTGTCACAATATATGAAGAAAAAAGCATTTGACAAAATTTGAAATTCAACAAACTAAATATAGAAGAAAACTTTCTCAACCTGATAAAGGGCATCTATGAAAACCCCACAGGTAATATTGTATTTAGTGGTCATAGTCTAAATATTTTATCCATAGATCTGAAGCAAGATGTCCACTGTCACTACTGCTATTTAGCATAGTACTGGAGGTTCTATCTAGAGCTCTTAAGCAAGAAAAATAAATTTTTTTAAAGATTTAGATTGTAAAGAAGAACTGAATTCATTATTTGCAAATGACATAAGATGTAAACAATAAAAAATTCTAAAAAGAAAAGAATCACTTAAAAATCATTAGAATAAGTGAGTTCAACATGGTGGCAAAATACTAGGTTAATATACGAAATTTTAATTGTACTTCTATATAACGGCAATGAACAGCCTAAAAATGAAATTAAGAAAAGAATTCCATTTGCAATAGCATCAAAAAATTCTGGACTGAAGGAGGGACTCCTGTGTGGAGTTGTGGGATCTGCCTTTTTGTTGAAGGAGGCATCACCTCTGTACATCAATCCAGAGGCATCACAGCCCCTGGCGGCCAGTACCACCTCCTGCAGAAACAGGACAGCTGTCACACTCGCTGGGGAAAGTTTTCCCTCTAAGAAAAAAACAAAAACAAGACAAAAAACTGGTAACCCTACTTGAAGTTGTCCTAACTTATCATCCATAGTTATCTACTTAAAAATAATAATTCAGGGTGTCCTCCCTGCCTTCAAGATAATGAAGTCAGTGAGAAACTGAGGATTTCATTGTTTAGGTTCTTCCTCTCTCTCCATGCACACCATTCCATCCCCCTTCTTTTACTCCATCCATACTCAGCTCCTGGATTTTTCTAGCATATTCTGCACTATCTCACTTTCTCAGTCTGCATTATCAGTGCTTATTTCATTCTGTTTCCCTAGCACAGTGCCCAGTACTTAAATGCTTCCTCAATTAATGTAAAATCATCTTCCAAACAGAGCAGTTCCTGGGCTAGAGATAAACTCTGATGTCAGTGTGAACTTCTCATCCCTCCCCTCACATCCTGTGTAAATACAGCCTGTCACTAATATTGTTACATATACAGGCGACTAAACTGATTAGATCCAGGTTTGCACCTACCTGGTTCTCATTAACTTATTATTGGTTCTGAAGTTCTAAAGGTAGGAAACCCAGTCTAAGTTTCCAGAAGCTAGTTGATAAACCAATATATTCTACTGTTTGTTACAGAAACTTACTTATTTCTAGGTTTCCCTCCAAACATCTGGAAACTGGCTCCCAGAATAAACATATAGAAAATAGAGGTAGGGGAAAACAGTGAAATAAGGGCTTTAAACAATTTACAGTTATGGAAAAGTGCCAAGGCATGGGATAATTTCCAGCAGCATGAAATTCTTTTTTATTCTTATTTTTGCCAGAAATTCTCTCACTCAATTTTTACTCTTTTTCCTACTAATATCAAGCTGTCTTTAAAATCTCAGCTCACCTGTCTCCTCTTCTAGGAAGACTTTTTTGATTCCTCTAGATTAGGTTGGGTGCCACTTCACGCTCATACAGCTTTATATTGAGCATCTAACTCTTTCTATAGTAATTGCTTCCTTGTCTGACTTCCTCACTAGACTGTGAAATCCTTGAGGGCAGGGAAGCTGCCTTATTTATCTCTGTTTTCCTCTGCCCAGCACAGAGCCTAGTTCATGGTGTGTAATCAGTGAAGCCATGTGACTAAGTTAGTGTTTAAAGGAGTAATGAATGCAGTCTGATTGCTTGAACAGAATTTTCAGACATTTCCTGGGAGGAATGAAATACTAATTGGGCTTGGGTCATCACTGACACACCTAACGCTGGTCAGAGAAAGATGGCACAAAAGAGTGATGATGCATACGTCCAAAAACATAGTTGTCTAGGAAAAGCATTTCCTCACTTGTAAGATTTTCAGGGTCATCCTCTAAGTCAATTTATATAGTTTTCTAATTAAGTTGACAAATAAAAAGCAGATGCTTTTTGAGCTTTTGCCGTTATTTTTGCAACAACTGCTTTAATATATTATCTTGAGATGACCCTCCTATGTAATCCCAGGTAAGTTGATGATGTATTGCTTCCAGTTATGATGTTCAAATACGTAATTGAAAATACTGAAAAAGAAATAAAACTCTGAAAACTACACTTTTTTAATTTCAAATTCCCTTTTTCGTCTCATTCCAGGGATTATACTGCTTAAAGTCGCATAAATAGTCTTTCTTCTTTTCCTCTGCTGATGTCTGAAAGGTCAAGTTTGATTTGCACCTGTCAATGCCTAAATTTCTTCTGGTACTGTCTCAGTAGACATGTTCTTCTAAATTTATTCTTCTTTGTACATTTAAGATATCTGATCTGCTGTTAATTTAGCAACCCTATATCAAGCCACTTTGCCGTGTCTAACCCAGACATACTGAATGTGTTTCACAGGATAAACAAAAAAAAAAAACTATTGTTTGAATAAAACTTCATTTTACGATGTAGATGTTCTGATTTTATTTTCTTTTTTCTGTAGTTTTCCTGTGCACTCACTGTAGAACTTGCTAATGAAAATCCAATTAGGTGGAACATTAGAAATTAATGTAAATAAACATGGGGACTACTGTAACAAAATACCAATGACTTATGAACAATAGAACTTTATTTCTCATTGTTTAGGAGGCTGGAAATCCAAGATCAAGGTCTAGGCGGATTTGGTGTTTGGTGAAGACCTGCTTCCTAGTTTATAGATTGCAGCTTTTTTGCTATAACGTTACACAGCAAGAAGCAGCAGAAAAGCTCTCTGAGGCCTCTTTTGTAAAGACACTAATCTCACTATGAGGGCTCCACTCTCATGACCTAATAACCTCCACAAGTTCTCACCTCCAAATACTATCACTCTGGGGACTAGGTTTCAACATATAAATTTCGAGGGGACAAAAGCATTCAATCTATAGCAAAGACTAATCATGGTTGTGTGTCGATCCCTAATCATATTTGCTAATTTTGCAAGGTTATTCATACTTGGTTGTCATCATCTAATCAGTGAATTATATACTGAAAATAACCAGTAATTGATTAGACAGGTGGTAACTTTTGTTAATTTATTTAATTTTGCTTTTGTCTCATTCTGCTTTATTTTCAAATTTTGTATAAAGCATTATACCCATTAAAAACTTGGATAATAGAAAAAAAACCTGTCTTTTTCTGTAAAGTATCTACAAATCTGCCACATACAATCACCATTATTACTACATTGTTTATTATTACTACATTAATACACATTTCATATGTAATATATGGCACTATATTATATATACAACTATTTTTAATCAACTAACATTATCTCATAAGAATTTTCATGTGCCATTAAAATATTCCACTGATGTAGTATTATTTGACATTAAGATTATAATCATAAAAAGACTTGTGGTTATAAATAAGCCCACACATCTAGCTTGTTTTGTAGTTATGCTTTAGAATATATTTCCAGATGTGAAATTAGTGCATCACAGATTAAGAACACATTAAAGAGTTTTGATACATATCAGTAAATGGATTACAAGAACTAATATGATGGCCTCTGGTATGACTATTTTCATTTAAGTCTACGAAGCAATTCTTGCCCGACCTGGACATAGCTTCTGAGGAGCATGATAAGAAATACTTTAATTTTAATAAGAAATCATTATGACTCACTCTTAACCCTTATTCATTAGAATCATGTTGTGGGATATCAGAAAGCTACTGACAATTTTCTTGACTGGACAGAGGGTTGCATGTGACAGGTCAGTCTTGGGAGGATGGCAGGGTGTACTGGATGTTAGTAAAGATGCAAGCAAGTCCGAGCTCTCATCATAGATTTCCTAACAATGTAACTTGTACAAATTACTTAACTTCTGGGAGATTCGTATTCCCCATTTATAAATTGTTTATTCATTGTTCATCCATACATCTTTTACTCATTCACTCAATCATTAATTCGAAAGTATGTGTCCAGTTGCTTCTTTGCTCCAGGCACAATTCTAGGTCCCAGGGATAGAGGAGTAAACCAAAGACTCAACTGTCTTGTCCTCATGGAGCCTACATTTCATTAGAAGAGACAGACAAAAAAGATAAACAAAAAAGTAGAATGCCATAAAGAAAAATTTAAAATAGTGAAGAGATAAAGAGACCTGAGGTACTTTTATAGGTGGTGGTGAGGGAAGGTGGTTCTGAAGCAGTAAGAGTTACGTGAATGAGGTGAGGAATGAGTCTCTTATCCTTCCTAATTATACCTTCCCTTGGCATTCCTATCTCACAACTTCCAAACTTCTACATGTCTGAGTTCTAATTAAAACACTGGAGTTTGCTCAAGCTGATAGCTTCACCTCTGCATATGCTTTCTGTCAGGATGCTTAAGAGTTTCTTTCTTGCTGCCTTTTGATCCTAATTATGGCCAGCTGTAAACTAATTAACCTCTCTAGGTGTCTCCCAGGAGGTTAGAGTGCTTGGCAGCCAGGGCAACAGCAGCACTGCAGCTGGGCATAAATGATAACGAAGCATATTGATTCACCAAGCCTGCTACCCGTGTGGTAATTTCCTTGCAGCCTCCTTGTTAGCAGAGATAACAAAAACAATCAAAAACAAAGCTTTTGCGACTGTGAAGGGCTTAAATGTTCTTATTGTTTGAACTTTGTTCCATAGTTCTAGTGTCTAACCAAAGTAAACTGCATATGAATGAAATAATTAATTACAGATGAGTGAATGAATGAATATATGTGAGTGAATAAAGAATGAAAAGCCATGTTGTAAAAATCAAGCAATCAACCCGAAGACATTTGTTTTTTTTGTTGTCTGTGCTACTGCAAGGGCTTTACTGGGTCCTGGGTGCTTGGTGATAGGAAATAGATATAAAGAGGTAAAGGATGGGTGCAAACCTCAAGGAATGTAAAATTCATTTGGTGGGATAAGAGAATCATTCCACTTACAAACGTCTAAACTTCTGTTATAAGGCTTTCTCTGTGTTTTATGATTTTTTTTGTTTTTTGATTTATGCCTGTCTCTCTTTCTCCGTGTGTGTGTACACACACACACCCCCACACACATATATTTGTTTTCTTTATAATTTGGATCTCTCCCTTACCAGCTGCTTCTGGGAGAAGGTCATGCCTTCCGTAACATTGTATAGCTAGTGACTTTTATTAGGATGTTTCCATGAAAGGTATTTGGATTATATGGATGTTTCAATAATTTTTAAAAAATTTTCATCTCCACTGAATATAAGATATGAACTGGAACTTCAATGTTGTTAGAGTGAGGAGTGAGTATTTGGGGACAAAATCCCAAAGAATAAGAGTCTAACTACATTTCTTTCTTTGGGGACATGTGAAAATCTTTTCTTTTCCTCCATCAGTTTCCATAGGTGAAATAAGGGTATGTCCATGTTTGTCTCTTTCCCATCTTGAAAAAAACGCGGAAACTGAAGGGAAATTAAAGTTCTTACCTCAATACCACCCCCAATTCTCGCAGGGATCACTGAATCTTCCTGTCTGCACATGAGGTAAGACTGGGTGATTAAAGTGAGCAGTCCAAAATCACTAGGCTCTGTGGCAAATGGATTGTCTCAGATCTAATCTTCTTTGTAATATTCTGAAACTAGAACCTCTTACACTATTAAATTCTAACAAATAATGAAAATTTGTTTTCTTGCTTTGGTTGGGCGTATTGGCTCAATGTTACTTGCCTGGCATACGGTTTCAGAAGAGTTTCACAACTACAAAGGTCATAATGCTTTGTAAAGATTTTAATCATGTGAATTGTTTTTGTAAGGCTAGCATTTCAGAGTCTATCTTCTAGATGTGCTCTTCTACAAAATTGATGTTACCCAACAACTTAATTATAGATTGCCCGTGACTAATTATCCCAAATGATGGTTTCATTCTGTTTTTAAAAAATATAGAAATAAGACTAGATATATAGATGTTAAAGTATATAATAATTTATCACACATCCTTTAAAATAGTGCAAACTTAGCAGTTAACAATTTCTCATTACTCTTCAACACTTATCCATCAGTATTTAATAAGCCTGGAACAGGGTTCATTTTCATTTCCAGGCTGATTCTAACACACATCTTTCAAACTAAGCAGCTTTTAAAAGTCTACGGTTCCATCATACAGAGTGAAGTAAGTCAGAAAGAGAGAGACAAATACCGTATGCTAACACATATATATGGAATTTAAGAAAAAAAAATGTCATGAAGAACCTAGGGGTAAGACAGGAATAAAGACACAGACCTACTAGAGAATGGACTTGAGGATATGGGGAGGGGGAAGGGTGAGCTGTGACAAAGCGAGAGAGAGGCATGGACATATATACACTACCAAACGTAAGGTAGATAGCTAGTGGGAAGCAGCCGCAGAGCACAGGGAGATCAGCTCGGTGCTTTGTGACCGCCTGGAGGGGTGGGATAGGGAGGGTGGGAGGGAGGGAGATGCAAGAGGGAAGAGATATGGGAACATATGTATATGTATAGCTGATTCACTTTGTTATAAAGCAGAAACTAACACACCATTGTAAAGCAATTATACTCCAATAAAGATGTAAAAAAAAATACAAAATAAATTAAAGAAAAAAAAGTCTACAGTTCCCAAAAACACAGATCGGTAGGATATTATCAAATAAATTACAAAGTCAGATACCAAATTAGTTTGAGACAGGCCGGATTAAATAAATTTAAACAAGTCTGTTTTCTGCCAGATTGCTGGATCTTTCATCTGATTACTCGTGTTTTGAAACCTGAAAAAGGTTTCCTAGCCTATCATAGGCTAGGATTTCCCAACTTATTTGACCAGTTCTCTCTCTTGCCTTGGCATACCTAACAGTATCTATAGTTTTACCCCCCCCCAAAAAAATGCTGTAAATTGGTATTTAAAAATAAAGAAACAGGGGCTTCCCTGGTGATGCAGTGGTTAAGAATCCGCCTGCCAATGCAGGGGACATGGGTTCAAATCCCTGGTCCGGGAAGATCCCACATGCCACGGAGCAACTAAGCCAGTGTGCCACGGCTACTGAGCCTGCCCTCTAGAACCTGTGAAACACAACTACTGAAGCCCATATGCCACAACTATCGAAGCCCATGTGCCTCGAGCCTCTGCTCTGCAACAAAAGAAGCCACTGCAATGAGAGGCCAAGCACGGCAACAAAGAGTAGACCCTGCTCGCTGCAACTAGAGAAAGACCACGCACAGCAACAAAGACCCAACACAGCCAAAAACAAACAAACAAATAAATAAAATAAATCTAAAAAACAAAGAAGGCTGTGCTCCACAAAGAGAGGGGCCACAACAGTGAGAGGTTCGCGTACCACAAAAAAAAGAAAAAGAAAGAAAGAAAGAAAGAAACAATAGACCCAAAATGGAGTCACTTGTTCTAAACCCACATCACCAAACCAAGACTTGATGCCTAATCTAATTGCTTCTCTTAGGAATGTCATCTTACACAGTCAGCCTGGAATTTCCCATCCGGCACTAGTGAGGTGATCCACCTCCTCTAACCCCGTTTTTTTTTTTTTTTTTAAATCTGTGACTTTCTTGTTGCTCCCACTTTCTGCCTTTAGAAACCTTTTTTCTTCTACAGTTCTTTGGAGCTCCTTCTGATCCATTAGATTTGACGCTGTCTGATTCATAAATTGTTGAGTAAAGCCAATTTCACCTTCAAATGTACTCAGTTGATTTTTCTTTTTAAACAATGAGAGAGGCTGTCCCAAATATTCCTGTGGTCTTCCGGTTATCTGAAGCTTTAATACTCTAATCAGGTTTGCAGTTTGATTTTGTTTAGCTTCTATTGCTCTGCCTAATTAAGAAAATGATGGTGACAACTTTGTCCTTTGCCCACCATATCACAAACATGGTGGACCCTTATGTCACTCCTTGGATGAAAGACTAAATCTTATTTAAATGTCCTGTGATTCTTAGGAAAAAATTGCCATGACATAGTCCTTCCCTGGAACTTCAATAATATATGTAACTTCCCAGAGTGCCTGAGGTTTCCCCCCCACCATGGGAAGAAGAGTAAAAATACAGAGGAATGGCACATACCATCAGCAACATAGCTTTCCTGTGGTTTTTAACACAGTCACCTTTACCATACAGTCCCTCTACCCTTAGCCTTGGGAGCTGGCCTAAGGTCTCCCAGCCTGATTTGCATATACTGCCTGCATTTACTCACTGAGTACATCATTGAGGTTTCTGATATCTGATAAGACTTGCTTTCTGGTAGAGGCTACTTTTTACTTAAGGAGGCTTGGCATTAGTAAAATTCCAGGCTATACTAGACCTTTCCTGATAGCAATGCAAAAACAAGAATCTATGACTTAGATAAATATATCTATTTTTTTTACTCTATGAAAGATGATTTTTGAGGACTCTCTTCTTATATTTTGTAATCATGTGAGTTGTCCTATATATTTATTTTTTGATATATCTTATGACACTGACAAAAAAGTATTTTAGGGGAATGTATTAATATAATGTTTTAACTCTTTAAGACTAAATATGGAATAATAACCATAGTTTTAATCATTAAATGTTGCAAAAAATATTTTATTATCTCTAAGCACATTACTAATGTCAGGTGTTTAAAAAATTCAATAAATAAAGGACTCACAAATATTGCTTCAATATATAAACATAATGTCTTTAATTAGCATGTATTTGTGTGCAAATTGCTTTTTAAGTTTCGTTGTTGCTTCCCTATCTTAGATAAATGTCCCCTTTCTGTCTTTCTTACCTCACTAATTTGTTTAGTAAGTCCTTTTGTATGAAAAATGCTAAATATAGTTCAGCCTGTCCTAAAACTTGATTTATTCTGATCTTCAAAAGTGCAGTATTTGTTTGTATTGTGCTCAACAAAAAAAGTATCAGTAAGTCTTTGATAAAATGATATTGGAAGATATACCTCAAATTGAATACAGCAGCTTGAAATAGTTACTTGTAACTATATTAAGTGATTTTCTAATGACTTCAAAGACAAATTGCAATTTTTACTGAATTTATACCACGTTTTACTGAGCTTACACTGAATTTTACTGAACATGATTCATGCAAGCAGAGGTCTTAAAATCTTTCTTTGACAGCTCTCTTCATACCTCTTATAAAAAACTTATCAAGTTGTGCTGTAATTCTTTGGTTTGCACATCGCTCTGATTTCAGTATATTGGGCTGCTAGAAGCTAAAGACAGACCAGAGGAGATTCTTAGTAAAAGTTTGTAGAATTAATGAATAATATTTTAAATTGGAACTTGCAACCAAAAATTTCCCCATGACTCCCTCAAATTTATCATTATCTGAAAAAATGCTGAGCCAGAACTATCTTATGGTAGAGTTTTGTGTATTTCATTCTATCAATAACTTTCTCAAAGAATTATATGGGAAATAAATGCTTATGTTTCCAAAAGTATGGAATTTGTACTTATGGGTGATGTTATTATATTTATCTATCATGATTATTAATAAGAATATAAACAAAAAAGGAATTACCAGATGATCCATATCAAGATGTTCAGCAAAAACATGTGCCGATATGCTAAGAGAACAGACTGGTAAGCTAGCATGGTACTTGGCACTTAGTAAGCATTTAACATATGTAAGCTAAATCTGAACCTGCACATTCAGAGGCTATTTTCAACCTTGTCTCTCTCTGTCTCTGACTCTGTCTCTGTTTCTCTCTCTATATATATAGACATAGCATATTCAGTTTATGTATGATTATGTATATGCACAATAATAATATGTATGGGTATGTATCTCAGCTAGCTAGCTAGCTATTATTAAGGAACCGTTTTCAATCAAAATATGGTCTGAGAGATGAAAGGAAGTTAGAAGAATAGTGATAGAGAAGGAATGAAATTCTAAAAACAAAAACTTAAGCATTGTGCAAAACTACTGAATTTCCATTTTCAAAAGGACTTACAGGAAGCAATTTTCCTACATTAAATTTCTAGGAATACTTAATATTTCAAATATAAGACTCACTTGAGCCTCAAATGAACACAAAATCACACTTCAGTTTATTATGCCAATTAAATTGAAAGAATCAAATGGAAATGAGTAACATTTTTCAATGACCCATATGTCAAAGCCAAAGCCAAAGTCATATCTCTATGAGAAAGACATTCTGACTGATTTTACCATGCTTCACATAAATAGGGAGGAACTGATAAACCACAAGACCTTGTTCAGTTGATATAATGTTATAATACTGTCCCACCAGCCAGGATCAAATCAAGTTTAATTTCACCCTTACAGTGTAACTGATAGCTTTCTACAAAACTTAGTTGAGGATGCAAAGAGAATGAGACTGAGTCCTTGAACTACTGGAAACTGCAGAGATAGTATAACATGATGCAAATGTTTGGGAGAAAATGCAAATCATATAACTAATAAGAGATTAATATCCAGAGTATATATAGAACTCCTACAACTCAACAACAAAAAACAACCTATTCAAAAATGGGCAAAGGACATGAATAGACATTTATCCAAAGAAGACAAACAAATGGCCAATAAGCACGTAAAAGGATGTTCTACATCACTAATTATTAGGGAAATGCAAATGAAAACTATAATGAAATACCACCTCAAACCCATTAAAATGGCTACTATCTATCTATCTATCTATCTATCTATCTACCTAAAACAACTGTTGGTGAGGATGCAGAGAAGTTGGAACCCTTGTGTACTGTTAGTGGGAATGTAAAATGGTAAGCCACCATGGAAAACAGTATATCCTTTCCTTAAAAAATAATTTAAAATAAAATTATGATATGATCCAGCAATTCCACTTCTGAGTATACACCTAAAATAATTTAAAGAGGTATTTTCACACTCATGTTCATAGTACCATTATTCACAATAGTTGAAACGTGAAAGCAACCCAAGTATCCATTGAACAACTAATAGATAAGCAAAATGTGGTATATATTTTCGTCCCTCATTATCCTCAGAGGATTGGTTTCAGGAGGCCCAGTGTATAGCAAAATCTCCAGATGCTCAGGTTCCTTGTATAAAATGGTGAATTAAATATGTGGTGTAATATCCATGAGTATATCTTTTGCAAATTTTACTGTATATATAGAGAGAAAGAAAGACAGAGAGAGAGAATATCAAATTAGAATAAAAAAACAAAATTTACAAATTTTAAAAGCTGTTAAATATCATGAATATCACAATATAAAAAATAACATAATTTGAGGAGATTGAAGCATAAAAATCCTCAAAAGAGGTTTTGTTGTTTTTGGTTTTTTTGTTTTTTATTTATTTTTTCTTCACAACTATTCCAACATCATAGGACACATGAAGTATCATGAAGAGGGAGTTGAAGCCGACAAATGGTGTCTGTTTTAACCTTCTATGGACAATATATCTTACTTCTGCAAAGCTTAATGGATATATGGCCATGTGAACACACTAAGTAAAGAGTTTGTACAGATGAGGGTCCAGAAGCTTAATCTTCATGGCTTACAGAGTTAACGTGCCTCAACTTGGGCTTCCCTATTTTGCCCTCCTCACTTGCCTCTCCTCCCCCTGACAGGTAGTGAGTGACAAAAACATGCTAGGCCTATAAACTATTCCCCAAACTTCGGAATTTATTCAAAACTATGGGAATATATTAAAGGATTTAGGTAGAAGAGTTAACATGTTTGCTTCCTAAACTTCAGAACCTAATCGAGGTAGAATTACATTGTCTTGAATTAAGAGAGGGGAATGTGGGGTCCTGGTTTAGAGACAGTGGCCATGATGTTGGTGAGGAATGAATATGTTCTGTGTAAATTGGGGGGTAGCACCAACAGGATTAGGTACCAGATTGGATGTGGAAAGCAGAAAACATTGAAAAATCAAAAAAGAATAGCAAAAAAAAAAAAAAAAAAAAAAAAAAGAATAGCAGAGTTATGGCTTAAGTAACTAATAGGATAATGGTATATAGGATGGTGGATGACTTTAGAAAGGGGTCAGTGCTTTATATAATAAAGTGTGAATGGTTATGTCACCCAAGTGAAGAAAATACAGTTGATTCTCATTATTCATGGGAGTATGCTCTATGATTTCACCACAGACAATGAATTTGCCAATACCGAACTATTGCCCCTAGGGGAAATACAGGGTTAGATTCCTGCCAGCCTCCAGGCATGTTTTCATCAACCAATCAATATGTAACCTTTTTTAAAAACGTGTGTTTTGCCTGAAACTACACCATAGCCTTTCTGTACTTACGAACACTAGAGAGCATTTCAACACTATTCTTGGAGGTCATTTTAAACAGAGAAATCACAAAAAAAAAAAGCATAAAAATGGGAAAGAAACATGGCAATAAATGGATTTCAAAAAGAACGCTCATTTACAGTATAAGAGTTGAAACAAGAAGAGCCTTGCCTTCTTTTACCTCAACTGGGAAGGTAGGTGTACGATGAAAAACAAAATTTTTGTTGCTCTGTGCATGTCCACAAATGACCGCAAAACTGTCACAAGTATCAATTTGGTGGTTAGAAATAAACTCTAACGGCATTAATGAGGATTAACTTCCGATTCAAGTCTAGAGCTGAAAAACTGTCTTGGAAGAAGATATGTCTTTGGGAACCATCAAAAACAATGATGGTGTTTCTAATTCTGGAAAGGAAGAAAATCACCTAGAAAAACTAGAGACAAGAAAGCTCAATTCCAAAATCTGAGGAACTCTAATATTTATCCTGAGGAAAGCCAACAATTAGAGGCAGGTAGAGGAAAAATAGGTAGAGCCAACAACAAGCATTAAGATAGAGGAGGGAAGAAAGAGAACGTGGTGCCACAGCAGCTTAGACAAGAGAGAGGAAATGAGATTTGGGTATCTGTATTCAAAACAAGCTGAGGTGCTGATACTGGAAAGGTAAGAGCTCTTCTATTGCAAGAGGAAGTCAGAATGGAGGAAGGATGCATATTCAAGAGGATGGTACCTCTTTGGCTCCTGTGTTTCCCTGAAGTCTCAGAGAATGAGGAAAACAGACAATTGGGAAAAATGTGATAAATCCTGTCCTTAGAAAGAATATTTTTAAATAGAATAACTCCTGGACTCCAAAACCAATTCATTCCTGTACTCCTTTTGTTCTTTCCTTTTTTTTTAATAGATTTTTATTAGAGTATAATTGCTTCACGATACTGTGTTAGTTTCTGCTGTACACAAAAGTGACTGAGCCATATGCATACATATGGCCCCATATCCCCTCGCTGTTGAGCCTCCCTCCCATAATCCCTATCCTACCCCTCTAGGTCATCACAAAGCACGGAGCTGATCTCCCTGTGTTATGCTGCTGCTTCCCACTAGCTAACTATTTTACATTCGGTAGTGTATATATGTCGATGTTACTCTCACTTTGTCCCAGCTTCCCCCTCCCCCTCATGTGCTCAAGGCCATTCTCTATGTCTACATTTTTATTCCTGCCCTGCAGCTAGATTCATCAGTACCTTTTTTTTTTTCTTTTTAGATTCCATATATATATGTTAGCATACAGTATTTGTTTTTCTCTTTATGACTTACTTCACTATGTATGACAGACTCTAGGTCCATCCACCTCACTATAAATAACTCAATTTCATTTCTTTTTATGGCTAAGTAATATTCCATTGTATATATGTGCCACATCTTCTTTATCCATTCATCTATCAATGAACATTTAGGTTGGTTCCATGTCCTGGTTATTGTAAATAGTGCTGTAATGAACATTGTAGTAATAGTCTCTTTTGAATTATGGTTTTCTCAGGGTATATGCCCAATAGTGGGATTGCTGGGTCACATGGTAGCTCTATGTTTGTTTCTTTAAGGAACCTCCAAACTGTTCTCTTAGTGGTTATATCAATTTACATTCCCACCAACAGTACAGGAGAGTTCCCTTTACACCACACCCTTTCCAGCGTTTATTGTTTCTAGATTTTTTGATAATGGCCATTCTGACTGGCATGAGGTGATATCTCATTGTAGTTTTGATTTGCATTTCTCTAATAATTAGTGATGTTGAGCATCTTTTCGTGTGCTTCTTGGCCATCTGTATGTCTTCCTTTTTGAAATGTCTATTTAGGTCTTCTGCCCATTTTTTTAATTGGATTGCTTTTTTTTATTTTTGATATTGAGCTCCATGAGCTGTTTTTGTATATTTTGGAGATTAATCCTTTGTCTGTTGTTTCATTTGCAAATATTTTCTTCTGTTTTGAGGGTAGTCTTTTCATCTTCTTTATGATTTCCTTTGCTGTGCAAAAGATTTTAATTTTAATAAGTCCTATTTGTTTATTTTGTTTTTATTTCTGTTACTCTAAGAGGTGGGTCAAAAAAGATCTTGCTGTGGTTTATGTCAAAGAGTGTTTTCATGTTTTCCTCTAAGAGTTTTATAGTGTCTGGTCTTACATTTAGTTCTTTAATTCACTTGGAGTTTATTTTTGTGTATGGTGTTAGGCAGTGTTCTACTTTCATTCTTTTACATGTAGCTGTCCAGTTTTCCCAGCACCATTTATTGAATAGGCTGTGTTTTCTCCATTTTATGTTCTTGTCTCCTTTGTTTTAAACTAGGTGACCATATGTGCATGGGTTTATCTCTGGGCATTCTATCCTGAACCACTGATCTATATTTCTGTTTTTGTGCCAATACCATACTGTCTTGATTACTGTAGCTTTGTGGTATAGTTTGAAGTTGGGGAATGTGATTCCTCCACCTCCACTTTTCTTTCTCAAGATTACTTTGGCCATTTGGAGTCTTTTGTGTTTCCATATGAATTGTAAAATTTTTTGTTCTAATTCTGTGAAGAATGCCACTGGTAGTTTGATAGGGGTCGCATTGAATCTGTAGATTGCTTTGGGTAGTATAGTCATTTTCACAATATTGATTCTTCCAATCCAAGAACATGGTATATCTCTCCAACTGTTTACATCATCTCTTTTTTTTTTTGCAATACGCAGGCCTCTCACTGTTGTAGCCTCTCCCGTTGCGGAGCAACAGGCTCTGGATATGCAGGCTCAGCAGCCATGGCTCACGGGTCCAGCTGCTCCGTGGCATGTGGGGTCTTCCCAGACCGGGGCATGAACCCGTGTCCCCTGCATCGGCAGGCGAACTCTCAACCACTGCGCCACCAGGGAAACCCTACATCATCTTTGATTTCTTTCATTAGTGTTTTATAGTTTTCTGAGTACAAGTCTTTCGTCTCCTTAGGCAAGTTTATTCCTAGGTATTTTATTCTTTTTGTTGCTATGATAAATGGGATTGTTTCCTTAATTTCTCTTTCTGATTTTTCATTATTGGTGTATAGGGATGCCAGATTACAACTGATTGTAATCTAGCAAACTACAACTATCTTGGTTGTAGTGTTTTCTCTTTCATCACTTTAAGTATATCCTGCCACTGCCTTCTGGCCTGCAGAGTTTCTTCTGAAAAATCAGCTGATAACCTTATGGGGATTCCTTTGTATGTTATTTTTTGTTTTTCCCTTGTTGCTTTTAATATTTTTTCTTTGAATTTAATTTTTGTTAGTTTGATTAATATGTGTCTTTTTCCTAGGGTTTATCCTGTATGGGACTCTCTGCCTTTCCTGGACTTTTGTGACTATTTCCTTTCCATGTTAGGGAAGTTTTTGACTATAATCTCTTCAAATATTTTCTCAGACCCTTTCTTTTTCTTGGACCCCTATAATTTGAATGTTGGTGTGTATAGTGTTGTCCCAGAGGCCTCTTAGGCTGTCTTCATTATTTTCATTCTTTTTTCTTTATTCTGCTCCTTGGCAGTTATTTCCACCATTTTGTCTTCCAGCTCACTTACTTGCTCTTCTGCCTCAGTTATTCTGTTTTTGATTCCTTCTAATATATTTTTCATTTCAATTATTGTGTTGTTCATCTCTGTTTGTTCTTTAGTTCTTCTAGATCTTTGCTAAACATTTCTTGTATTTTCTCAATCCATGCCTCCATTCTATTTCTGAGATTCTGGATCATCTTTCCTATCATTACTCTGAATTCTTTTTCAGGTAGATTGCCTATTTCCTCTTCATTAATTTGGTCTTGTAGGGTTTTACCTTGCTCCTTCAACTGTGGCATATTTTTTTGATGTCTCATTATTATTATTATTTTATGAGTGGGATTGTGTTCCTGTCTTACTGGTTGTTTGGCCTGAGGTTTCCAACACTGGAGTTTGTAGGCTGTTGGGTAGAGCTGGGTCTTGGTGCTGAGATGAGGACCTCCATGAGACCTCACACCAATGAATGTTCCCTGGGGTTTGAGTTTCTCTGTTAGTCCAGTGGTTTGGACTCAGAGCTCTCACTGCAGGAGCTTCGGCTCAACCCCCAACTCATGAACCAAGATCCTACAAGCCATGTGGGGTGGCAAAAAAAAAAAAAAAAGAGAGAGAGAACAATAAAAAAGTAAAAACTAAAATTAAACTAGGAAACTAACAGATATTAGAAATAATATAAAAATTAAAATATAGATGAATCAACAATCAGAAGGTAAGCAGTACCACAAAAATAAAAAAGAGGAGGAGGGGAAAAAAAAAGTGGGAGAAAAGGCCTTGGCTGTGTAGTGTGGGACCTAAGCAAGGGTGAGGTTTGGGTGGTGGGCAGGGCCAATGCTCAGGACTCACAGGGCTGGAAAAGGCCCTGGGAGCTCTGGGGGATGGGGGCTTAGGCTCAAGAAACAGAAGGGGCCCAGGTGTGTCCCCCACCCTGGTCTCAGAGAGTTGGGGACCTCACCTGGGAGCCCAGCAGGTTTTCTGGGCACAAGTGGGCAGGGCATATGCCCTCAGCTCCTCTCCCGCTCCTTCTGGAGAGCCCTTCCTGCCTGCCTTTCCTGATCTCCCTGGCCCCAGGGGCACTGATCCTCTCCAGCCTCTACTTCTCCTCCACCCTCAGTCCCCCCATATCCTACTGGTTCACTTGGGGGTTCCTCCCATCTCCTTGGGTGGCAGGGTTCCCCACCAGTGGCCTGCAGGTGCCCTAGATGTGGGGAGATGCTAACTCGCCATCTTCCCACACTGCCATCTTCTCTTTTTGTTCTTTTCTAATTTCCTAACAACTCCTTCCTCTACTTACTCCATAGAGTTATATGAAAATATTAAAAGAAATAATACACAGAGGAGGGTGAAATACAAGGGTTTACACACAGTAGATGTTCAATAAAATGTTAGCTTCTGTTCTTCATTCCTTTTATTTGTTCTTTTCTAACATAACGTGATTCCTTCCTTCCATTCTTCCTTATTTTCTGGCTTCCTTTTTTTCAATCACTTATCACCTCTTTTCCCAAGAAGTAGAATATTTCTCCTGTGCTCCAGCCCTTCCTTAATCTGGGATCTTAACACTTATTTTATCCACAAAGGCAACCAGCTTGTTTAGAACTCTAGAACTCCTGATTTTGGAAGTCTTTCCATGGAACTCTATTTGTTTATCAGGACCCTCTCCACTACTTCTCTTGTAAGAGAGTAGAAAAAAGGGACACAGGTTACTATATCTGTGTCTTCCATGTAGTATGTTCTGTACCAAACTCCCAAATACACGTCACCCCCTAAATTTCACCCAAAGAAACTCTACTCCTCTAAATATATGGTTCACTCCAAAAAGTTTCATATATCCTGATATTTCCTAGTCTTTTTTGTCTGACTTTTGTCAAAGATGCTGATGTTTTTCCCATGATTAGGCTGGGGTTATGATCTTTTGGAAGAAGACCACAGAGGCAAAATGCCATTCTCATCACATCTTATCAAGGGTACATTCTATAAACATGACTTACAACTGTGGCTACTGACCTTGATCACCTGCCTGAGGTAGTGTTTATCAGTTGTGCATGTTTGTCTGTTATGTTTCCTTTCCTTGAGGGCAGGATACCTACATCAATTATTTGGAATTCTTTTTCGTGAGGAATATGTCCCTTCTCCCCTATTTGTTTATTTATGCAATAATTTATTTATATCAGAATGGATTCATGGGTATTTATTTTAAACTTTGGGTTATAATCCAATCTTATTTTATTTTGTTGCTCAGTTTTTTCCATCAAAAGCTGAAAATAGTTTTTAATATATCTTGTTTGATAACAGACAGAAACAGATAAAAAATTGCTAAAGTTTTAGAAGATTTGAATAAGTTTAACAAATTTGTATAATTCACATATATAGAACTTTGCACCCAACAATTAGAAAATGCACATTGTTATCAAGAATGTATAAAACATTTACCAAAAGTTTCCTATGGAATGAGTGGTAATGCAAATCTCTACAATTTCAAGAAACTGAAATAATCCAGTTTGTGTTTTCTGACCACAGTGTGAAATTAAGCTAGTAATTAAGAGCAAACAGTTGCAAAAACAGATAGCCAGAAAAATTACTAAACATTTTGAAGTTAAACCAAATGACTCTCAATAAACAAAAGAGAAATTACCTGTTTCTTAAATGTGGGTTGTACATAGAGATTTTCTCCCAAAGAGTTAAGTCTGAAAAAGACAGGGGGAGTAACTTTACAGTGGGAAAACCTGATGACACTACATTGGCCAGGTGATCAAGTTCAATATCAACAGTCATAAATCATGCTGATGGCTTATTCCCCGATATGATGAGATGGCACTTTACTTCTGTGATTTTCCTCTCCAAGATGACTAACCCCACTTTAATTATAAGAAAAACATCAGAAAAATTCCAATAAAAGTTCATCCTATAATATGCATACCCAATACTCTTCATAACTGCCAAGGTTATCCAAAACAAGGGGAGCTTGAGAAACTGTGCCAGCTGAGAGAAATCTAAGGAGGTATGATGACTAAATGTCTGGTATCCTGAATTGGATCTTGGAACAGTAAAAGAAGCCAAGGTAAAAACTAAGGCAATCTGAAAAAAGTATTGATTTGACTTAAAAATTACATATTGATACTAGTTCATTAATTGTACCAAGTTTTTCATAATAATGTAAGATTTTAATAGTAGGGGACTATGTATATGTGTGTTTGTGTGGGGGTATGAGAATTCTCTCTATTATCTACTCAATTTTTGGTAAATATAAAACTATTCTAAAATATAAAGTATGCTTTTATAAAATAAATTGCAGTGGAAAATAGTAAATATTTTAACTGAATAAAATTGAACTACGATATATAATTAAGGGGATGAAGATAAAAGATTAATGGGTCAGTGGAAATTTCTAGCCTTAAATATATACACTACCAAAATGTGGAAAATTAATGGTAGGTGTCCACCTGAAGACAAAAGAAAACAAAATAAATCTAAACAGGTAAGAAAAAGAAAAAAAAAGAATCAAGCAGAAATAAATAAAATAGGAAAAACCTTTCAAAAGATAAATTAACAATCTCAAAGGCTAGTCCTTTGAAATGTCTTATATACTAAGCATGAAAAAGAAAAAGGAGAGAAATCACAGATTAATAATATCAAGAATAAAATAGAATATAAAAACAGATTATAGAGCTTAAAAATATTAGAGCATTTTCAAAAATGCTATTCCAGTTAAAGTGGAAATTTACATGATATATATATATATAAATTCCTTGAAAAATCACTTACTAAATCTGATAAAAGAATAAGCAAAAATTCTGAAAAAAATACTATATTGAATTTTAAATAAAATAATAGTACACATCTCCAAAAGAAAACCCACTCCCAGAATATCTAGAGAGGAATTAACACAAAATTTGCACAGAATTTTTCAGAAATCTCTTGCCAAGAAAAGAATATTATCTGTAGTGTGAAAAATTTCTAGGAATGCTTGTAAAGCTCACCTTCTCGAAATTCTATGCCCCCTATTCCCAGCACCTGTGAAAGTGATGAGCTATCACTACTGTGATTGTGTTATATGACACAGCTTATCTAAGAAAAGGGACATTATCTAAGTAAGCCTAGTCTAATCACACGTGCTCTTCAAAGCAGGTATCTTTCTCAGGCTAGTGGCAGAACAGGAAGGTAGAAGAAGGTAGAAGTACAAAGCAGAAATGGAAGTCAGAGAGATGAGAAGTGTGAGAACAACTTAACACACTGTTTTTTGGTTTGAAGATGAAGGAGTCATATGAGAAGGAATTGTGGGGAGGAAGGGAAGTTGCTCTTTAGCTGAAACAGACCCCTGACTGACAGGCAGGGAAGAAGGAGGACCTCAACTCTGTACCATTCAACTGCCTGAATGAGCTTGGAAGTTTTCCTCCCCAGAGCCTCCAGAAAGGAACACAGCATCTTGATTTTGACTTTATAAGATCCTAAGCAGACCCTCCAGTTATGTTGTGCTCACACTCTTGACCCATGGAAACTGTGAAATAATCAATCAATGTAAGTCAACATGTTAACATAGTACAGAACAAAAACCAGGTGATAATCCTGATGTATTCCTATTATCATGGCTTCTACACCACATTTTATCGAAGGTTCTGACTAGTCTAATAAGCTGACAAAGCTAAATAATGGTACAAGGACTGGGACAAGAAATGAAACTTGCTTCATTCACAGATGATGTAATTGTTTATGTAGATTATTGAAAATGATCTATGTATAAGCTATTAAAATTAGTAAGTGATTTTTAGCAAAGTTGCCAAAAAGTCCACATGCAAAACTCCTTGTTGTCCTATACCAACAACCAAATAGTAGAAAAGGAAATGAAAAATAAGATGTCATGTATAATGACATCTATGATTGTTAAATACCAAAGAACAGATATAAAGGAGGTGTGAAAGACCTCAGTACAGTATGTAAGACAGGATCGAGATAACTTCAAAAGACATACATAAATGAGAAATTATACTCTGTTCATGTATTAGAAGATTCAACATTATAACAATGTCAAATCCATATCTGGTCTATGCATTAAACACTACCCCAATAAAAATTTTAGCCAGTGTGTATGTGTTTAGGAGTGTAGGTATGTATTGTAAATTGACAAGATAAACAAAATACCCAAAACACGTATGTAAAAACAAGTAAGATTACCTGACTTGCATTTATAGAAACAAGGATTATTACAAAGCTATTTTAATTAATAGATTATTCTATTGCAAAAATCTGAGCAAATAAATTAAAAGACCAGTTAGAGAGTCCTAAAAAAATACCCAAACATATGAACACTTGATTTATGATAAAGTTGCTGTTGTACTGCAATAGGGTATTCTTTTAATGCTGTTTTGAATGTCCATAGGGGAAAAATATTAATCTGTATTTCACATGATTCTCCATAAATAATTCTAAATAAGTTGGAGATAATAATGGGAAAAGTACAAAAACAATTTTTTTTACAAGATAACATAAGATCATATCTTCATAATTTAGGCAAATGAAAATCTTAAATCATAAAGCTACTCATCGTTAATCAAAATATTGTTAAATTATATAGTATTAATATTAAGAGGAGCTATTATTGAAGACATCACTGAGAGAGTGAAAAAACACACCCTTGAGTAGGAAACTATATCTTTAGTACCTAAAGTCAAATAGGTCTTGTATGCACAATTTAGAAATAATATTTTATAAAATAAGAAAGCAACTACTATGTTTTGGAAGATGCCCTTTGTACTTTGCCTTATTTCTCTCTCAACTACTACTAAAATCTTGGTGTCTCTCTCTCTCTCTCTCTACACACACACACACACACACACACACACAAAGACTCTCAAAGATGAAGGAAAGAAGGCAGGCTGACTAGAGACCTCAGGGCTGGAGAAATGATTGGGTTATGAGCTCCCTGGGTTTTCTTTTTACTTCATATATTCCAGACGTGGAGCAGACAAAGTTGGCAATGATGTAGGGTGGGGAGGGTGGGGAGTGGGGAGGAAAGCCACCAAAAAGCCTGCCTTCTCTAGACAAAGTACCAGCAAAAGGGCAACCTACTGAGACAGAAAACTTATAGACATATCTGCTCTAATCCAGTTAAATGCCACAGAAAACACTCCCACCAGCCAGCAAAGGCCAAGTGGTGAGTATAGACTACTCCCACCTTCACAAGATTGTAACAGATACCCCAGCTCTCACCCTCCTGTCCCCTCTGGGGGTGCCAGGGGACTTACTATGGAGATGGAAGTTTCTTCCTCAGTAGGAAGTAATGGAGATCCTAACATCTGTCTACCTCTCACCCAAAGTGTCAGTGGGACAATGCTGGGAGCACTGGCTTCTATCCCCATCTAGCAGTAACAAGGTGACTGTCCCCCCTCTCTTACTAGGTGGTGTCAGAGACCTAGGGGAGAGTCAGGAATTTCAATACTTCCTGGGGGAATTAATCCTCCTTCTTTCCTCACCATCATGGTGTCAAAAGAGCTCATGTGGGGAATGCTAACACCTCTCTCAGCTGCAGGAGTCTCATGGGAGGTGTAGGCTGGAGCTGGAACTCACAACCCTGTGGAGGACTTAACTGAGGCCAAGTGGGGAACATGGAACTCTGCATTCTACCCCCACTTAGTAGAAGTCAAGCAGTATCTTCCCTTCTTTTGAAGGAGCAGCATCAGAGGAACCCAGCTAAAATAGGATTAAGTAAGATCTAGTGGCTCATAGTAGACTTACCAATATATCCATCTTCCAGAGGAAGATCGTCCATGATACCAAGAACCAGGGAGATCTCAAACTGAATGAGAAAAGACAATAGTTGACAACACTGAGATACAGAAATGTTACAATTATCTGACAAAGATTTTAAAGCAATAATCATAAAATAATGTTTCAATGATAAATTGCTTGCACCTTTGAAACCAATAAAAAAATATAATCTCTGAAAAGAAAGAGGAGACATAAAGAAGACTCAAATGGAAATTTTAATAGAGAAAAATGCAATAAAGAAAATAAAATTCTCAGTGGAAGGGCACAAGAAGAGAATGGAGGGGACAGAGGAAAAAAATCAGTGATTCTGAAGATGGAAAATTGCCACAGTCCAATTTAAACAATTGAGGGTAAATAGGTTGAAAAGAAAAAAAAAGAACAGAGCCTCAAAGACCTGTATTATTGTAATAAGTGATCTAACACTCATGTCATTGGAATCCCTGAAAGAGAAGAGAAAGTAACATTGAAAAAGTACCCAAAGAAATAATCGCTGAAAACTTTCCAAATCTGGGAAAGGGCAAAAGCCTATAGATTTAAGAAACTATATGAATTCCAAATAGCATAATCCCAAAGAAATCCACATGAAGACACATCATAGTCATAGTTTTAACTAAAAGCAAATTTAAAAAAACAAACAAACTTAAAAGCATTGAGAGAGAAGTTATGTTACTTATAGAGGAAAATTCATTTAAATGACAATGGATTTTTCATCCAAAACCATGGAGGCCAGAAGAAAATGGCACAGTATTTTTCAGATGCTGAAAGAAAATAACTTTTCACCGAGAATAATGAATGCAGTGAAAATAACCTTCAGGAATGAATGGAAAACCTTGGCATTCTCAGGTGAAAGAAAACTGAGAGAATTTGTGGCCAGCAGACCTACTCTAAATAATAGTTGAAGGAAGTATTCTAAACAGAAAGAAAATGATAAAGCAGGAAAGGTGGAAGATCAGGAAGGAAAATAAATAATGAAAGTTATAAAATGAAATGAAGTCTCTAGATAGATAATCTCCTACTATATACTATATAATGTATATCCTACTATATAGAATTACAGTACTATAAACCATAGTTTGAATTTAGTCAAAAACTGTTATTGTAACCCTACATCCACAGCATGATTTGTTGGTCCACATCCCCGTTTTTTCCATCCTTAAAGAGATAGTTTTTAAAAATATGTCATTATGAAGTTAGATTACAATGAAAACACCCCAATCCAACAGAATTAGGCAACACATTGCTTTCATACCAGTACCAGTGCTCTCTGCAAATCATCTTTGAAAAGGGATCCAGGTCATTTCTTGGTAATTACATAAGCTTCTCTCTCTGTCTTTCTGTCTCACACACACAAACACACACACATACACAATTTAAGTGGTCAGAGTATTTCAGTATTACTTATTTTTGTGTTTTAATATGCACTGTACTTTTATTCCCAGAAGGTAAGAACTCTGAATGCACTGGACCATTCCTGTAACAGAAGGGCTTTTACAAATTAAATATGTAAATTGCATATGCCAGATGGTAATGAATAGAAGATGGTGACTCTTATGTCAAATCTAAATAAAAAATAATACTTAACATTATGGAGGCTCCTTAGAAAACTAAAAATAGAACTCCCATATGACCCAGCAATCCCACTCCTAGGCATAAACCCTGAGAAAACCATAATTCAAAAAGAGTCATGTACTACAATGTTCATTGCGGCTCTATTTACAATAACCAGGACATGGAAGCAACCTAAGTGTCCATCAACAGATGAATGGATAAAGAAGATGTGGCACATATATACAATGGAATACTACTCAGCCATAAAAAGGAGCAAAAATGGGTCATTTGTAGAGATGTGGATGGACCTAGAGTTTGTCATATAGAGTGAAGTCAGTCAGAAAGAGAAAAACAAATACAGTATGCTAACACATATATATGGAATCTAAAAGAAAAAAATAGAAAAGAAAAAACGTGGTTCTGAAGAATCTAGGGGGAGGACAGGAATAAAGATGCAGACGTAGAGAATGGACCTGAGGACACAGGGAGGGGGAAGGGTAAGCTGGGATGAAGTGAGAGAGTGGCATGGACATATATACACTACCAAATGTAAAATAGATACCTAGTGGGAAGCAGCTGCATAGCACAGGGAGATCAGCTCTATACTTTGTGTCCACCTAGGGGGTGGGATAGGGAGGGTGGGAGGGAGAAGCTAGAGGGAGGAGATATGGGGATATATGTATAAGTATAGCTGATTCACTTTGTTATACAGCAGAAACTAACACACCATTGTAAAGCAATTATACTCCAGTAAAGATGTTAAAAAAAAAAAAAAAAAGAATACTTAACCATTTTGGGGATCCTGAATATCATTTTAATATTTTAGGTCAAGGAGTAAGAGCTGGCAAAAAGGTCGAGGAAATAAGATGCATTTGTTAAATCAGTTGTATGCGAACTCAGGGACCTGCTGTTCTCAAGGGTGTAATGGGCAGAAGGTTGGAATGGATGCTCTTGAGCACAACACAATTATTTTTAAACACAAACATTTAAGAGGAAAAAGTCAAATGTATGTCAATATTATGGCAATATATTTTACTGACATTTTCTGCTGCTTCTGGAAAAAGTGAGTCAACAGAGAATAATAAAGCAACAAGGCACATGCTTAATATATGAGTTAAAAAATCAAGCATTTATGAGTTTTATGGTCTTTCTGTGAAAAGACTGTACATCAGGATGATACTAGAAAATAAAACAAATGATTATTAGGAACTGAATTAAAATATGATAGTACATTTTAAAATGTTTCATAAATGTGATTACTTGTTTGATAACTCAGTTCACAAGTGTCTCTTCAGCTGTCTCGCCCTCTCCCTCCATCCCTCTCTCTCTCTCCCCCCTCTCCCTGTCTCTCTCTTCTCTCTCCCTCTCTCCCCCTCTCTCCCTCCCTCTCTCTCCCTTTCTTTCTCTCTCTCTCTGTTTCTATCTCTGTTTCTGTCTCTCTATCTCTCTGTCTCTTTGTCTCTATGTCTTTACCCCTCTGTCTCTCACTCTCACACACAAACACAAAATAAATAATTTTCCACATTCAAATAATCTCCTTATGAAAGATTAATGGTATATTTTAAAACTTATCTGAATGTGTCAGATTTTTGTAGACCATTTGAAAATGAATTTCTCCTGGAGAAATACCCATGCAAACATGTTGGAAGAGCATGGCAAACTCTGAAAGGGAATGGAGATAAACTCATGAACAATGACCTTGATGATTATTTAATTTCAACATGAGGTCAATGGTAACATCTTCTGATATTTTGTACATATACAAAGATTGGTTTGAGAAAAAGGATGCAGAAAAAGAGGTTCAACCATTGAAATGTTTGTGGAGAGGGAAGAAGAGGAAATATCAGGTACACCCAGGTAGCCATCAAGAGGGAACTGCAGACCTGGCAGGTCCAGAAACCCCCAACCCCCCCCAAACAAAAAAACAAAAACAAAAACATGGAGGCTGAAACACAGAGTGTCTCCCTGATGGCTCAGCATGGCTTAAGCTGACCCGGCAAGCTGCCATGAAGCAGCACTTTGAGTATGATGATCAAGAGGAGGCAACATGATTTTCTATGCTTTGGGTGTTAGTTTTAGTAGTATTTTGGTATGCAAAAGAGTATTCGGTATAAAGAAAACCTTTGACTTTGGCATTTTGAAGATGTTTCTCCTTAATTTTTTTCACTTTAAATCTCTTTCTGGTTGTACTCTTATTCATTGTTTCCCTTAGATTCCCTAGATAATGATAACGTCTGGAAGTATGACAGCTCTAACTTTTAATTTTCAGTATGTATGTCTAATATTTTTTTACTTCCTTCAGTGCTCTGATTGTTGACTCATAGGGGTATTAGCAGACATCATTACCCTCTTCCTTACTTTAATAAGAAGTCTCTTAATATTTCATCACCAAGAATTGTTTCTTTTGATGAACTATCTTTAATAGATTAAGAGTGATTCCTTTAATAATTATTTGCTATGAATACTGAGTTTGGGAACTTAGTTTGGAATTATGTATTATAATCATTATGATTTGTTTAGCTACCAGTTTTGTTTTATTGATATTTCCCTGTAATGTATTAATATGGTGGTTTGCATTAATATTTTATCTAATATTAAATATCCTGGTGACTCAGGAAGTACTAGGATGGCTTGTCCAAGGACTTCATCTGATATTCTCTGGTTTCAATTTGCCAAGGTTTTATTAACATTGATATTGATGATATCACAATGATAGTTGTCCAGAATTATCTTACATGTTCCCTTTCTACATTGGGAATTAGTGCTACATTGTTCTTAGAAAATGATTTAGTTAGCTGTGCATTTGTTTCTAGGCTCTGAAACAGGATATATAACATGCATATTATCTGTTTCTTGATGCCAGAGTAGAACATGAGAAGTAAAACTTATGGGGGAGAAGCTGGTACACATGTATGTGCTTCTATTTGTGTAAAATAGAAGTATAGAACATTCACTGAAATTTATTTTATCAGCCTGACAAGATTTTATACTTCCTCAGAAAAGTTTTGTGTACTGTCTAGTTTATCAATTATTATCCTAAGCATCTAATAAATGATGGTTTAAATATTCTCTATTTTTTATTATTTAAGAAAGAATTTATGTTTAATGTATTACTCCTATTTATTTGTACCTTTTAATTGTCTTCTTTTGTTTTGCCTTTTTCTGAACTTGTAAAATATATAGTCATATCGCACTTATCAAATCTACTATTTTCTTAATCTTTGCTTTTTTCTTAGAAGAATTTATTCTTACCCTTTTAGTTGCTTTTATTATTTAATGATGCAACTTTTTCAGTTGAAGCTCAATTTACATTTTTTCAGTTTTTCTGGATTTTTATTGAAAATATTTTAGGTTATCAGTTTTTCCTGATTATGTTTTGGTTGTATATGGAGGGATTTGTATTTAATATTTTTATCATCATTTATTTATGAATTCTTTGTAGTGCCAAGAGTTCTTTAGAAAGATATTGCATATTTTTTTAAGTTTACAGATTTTTTTTCCCTTTATTTTCTATTTATTTCTAATTTGAATGCATTCTGATCAGTGATTTTGGATTTGAGTTCTATTTTTTTTGAAAACCTTATTGGTATTACAACAAACTTGTTAATATTTGTTGTGGGTGTTTTTGGCTGTTCCATGTATGTTTGAAATGATACATAGTTTCTATTTGATCAGTGCAAATATTTACATGTGATTAAGCTTATTAGCAGTGTTAAATCCTTTCTATCCTCTTGGCCATGGCTCTTCTCAGAGCCCATGTTGTTTCTTATCTAATAATAGTTAAGTTATTTGGACTATGTAAAAGAAAATCAATTAATATAGACCAAATGTGTATTTGTTAGAGACCTCCCACCAAATTTTTAGATTTAGATAAAGCTGACAGCTTATCATTAAATGGCCATTATTCTCTCTTCTTGTCTGAGTCCTTAGTCTTTCAACAAGGAAAGGACAACTTTTGCTCTTTTCTGTCAGTGATCATGGCAAAAATTGCTGGATATCAACTCCAGGACAATTTATTCAAGGTTATAGTCCAGTGGTTAATAATCTATTATAATGATACTAGGTTGTATTATGATCTGCCACGTTTTTGAAAAAAGAAGCATTTCTCTAAGACCAGTATGGAGGCTGGTCCCATAATTCAATAATTCAAGCTAAGCAGAAAATGGCACATATGCTTCTTGCCTTTTAAAGATCAATTTGTTTCTAAACTCTAATGTTTTCTTTCTTTCTTTCTTTCTTTCTTTTTTTAATAGAGAATGTAGAATGAATTACAAGAATATAAAAATGTACTAAGAGCTTATTTCCAAGGGGTTGTTGAACTTTCCTTTCTTTTTCTTTCCTTTGTTATTCTTTACAAAAGGGAGAGACATTTTGTGGTCTGTAAATTCTGCGAAGACAGTGATTTTTTTTTTTTCTACTTTCTTATCCCCAGTAGTGAACCTGTTACACACAGTTTTTAAAAATGTGGATGAATTAATGGATAAGTGAACAAATGACTATGTTAAGCATCTGTCAAGAGGCAAAGAAACATCAACTGGCTTCCAGAACTTTCTAGCTGTGGTGGGATTGCAATATTCACAATCACAATTAATCTATTATTTACTACATGACCATATTAAAGATTTTTGTTTACCAGACAGAAAAATAAGGTCCTTCAATATATTCTTTCAAGAGTCAGCCTATGAATAACTCTTTTATATTCTTTCCTGCCAGAAACATACGTCTTGCTTTCACTTTCAGGACATCACGAGGCTGTTTCCAGCATAGCTGCTTGCTGAGGTAGCACTGGCTGAGAACTATGTTCTTAACTATTGATAGATCTTTCTGCTTCTCAACACGTTCTTTGACTTGTTTCCTTTTGGTTGAGAAACTTCTCCCTGTGCTTCTTAATTGCTTATCATTTCAAGGCACTATTTGCTGGTCTTTGAGTTCCCAGAAGAGAATATATGCGTAAAAGCAGCAAGTTGTTGAAATCTTGAAACCTAACTGATAGATATTACAGACCACACTGTTTCTCACAGAGTGAGATATTTTAGCTACTTTCCTGATATTTAATTGAGAAATATCTTCTCTCCAACTGTCTAAAGTAAACAAAATTGCAACATCAAATAATTAGAGTAGGCTTCCAAGACTTCATAATTAATGTTATAGCGCTGAGAGGATAAATGAAAGGAAAGTGTAGATATTTAAATAGGCAACTTTATGTTTTGAGTATTATGCATCCTTGCCAGGTGTTCAGTTGCCTCTCCTCCAAGTCAGAGGTCCATGAACAACAGAACTTTAGAGACTGCAGAAACAATGGGGATTTAACTATTGGGTTGGCCAAAAATTTCTCTCCGGTTTTTGGACAGATGTTACAGAAAAACCCGAACAAAATTTTTGGCAAACCCAATACATCAAAAAGTCAAAATGGAAAAGCAGTGGAGTTTATCCTGTGCACAGTCAAGCTCTCCTATTCTGTGCTTGTCCTTCTCCTGGGGATCAGTATTCTTTTGCAACCTGTAAAGTTATCAACAACTGGCTATTACCTTAATAATAATAAATATGGCTTGTTGAATGCCCAAGATTTAGCTACAAGAATTCTGAAAAGTGTGCACTATTTTTTCACTCAGGAAGAAAGAGAGGCACAGAGCAGTTAATGAGGTAGCCTTAAGATACACAATTCCTAATTAGTGCAGCTTCTGTGGCCCTCTTATGGTGGTTATTCTCTCAGAGGGAAAAGCTTCTTAAGTTTTGTGTTTGAGTATAAAAGCAAATCTTTGCTTTCATGTTGAAAATGATTCTGTGGGATATTCTCTGTGCTCCTAAACACACAAAAGCATTTGGTCCTACATCCTCTGCTGCCCATACATGGCAACCCAACTCTCTTGTGTGTATTGACTTAATCAGGTGTCCTGCTTGTATGATAGAGCTAAATGGGCTTCCTGCCAGGGCTGTCTCTGTGTTACGAACTCAGGTTCAGCTGCTCCCTGCTGACAAGCCAGTAATCAAAGGGCAAGTGTTGGTAGAGAAGAATGGTAGTTTATTCAGAAAATCCAACAATCTGGGGCGAAGGTAGACTCATGTCCAGATACCAGCTCTGAAGATTTTGCTCAGCCACAACAATTTAAAAGGGAAAAGTGGTAGCCATCTCAGTTAATCATTGAGATAGGAGGTCAGATTCTTCATCATTTTTCCATTGCGTGCAGACCTGCTGACTTCTCCTGATGTTCTTTTGGATGCTGTCTTGCCTGTGTGGTCTGTCTGCAATTGGATGCTGTCATGCCCACGTGGTCCACCTGTGTCTGTGGGGTCCACCTGCAGATTTACTCAGGGGAAACTAGTAGTAGAGAGTCATTAATTCTTTAACTACCTAATTCTTCATTCTTACTCCTTTTAATCCAAAAAAGGAGTCAACTGGTTAGGTAAGACATTGTGTACATTTAGTAGAGCATAAGTCAGGAATTAGATTAAATGTTGCATGGTGATCTCATTTTTATAATTAAGGTTTAAGGGGAACAAAAACAGACAAACAGGAAGAGGCAAAAGAGCTGCTAATATGTGTCTGGAAGACACAAAGCATGGAAGAACCACTATAGGCATGAGTTGTTCAGTAAATATTTTAGAGATAGTACCATTTATTGAGTTTTTCTTTTCTTTTCTTATCATTTTAACCCAAGATTTGGAGTTAGAGAAACACAATTGGAAAAGAATTAGTTAAATCTACCATGAGATTACAATTACAGATTCAGGACTCCTTAGGGAGCTGCTCAAGCTGGGACATAAAAAAGCCTCACAGCTTCCCAATGATGAAAACAAAGAGGAAAATAGACCCATTTTCAAATGTTTAGGACTGTTAGGATAACAAAAAAAACACGCTATCCCTGGAACTCAGCCCTGAGAGACCTTCTGGGCACATGCAGTAAATAGAATGTTTTCTATTTGTATGAGATTTTTGCTATTCATTTTTGATATCACAATATTATAACCTACATTAATACAGTACAGTGATTAAGATCAAGGCTCTATGAATGCTTACTTTCTTTCTTCACTTTTTTCTAAGTTTAAAAATATGATTTTCAATGATTAAGTATTGTCTAATACATGGAAAATCTATTTTATATACTTTTACTTTCTATTTTTTCTTCTGGCATTTAATAAATGAATTGTTATAAGTAACTGTGAGCTGTAGCTAAAATCTTTTAACAGATTAAAAATAATCCTTCAACACACTCAACTTCTACCCTAACCAACCCAAATCAAACTTTCATGCAGTTAAACTCGTTCACTGCATTCTGGTAAATTTTTTTTTTTTTTTTTTTGCGGTACGTGGACCTCTCACTGTCGTGGCCTCTCCCGTTGCGGAGCACAGGCTCCGGACGCGCAGGCTCAGCGACCATGGCTCACGGGCCCAGCCTCTCCGCGGCATGTGGGATCTTTCCGGACCGGGGCACGAACCCGTGTCCCCTGCATCGGCAGGTGGACTCTCAACCACTGCGTCACCAGGGAAGCCCTCTGGTAACTTTTTGATATGAAGGAAGGCTCAGAGAGTCAAACACCATCATGGATTAGAGTAATTTTTATCTAGTGTTCACCACAAAGCTTAGATGTCATAGTCTGCTGAAGATAATCTAGAGCAGTACCATCCAATAGAAATAAAATGAAAGCCACATTTAAATTAATTTTTTTTGAATAGCCGCATAAAAAAGCCACATAAACTGAAACAGATGAAACTAAGGGTAATACCATATTTTGTTTAATCCAAAATATCAAAAGAATTATTGTTTCAACAGTAATTCAATATAAAATTACTAATGAGATTTATTTTCCTTTTTTATCTATGTAGGCTTCAGAACACGGTGTGTAATACACACGTACAGTGCAGCACATTTCAGTTTGGACTAGGGACACTTCAGCGGCTCCATAGCCACAGGTGGTGAGTGGTTACCACACAGGGCCACACAGCTCTAGAGGATATATATTTCTGCTCTTAGGGAGGACTCACAGGAATTAGCTACCTTGCTGAGGTACAAGTAAAGGAAACTTATTTTTCTGAATAATTTTTCCAGCTCATGGTCCATCCCAGTACACGGTCTCACTGTGCATGAGTAACACCCATGCGACCCACCTTCACAAGTCTGACATCACCTGAACTGGGCTCTGCTGTGTCCCACCAGGCAGGGACCGGATGCTGTGGCAATGCTGAAGTGTTCAAAGACTTCCTGAATGTAAACTCTCAATCCCTGCCTTTGTCTCCTAGCTGATCAGTATCAAGTAGGTCCAGAACGCCCTGTGATGTGGGTACCACTCTCTGAGTAGCACTGCTCTATCAGAATCCCAGAAGTTGAGACTTAAGAGAAACATTTTTAGATCAGAAAAATATCCATTACAGAAATATGCTAATTATAAAAATTGTCTCACTCAATCTTACATCATCAATATCTCTCCTGTCCATCACATCAGTAACTTTATCGGAATATGCTAATTATTAAATGGGGCAAAATCATGTAATATGATACCATGTAGATAGCAAATTACATCAAAGTTTATGTAGCAAATTCACAGAAATGCTGAAGCATGTAACATTTAAAAATTAAAGTTAATATAGACGGTTCAAGAGATAATTAATTAACTATCGAAGAATTAAGAGATATTTCTCACTACTTGGAAAACCCTAAAAGTGTTTTTCAAAGTTCATCTTCTTTCTGGTTGCATGCTAAACTAAAATGTCACTCGAAGGTTGTAGTAGCATGTTCTTTTCTTACAAAATTTGATCGGAAAAACTGTATACCAGCAACGTAACAACCGACAGTTTCTTCTCTTTCTAAAAAGTACATAGACATAATTACAACAGATTTGACTAAATACAAAAAACAAAAGTATTTTAATAATTTCTTCATTTTATAAGTTTAATCTTTCTATCAAAGGGAAGCATATAAAATTTAGCCTGTGAATGGTAAAAGCCCTAATCACCAAATATTTGCTTCTCCATTCTTTAACATTCTCATATTCAAAAATGCTATGTTGATTTTTAACACACAAGGAAATTGATGCGTGCACATGTGCACTTTAAAATATGGTTTATAATATATGAACATCTGCTCCACTCTAACCCAGAATGTCAACAGGGAAAGTACAATAGAATATTAAGTGTTGCCCACATCATTACTGTTACACTGAGTAAGATAAATATTTGAACATAATGGCATACTTTATCATAAAAACATATTGTGATTATTTGGGGAATTCATAATGTTTCATTTAATCACGACAAAAGGAAAAGCATGACGTGTGTAGAGAATGGGCTTACAGACCTGGGAGCTGTTTCCCTTGCTGTGACATTCAGTAAAATCTTATTAACTCAGACCCTACACAGTTTGGAAATTAAGGTTATTCAAACATTTGACTCTGAGTTAGGAAAAAATTGGAAACAATGTCTTTATTTATGAGTTATAAAAGTATTGTCCATGAGAAAGGGGAAGGTAGAATAATCAAACATGGCTCAAAACCAGACCAAACTTAAAACTCTCTCTGTATAGGGTGCTATAGTTGTGAACTCAGAAGATGATGTTGACTGGGAAAGAGACAGAGTCTGGGCCTGGCACCAGGGTGTGATCTTAGCCCCCATGACTCTCCACCACGTGCTTTCTGCCCATCATTGGAATTTTGGGCTTCTGCATGTTCACTTTTAAAGAGTGGAAGAGATGTTTATTGATTTTCCTGCCAGCTTTGAGTGCTTGTAATCCTAATTTGTATGAGTTAAATAATGTATGCGCTTAGGATACATTACTATGTAATTGAGATAATTGGGCATTTATTGCCATTTAATAAATCAAAGCTTATGCAGCATATCCTCTATAAGTATTATTTTTTCATCTTTTCATACTTTTTTTCGTTCACAGTTAGAGAAATCAGCCAGCAGGTGGACATTATTCTCATATTTATGGTTTTGCCCATCTCAGCACTCTGATTTTCCATAGACTTGTTCAATGAAAGAATCATATTTTATTTTACGTAAAATTAATATTTATGGTAATTTAGTATTTATGCATATACATAAAATAGATTTACTATAGTGTTACATTTCAACCCAACACAACATTTGAAATATGACTTAAAATGTACTTATAAGTAAACACGTATTTTGGATTCTCTCTTTCTGGTCTTTTAAGCCTGGCTTGATCATCCACATAAGATTGTTTAGTTGGTTTATAATCCTCCTAGAAATAAAAGATTTTAGCTTCCAAAAGTGTATCACATGATCTACTTAGAGCTGGAATAAAATGTTAGAATTTCTATCTCTATTTTTATTTTACCTGTTTAAATTTTCTATTTCTCCACACATTTTACAAAAATATACCAAATTTTTATAAAGCTTGGCAGATCTATCATTTAAAAATAAATGTAGAAGATGCATTTAAATTGTGTTTACTGACAGGGGTATGTGTTCAAGAAAGTTGAGAATCCACTCTCCAAACATATGCTGTCCAGTAGAAATATAAACACCATTTATAAGTTTACATTTCCTAGAAGCCACATATGTATAGATCTGTGGCATATATAAACTATTATCCTTTTGACATGTAAAATTATAAATGTATTAATGGTCTTTTTTACATTAGTTTATATATTTTGTACTATATCTTGGAATCTCAATGTGTAGTTTACACTGATGACACATCTCTGGACTACTCATATTTCAAATGCTCAGTAATTACCTGTGGGAAGTGGCTATCGTCCCATGTAACTCGGTTCTCGAAACAGCACAAAGAAGCTCTTCCTTCAGTTGGTTTTGTCTTGACCCTCCTGTTTCCTCCTGGTCCCTGCATCTTCATATTGTAGCCCCACCCCTGAACCTGTCTCTGCACCTTGGATTTGGGCTGCACAAAACACGTTTAGCTTCCTGTTCTTAGTGCTCTTGTCATGTCCTAGCTCTGCTGCCCACTTGGATTTTGAGGACTGTCCCTAGCTACCTTCAGGGAACACCTTAGTTCTGGGTTCCTGCCTGAAAGAAGTTCAGGTCTTTTTTAAATTGAAGTATAGTTAATTTACAATGTTTTGTTAGTTTAAAGTGTACAGCAAAGTGATTCATATATATATATATATATATATATATTTCAGATTCTTTTCCAGTATAGGCTATTACAAGATGTAGAGTGCAGTTCCCTGTGCTATACAGTAAGTCCTTGATGGTTTTCTATTTTATATATAGTCACATATATATGTTAGCCCAAACTTATAATTTATCCCTCCCCCCGTTTCCCTTTTGGTAATCATAAGTTTGTTTTCTGTGTCTGTTTCTGTTTTGTAAATAAGTTCATTTGTATCATTTTTTAGATTCCACGTATAACTGATGTCATATATTTGTCTTTTTCTGTCAGACTTACTTCACTTAGTATGATAAACTCTAGGTCCATCCATGTTGCTGCAAATGGCATTATTTCATTCTCTTTTATGGCTGAGTAATATTCCACTGCGTATATGTACCACATGTTCTTATCCATTCATCTGTTGATGGACATTTAAGTTGCTTCCATGTCTTGGCTATTATAAAAAGTGCTGCTGTGAATACTGCATGTACCTTTCTGAATTAGAGTATTCTCCAGAAACTCTAGAGTAGGATTGCAGGATCATATGGTAACTCTATTTTTACGAAGCTCAGATTTTGCTTCTGAACATTTAATCATTTCTAATAACTGTTATTCTTGCTCAGCCATCAAGTTCCACTTGACTCAATAGTTTTCCTACATCAGTGGTTCTCAAACTATGCTTCTCCCAGCTGAATTAAGGTTTTCCTTTACTTAAATACAATAATGGTGGTCATTTTCTAATTCAAAGAAAAGGAAAAACAAAAAAGAAAATCAATAGTACAAATTAATTTTCTCAACATGCCTTTCAAATTTTTACTTTAAAAACTTATTTCTACAAATATTACTCCCTGCTCATATTTCTCTCCAATGACCACTAGTAGTTGGTGAAATAAACTTAATACAGAGAAAATACTGTTAATGGCAAACATTAAAAAGTATCTCTAAGATATATATATATATAAATATAAATATATATATATATTATATATATATATATAATATTTTAAAATTTCTTTAAATAGTGCATTTTGGCCTGTGCCAACTTCTGTTAGTTCATTAGAATGTAAGCCCCGAGATAACGTATTTTTAACCATAGTACTGGTAAATTCTCCTAGAGTGGCTGACACACATTTGGCTTGCAATAAATATTTATTAACTAAATGAATTTTTTTAAATCATCTTTTCTGTTCATAAAATTGCTCCTGTAGGCCAAATGCTTCATAGTAGTAGTACCACTACTAGTAAGTGCTTGCTAATCAAAGTAGTGTGAGGATCAGTTGTGAAAAGCCCCTCTACATTTTATTAAGCCCTGAAGTGTCTCACCCCTTGAGGACAGCTGGTAAGGCTTGCCTTGAGGATGACCATGCTTCATCCTTTAATTTATCTCTTTCTGTTGTGCAGGAGAACTACATTTGCCCAAGGTGTTGGTATTCTTCCATGGTCCCTTCTCATACTCGCAACTTGATAACTCTCAAGAGCAAAAGCAGAAAGAGAAGAAGAAAATGAAGTCTGTCTGCTGGACTACATGAAAAGTTTAAAGTATGCCCTTCTTTATTCAATCAGCACTTTCTCCAATACCTCAGCAACAATTACGTTTGTTGTTTTATTTTTTCTCCAGATTAAGAAATGATCCATTGTCACTATTCTTTTCATCTTCTGGCCAGTGAAGTACATTTGTTACATTTATCTGCTTTATAGTTACATACCATTCTATTTTCTTTGTAGCAAAGTTAGTATGTATGTGAAACAGAACCTTTTGTATATTTTGATAGAAATATAAAATGGTGTGTGCACATACTTTTTGAACACTATAATTTTAGTTATTGTTACTCTATTTTATTTACTGGATCTCATTGTATATTAATTTGTTGAATGAATTACAATTTAGATAATCAATGTTTGATGAAATCACTCTGGTGAAAGTCTTCTCCCCTTGCTTCTTTGCCTTTTCATATTCCTTTTTCATTCTGTTTATATTAACTTTATATGCCTGATTGAGAACAACTTCTTTATGTGCCTCACTCCTGAGTATGTTGTAGTAAATTGAATATATTATTTAGATTTGGGAGAAGAAAACCAAATCCCACTAGAGCCTTATAGAAAATAAAGCATTCTGAGACTATACTTACATACACACTTGAGTATCCTCCAAAATAACTGAAGCCAGTTATTTCTGGTCAGTGCTTGAGGTCAATGGGCTAGGTGGGAGCTGGGAGATAGAATGGGTAAACATGGGTGGTTTATGGGCCTTTTAAGCTGGAGAAATGCATGGAAAGGATGCTTTATACAGTATTGTTTTCCAGAGAAATGAGGTATCATGTGGGGGATTTAGTGAACTAGTGAAATGGGTAGTTGGTGAATGCCCTTGATTTTTTTTATGAAATAAGGACATTATCTGGAAACAGTTTTAATTCTTTTGTATCTCTCAACTATAATTTGTTTCATTTTGTGATCCCAACATTATACCCCCAAAATGTCCAGAAAGGCAAGCAGGCACAGTCCATGAACAGAACACCAGCCAACTCATCAAACATATACAGAGTCTAGAGAGTCATACAGAGTGTATAATTTTACAGTTGCATCATCCTTTTTCTCCTATGGAATCAACCTTGGATGAACTTTCTCCCTCTGTGTTTGTTTCGCTGTTTCTATTTTTGCATTTTTACCCTTTCTTCCTGATACTCACCCTGCCCCTGTCCCATTCTGGCTGAGCGCTGTCTGATCAAGACTATTGGGGTATCATTCCTCCTTCTCATGTGCTTTGAGTTCTCTGTAGTATGTGTAAGCTCACAATTCTCCACGGAAGAAAGAGTAGCTATTTTAGACTGGCCAAAATAGATCCTCTATGAGACAAACTTTCTACCTGCCAACACACATTGCTTCTCATAGCTTAACTTCAAAGGGCTGTTAGATTAAAACATTCCCTTTTTAGAAGAAATATGAGTGAAAAGGGGAATACATGGAGTTAGTGAGACAGGAAACCCTGAGCTACCATTCATTTATTCATTCAGAATTTCATGGGACTTGTCTGTGTACTTACAATCACCCACGGAAGGTCACAGAATATTAAAATGAAACAGACACGATCCATTTTCTCAGAATTTATCTTTCTAATGGAGAAGGCAGACATGTAAATGGATGAATTACATTGCAATGCATCTATGTGATATACTAGACTGTAAACAAAATACTGTAGAAGCCAAATTGAAAGCTGGGTTTTTTCAGGTAGCAGTTTACCTGGAAAATCGGACAACAATGGAGGTATCACTTTTTCACCTGCACTGCCCACATGGTTCCTGCAAAAGAAATCTGGTAACAGATTAATTTATCCCTATGATACTGTGTTTAAAGTATGTCTATAGAAATATCTGTTCAAATATGTGACGGCTTTATTAGTATTGATAAAACCTGTGGCATAGTTCTATCAATAATCACTGCATGGAGGATTGGGAACAATTTAAATAAGAATTGATAAAACACTAAATTGGACTTTGCGAAGTCCTGAAAAAAAAATCCTTGGTGTATATCCATCTTCTGTGAGAAGTTAAAAAAAAAAAACGTTTCTACAAGGTTTCTACAATGTTTCAGGATGCCTGCAGTTCAAGACTAGTGAAAGAATAAATGTGTTAAATTATGGGCATTGGCTTTATAGAAAGAAGTGGAAATCTATGTCATTCGGAGAAGAGTGACAATTTTAGGATGACATATTTTTAAGTTATTTTAAAGATTTTTCCTCGTTCTGTAAAATATAAAGTACTTGGAAGAAAAATTGTCTTTTTTATAATTTCCTAACCCTTCTCATTGTTAACAAGACAAATTTATTTAAAATGGATTAAAGACTTTGTGAAATGTCAGATCAAATGGAGAGTTGCATTCACTGAATTGATGTCACTTAGCATGCCTGGACACATAGCACGTCCAAAGTTTTTTAAACTACTTATTTTACCCTGCCAAAGTAATGAATCCCACATTACTCTCATGGCATGATGAAAAGAGTTGTCTTAAACCCTGGATATACTGTAATATTTGTGGTACTCTGTGTAAGGTACCCTTGAATTTCATTTATATTAATCTATCAGGTGGTCTAAATAATACCTATCTTATAGTCTTGTTATGAGGGTTAAACAGAATGATCTATGGACAGTGTCTTGCTTACAAGCCTAAGGCACTTACCCAAACTTCCATGGATTTGTTTCCAACTCCTTTCTCTGACTTCAAAGCTTTGAGCTAGATATCAAGTTAGATTAAATTTTGAGTTTAGTAGATGGACAAGCTCTGTGTTCTTCAAATACTTTGATTGCATATACTATTTCAGACATGCTCAGAAAATTTGAGCACTTTGGAGAGAAAGAAGAGTGGATGAGCATCTTTAGAATGAGCACTTTATGTTCGTATCTTGTTGTAAATCAAGACTAAAGATAAAGTAGACAGACAGGAACACAGATTTTTGAAATATTGTTACTGAATAGATCAAATCCCGCTGTTTGCTGCTTAAAAAATCAATTACATACTCATAAATGATGGAGGAGAAATGGGCCTTTAATCAGAATGCTGGCAATCTGGGGGGATGATGGACTCAGTGTCCCCCAAAAACCACCTCTGAAGATTCTGCTCAGCCATGAAATTTTTAAAGGGAAACAGTGAAGAAATATCAGTTAATCATTGAGATGGGGGAAGGTCAGAGTCATCACCATCCCCCACTGCATGCAGGCTTGTCAACTCCTCGTGATCTTCCTGTAGATGCTATCTTATTAACACAGTTTGGTCACACAATTTTTTGTGAGATTACTGAGGGGTAAGCTAGGGAAGACATCTATTCATCTGTTAAGTTCTTTTCTTCATTTCTACTTCTTTGATCTATGTAAAGAACCCACAAGTTAGGAAAAGTATTGCCTGATTAAATAATTTGAAAGGTGTGCTTGGTCCAGAGATAAGTAGAGCATGGAGGTGCCTGCTTAAAAGTTAGTTACAGGGTAGCTTTGCTAAAGTGACAAGAAAAGAGGCTCCCTGTGGAGGGCAGTTTCCTGCAAAGGGCGGCTTACAGTATGATAAGCTAATTACAATAAGGTTGTATAGGCTAGGTACGAGGGAAAGTGAGGAAGAGCACAGTGAGGGTTAGCATCTGAGGATAGAAGTTCTGCACAAGCTGGGTTTGGGCAGTGAGAGGCATTTTTACCAGTTGTCAGATGTACAAAGGCATCTGAGGGAATCCTGGCATCGCAAATAAGGAAAAAATCTGTATTGACAAAACTGCCCCTAACATGCAACTCCTCTAGACATTTATACACTCTAGAAGAAAATGCCTTGATGAATGTTGTTCTCCAGGATCCCATGAAATGGGGATCAACTAACCTTGAGGAATTCTAAGAGAAAAAGACTCCACTTGTAACAAGGGAGTTCCTGAGTATAAGCAAATGATACCACACCATGGGTAGGTATGTCTTATCTTTGCATTGTTTTCCTATACTCTGAAGACCTGTTGGGTAAAAAATGAGTTATTGGCTGCTTAAGTCCAGGCTTCTGGAGAGCTAGAAAAGGCAGAAGTGGAATGACAACATCCCTCTTATGGTTCACTCTTAGAGCTGAAGAAACCTAAGAGGTTGAGAGGTCTATGCTATCACTAGAGGTGAGTAGAGCAGGGTGAGTGTCTTAATCTCCAGTGTGGAGGAAAAGCAAGTCCAGAAAACTGGAGGGATTGGTTGAGTTATCCAGGAACTTCACAGCCTCAAGACTTGGGTGGATCCCAAAAGCCTGAGCCCACTTCAAAAGTAACCCAGCTTCAGCTCCCAATATCACTCTCCTCTGCCACCAGCCAAAGCTACTGCCTAGAATTCTCTGGATCGGGGTTAAATGCCTTTTATTCCTGGGGACTTTCCCCAGAGTTTTGAGCCAGGTGTCCCTGTTGCCTGGGAATTTGCTGTCTGCACTTTCAGTGATGCTTCCTCATTCCTTCACCCCAGGTTTCATAGACTGGATCTTAAAATTGACCTGGAATAAGTTTGTGGAAAGTCAAGTCTCAGTTTTCAATGGAACTGAGAAGTGGTCTAGCTTAGTGATCATTAATGTTTTTGCTGTAACACCCTCCAAAGAAAATGTGAGACAGACACAGAGAACAGACTTGTGGTTGCCAAGCGGGGAGGAGGGGTGGTGGAGGGATGGACTGGGAGGTTAAGGTTAGCAGATGCAAACTAGTATAAGTAGGATGGATAAACAACAAGGTCCTACTGTAGAGCACAGGGAACTATATTCAATAGCCTGTGATAAACTATAATGGAAAGTAATATGAAAAAGTATATATAAATATGTATAACTGAGTCACTTTACTGTACAGCAGAAATTACTATAACATTGTAAATCAACAATACCTCAATAATTTTTCTAAATTAAAAAGAGAGGGCTTCCCTGGTGGTGCAGTGGTTGAAAGTCCGCCTGCCGAAGCAGGGGACACGAGTTCGTGCCCCGGTCTGGTGAGATCACACATGCCATGGAGCAGCTTGGCCCGTGAGCCATGGTCGCTGAGCCTGTGCATCCAGAACCTGTGCTCTGCAATGGGAGAGGCCACAACAGTGAGAGGCCCGCATACCGCAAAAAAAAAAAAAAAAAAAAAAAAAAGAAAAAGAAAATGTGAGAAATATTAATATATTTACAAATTGTAAACTGATTTAAAATATTTTCATCTTATGTTTAAATACTGTAGTTACAAATGTTATATATGTTGATTTTTAAGATACTGACATTTAAAAATAAAGTTGTTATATAAACATATACAGTGAAGTAGAAATACCATAACAATTAGACACCTACAACCATTTATTTAAAACTAAAAAGATTTTTCAAAAGTCATACATTTTACAGTGTTCTACTTTCTCTTTAACTTTGTGTGTTCCTTCCGTATTTGTGCACAGAAGTTAATCCTAATGTAATATATTTTTATCCTTGAAAATCTTCTACTTATCACTTTCTTATGCATCACTGCCATAAAATATCTCTGTATTTAAATTTTAGATGTTTATATTTCTTTGTGTTTCTTGTGACCAAAAAGCATTAAGCATTTTTTTTTTTCATTCTGGATTAAGCTATCATTACATTTCTTAGTAGCACACAACTGACTAAAACGACTTTATACTAAAAATTTGAATTAATCACTATTAAACATAAAAGTACAGTTTTAAATGAAACTCATCTCTTAGTGAGATGGATTTTTTCAATTAATTCATGAACCCATAAATAAACATTACTAATTGCTAGAATAAGAGAGAGTTCAGTGAAAATTAATAGGGGGGAAAAAAAAGAAGAAAGTTTAGATCACATTAACTAAGTGCTAAAAAGGTGAATTAATAATTGTTGGTGATGCATTATTTACAGTAAAATGAATACACATTCTCATTAATTATTCCAGATTTAATTAGTTCATGCCAGAAATGAATAAATGAGCAGATAACTGTTTGGATAATTACAGAATGTCAGAGATTTGATAACAAGTCTAATGAATATGAATTTGGAGAATATGGTAATCTTTTGGGAAATTAATGAAAATATTTTTACTACATACTTGGATAAATATTTAAGAAAATATAAAACTTTCACTTATTTCTAATGTATATTCTTATTACTCAGTAAGAAGTTGATTTGGAGAAAATAATCATGGGACTTTTTATCCCCTCCTCTTTGAGATCATGTAAAATTTGAGACTGAACTACAAGCCAAGATGAGGAAGAATGAAAAGATGCACCAAGATACAAAAGTTTGAAATGTAGAGAGGACATCCTTTCTGACAGATTAGTAATTTTCAGCGTACTCTTTACAATTCTTGACTATTTTATATCTAGCTTTACAGAGAGTCTATACATATAGGTTGATAAGGACACAAGCTTGCCACCTTCAGTATTTCTTACTAACCTTGTCATTGCTCTGGAGCAATGAATGCTTTGCCAACTAATGGAGGCTAGAAGAACTCCACTTTATTACATGGTGTCTTCACTAAAAGACATCCAGCTGGCTCCAGCATTTCAAACGGTCCATTTTCTTGGTATCCTGAATTTTTCACATTTGAAATGAATAACTGTTTGATTTCTTTTTCTTTTTAAGTCTTTATATACTTATTTTTCTTCTCTTATTTCAATATCTAGTATTTTCAGTACACTTTTTACTAGAAGTGATGATAGTATAAACCCATGTCATTTTATTTCTGAACAGTAGTTTATCATAACATGAAGTTTACTGTACATTTGTTCCTTTTTAGAAATTCATTATCCAATAAAGGAATTAGAAAATAAAATAACTTTATCATTTAGAGAAAAGCGCTTATATACAGCTTCCTTCACCTTTAGTTTCACAGACTCTGCTCATCCCCAATATTACTTATGTTAGCACTTTTTTCCCCACCATTTCAGTGAGATTTTTTCATACATTTATAGTATGGTTCGATTATTTTGTCACATTCACATTCCATCCTGAGATCCCCTAACTATGTATATTTAAACATATATATTTAATTTAGATACCTTAACATTCACTCTTTGAGCTTTACAGCTCTATGGATTTAACAAATGCATTATGTCCAATATCTGCCATTACAGTATCCTGTAGAATAGTTTTACTGCCCTAAAAAAAAATCCTCTGTGCTTCAATAACTCAAGACTTCCTGTTCCCAAACCTCTGGAAATCACTGAACTTTATATTGTAATCACAATTTTGCCTTTTCCAGAATGTCATATAATTGGAATCACACTCTACACAGTATTTTCAGACTACATTCTTTCACATAAGAATGTGCATTTAAGGCTCTTCTGTATCTTTTTGTGGGTAGCTCATGTATACTCATTGCTCAAAATATCCCATTTTATGGATATACCACAGTTTACCCAATTATTTAAAAACACCTTGGTTGCTTCCAGACTTGGTGGTTATAAATAAATCTACTATAAACATTTATCTGCTGGTTATTGTGTGGACATAAGTTCTCAGTTTAATTGGGTAAATATCTAAAAGGCATGACTGCTGGATAATATGTACTATTTTTCATTCCCATCAGAAAGGAATGAGAGTTGTTTATGCTCCAAATCCTTGACAGCAATTGGTATTTTCAGTATTTTGGATTTTAGTCATTCTAATAGTTGTATAATGGCATGTCATTGTTGTTTTAATTTTCAATTACTTAATGACAAATGATTGAATATATTTTCATATTCTTATTAGCCATCTATATATTTTCTTGGTGAGAAACATGTTCAGATTTTTAGCCTCTTTCTTCAATGTTTATTTTCTTACTGTTGAGTTTGAAGTGTTCTTTGCATGTATACTTTTTGGATATAAGAACTTTATCAGATATGTGTTTTACAAATGTTTTCTCCCAGTTTGTAGCTTATCTTATGAATCTTTTTTTTTCACAGCTTTGTTGAAATATAATTCACATACCATAAAATTCATCCAGTTAAAGTGTGCATTTCAATGTTTCTGGGTACTCTACTAACTTTTAAGTTTTGGTAGACTATTTGTAACATAAAATTTACATCTTTTTAAAGTGTAAAATGCAGTGTCATTAATTACATTCAAAATATTGTATGACTATTTGAAAAATTTTGTCATCACCAAAGTAGAAACTATAACCATTAAACAGTAATTCCCCATCCTTATACTTCCAACTCCTGGAGAACTCTAATCTACTTTCTGTCTCTATGAATTCACCTATTCTAGAAATTTAATATAAGTGAAGGCATACATTTGTCCTTTGTATCTGGCTTATTTCACTTAGCATGTTTTCAAGGTTCATCCATGCCATGGCATGTATCAGAACTGTGTTCCTTTTCATGGCTGAATAATATTCCATTGTATGTGTATTCAAAATTTTGTTTACCCATTCATCTGTTCACGGACAGTCAGGTAGTTTTTAGTTTCTGTCTATTGTGAATTACATAGCAATGAACACATACAAGGCATACAAGGATCAAAGTCCCTGCCTTCATTTTATTTGAATATATATCTAAGAGAGGAATTGCAACATCATATGGTAATTATTTGTTTAGCTTTTTGAGGATCTTGCGAACTCTTTTCCATAGCAGCTACACTGCAATGTAGAGGGTTCTGATTTCTTCACATTCTTGCCAATACTTGTTGTTAGTGACTGAATGTTTATGCCCTCCCAACCCAAAGCATATGTTGAAGCCCTATCTTATGGTGTAACTGTACTTGAAGAGGTAGACTTTAAGAAAATAATTAAAGTTAAATGAGGTCATAAGGGTGGAGCACTGAACCTATAGGATTAGTGCACTTATAAGAAGAGGCACCAAAAAAAAAAAAAAAAGAAAAGTCACCAGGGAGCTTGCTTTCTCTCTCTATCTCACTTACTCACTGTCTCATTCTTTCTTTTGTTCAATCTTGCTGTCTCTTCCCACACACACACAAAGAAAATGCCATGTGAGCACAGAGTGAAGTGATGACCACATATAAGCCAAGAAAATCGGCCTCAGATTTAATTCTACCTTGCTGGCATCTTAGTCCTGTTGTGTCCCAGGACTTACTGAGAAAGTAAGTAACAATGAGAAAATAAATTTCTGTTGTTTAAGCACCCAGTATGTGGTATTTCAGTATGACAGTCCTAACAAAGTAATATAGGTTTTGGTGCCAGAGTGGGGTGTTTCTGTAACAAATATCTAAAAATGTATAAGTGGCTTTGGAACTGGGTAATTGGTAGAAGCTGGAAGACTTTTGATGTGTGTTCTTCTGGAGAAGCCTAGATTTTTATGAAGGGACAGTTGGTAGGAATATGGTATGTTGAAAATCATTCTGGTGAAATCTTCAAAGGAAATGAAAAATAGTCATTGGAATCTAGAGGAAAGGCAGTACTTGCTGCGAACAACTTAGCTGAGTTGTATTCTAGTGTTTTGTGGAAGGTAGAACTTACAATAAACAAAACTGGTTATCTAGCTGAGGAGATTATTAATAATAGTGTTAAAAGGCATACAACTATGACCAATTGGATTTTGTAAGATTGCCAAACCCATGCATAGTAAAAGAATAGTCTCTTCAATAGATAGTGTTGGGTTTCCACATATATGTTCTATATGTCTGTTAAGTCCACTTGGTTTGTAGTGTTATTCAAGCCTTCCCTTACCAAACTTCTGTCTAGAGGTTCTATCTTTTGCTGAAAGTGGAGTATTAAAGTCTCAAACAATTATTATAAAACTGTCTATTTCTTACATCAGTTCTGTCAATATTTGTTTTATATATTTTAGGACTCTGTTTAGTTTATTGCATACATATTTATAATTGCTATTCATCTTTGAAAATTTGGCCCATGTTACAATATATAATTTTCTTATTCATCTATTGTATAATATTTGAATTAAAGTCTATTTTGCTTGATGTTAGTGTAGCTACCTCAGTTTTTTGTTTGTTTTACTATTTGCATTGGATATGTTTCTCCATTGTTTTACTTTCAACCTATTTTTGTCTTTGTATCTAAAGTGAGTTTCTTGTAGTCAGCATATAGTTGGATTGTATATTTAAATATACATTCTTGCAATTTCTGTCTTTTGATTAGAAATTTAATCTACTTACATTTAAATAATTACTGATAAGAAAAATTTACTTCTGTCTTTTTTTCTATTTCTGTTCAGTGTGTCTTATAACTTTTCTGTCCCTGATTTTCTCCATTATTGCCATTCTTCTATTTTTAGTTCATTATTTATAGTGATACATTTTTATTCCCTCTCATTTCCTTTTGTATATATTCTGTCAATAATTTCTTTGTGGTTATCATGGGAATTACATTTGCCACCTTAAATTTATAACAATTAATTGAATTGATAGTAACATGTCTTCAACGTGGTACCAAAAAATCTGCTCCTATACAACTCTTTCCCCCTTTAACATTATTGTGGTAAAAAAATTTATCTTTATGCATGTGTGCCCAAAAATTCAGATTCATACTTTTTATGCTTTTGACTTTTAAATCCTGTAGGAAATTTTAAAATGTAGTTCAAAACTAAAAATATCATACTATTGATTGAATTTGAAATATATATTTTAACTTATCTAAATCCACCTTTATATAGCCTCATCTCACATCATATATTGCAGACACTGTATAAGAGAGTATTCCCATTTCTTTCTTCCCATCCTTTATGACATTGCTGTCAGTTATTTCACTTTTTCACATGATATAATCACTTAATACATCATTACTATTATATTATTTTTAAGACTTTTTTGATGTGGACCACTTTTAAGTCTTTTATTGAATTTGTTACTATATTGCTTCTGTGTTTTGGTTTCTTGGTCACAAGGCATGTAGGATCTTAGCTTCCTGACCAGGGATCAAACCTGCATCCCTGGCATTGGAAGGCAAAGTCTCAACCACTGGACCACCAGGAAAGTCTCATTACTATTATATTTTTAAGCAATTAAATTTTAGATAAATTAACAATAAAATAAAGATTTTATTTTACTTTCATTTATTACTTTCCTGATATTTTTCATTTCTTTATGAAGATAGTGACTTCTGACATATATAATTTTTCTTCTCTTTGGAGAACTTTTAACATTTCTTGTGTGGCATGTTTGTTGGCAATGAAATTCCTCAGTCATTTTTTTTTTTTTTCGGTAAGTCTTTATTTGCCCCTTATTCTTGTGGAATAATTTCATAAGATATAGAATTCTGTGTTTTATTTTTTTAAGTACTTTAAATATTCTACTTAATTAACATTTTGCTTGCATGATTTCTAACAAGAACTCTTCAGTTTTTACCCTTTGCTTCTATAGATAATGTGATTTTTCCCCTATGATTTTATTCAAGATTTTCTCTATGTCTTTGTTTTTCTGAAGTTCAAATGTAATATGCCTGGGTGGAGGCATTTTGGTTTTAATCCTGTTTGGTGTTTTCTGAGTTTCTTGAATCTGTAGTTTGGTTTTTGAAATTTCTCAAACATTATTACTTCAAATAATTTTTCTGTTTTAATCTTCTTATCTTTTTGGTATTTCAGTTATGTGTGTGTTGAACCTTTGAAATTATATCATAGTTCTCAGATGTTTCATTTTGATTTTTTAAAATTCTTTTTCTCTTTTCATGTAGGAAGTTTTTATTGATCTGTCTTAAACTCACTTATTGTTTCCTCACCTATATCCAATCTACATATAACTCCATCAAAAGTATTTTGTTATATTATTTTTTATTTTCAGAATTTCCTTTTGGCTCTTCTTAAAGTGTTTCTCTCCTCATATTAGCCCCATCTGATCCACTTTTTCCATTAGAGTCTTTTACATATTAATTATTTTAAATTCCTTTTCTGATAATTACAATGTCTGTTATGCATGATTCTGATTCTGGTGCTTGCTTTACCTCTTCAGACTGTACTTTTTCTTGCCTCCAGCACACATTGTAATTTTTGGTTGTCAAAAGTCTGACATGATACAACATGTTATAGGGACTGGAGTAAATAACCCTTTAGTGTGAGGTTTTTGTTAATTTTTTAGGAGTAGAGTTGGGTTTTTGAGCTTTTTTGGGGGGGAGGGGTGGGTTAGTTGCCATAGTTTTCAAATTCTTCTAATATCCTTATGTGTTTGTTTTCATCCTTCTCCCCATGTTGACTTTGGGTTTCCCTACAAATTTCTCATCTACAATTCTGGAATAAGACTCTGACAAAGTCCTTTTCCCTGTAAAGTAGGTTTAATTATGAATAATGCTCTTAGTATATTAGACCAGGGTTAGTCTTCATCTTCTTCTGTCAGAGCCAGGGGTATACCTCCTAAGTATATCTCCTAACTCTACTTCACGAGGACATCTTGGGGTCATGGAAGTAAAATTAATGAAAGTGTGGAGAGCCCAACAATGTTTCCACTGTTATACTAATCATACTCAACCTCCAAAAATTTGCCATTAGTACCATTTAAGTCTTCCTACCAGTTTATGGCTTCAGCATCTCCAGTTAAGTAGGTCTTTGTGAATCTTTGGATTTGCTATCTCTCCAGATTTCAAGGTGACAGTTTGTCCCGTATCCTCAGTTTTCTGGTGAGCCCAAGAAAATAAGTCTGTTCCTCAATTTTTTTCAACTTTCTTTTGTTTTAAGTATGGGTGTGACAGCTTCTAAGTTATTTATCTGTTGAAGCTAAAACCAGATGTAACTTTATAAATTTTAAATTAAATTATCTTGATTATCAAAATTTCATCTATGATGTGTTTGTAGTTGATTATTTGGACCCGAGTATTGAACTTCATACATATCTTAAGTTAGATTGTAGTTTGCCTAACTTGGCTCATTGATCGATTCCACTTTCCTGATTGCTGTTTTCATTCCTTAGCTCAGCATCACCTTGGAATAATTTGAATGTGCTTTCCCTAATTTTGTTCAAGTCATCAATAAAAATGTACTTCAGGACATGGTTGACATTGTCTTATCCTGAGACAAGCTGTTGGAAGAGTGTTTTCTTGACTGTTACCAGTACTATTTAGTATTTTTCTGTATTTTCACTAAATAACATGTTGATGTACCAGAATTTTTACTCCATTTTTAAAGCTTTTTTTTTTACCATAGAACTATCATGAGAGACCATGTAAAGTACAATTCAAAAGACTACATGCTTTATTTACTTTACTGTTTGATTTATTATCATTTAATACTAATAGACATAGTAGTAACTAACATTTACAGAGACCTAGTATATGCAAAATACTACCATTTACTTTACATTTCATATTTCAATTCTTTGCAATGACCATGTAAGTAATATCTTTACCTCCAGTTAATAAAAAGGTAATGAGAATCAAAGAGGTGAACATCAGAAAAACTACAGCATCAATAGAGCCCAGCATGAACCCTAATTGTTTGTGTTGACAAAATTTGCTTTCCATGCACTATATCAGTGATTCCCAAATATGACTCTGATCAGAATTATTTGGAGAGATCATAAAAATATTTCATATGTCTGAGAGGGTTCAAGTAATCTGTATTTTATTTAGAACCAATCAAGTAATTTATGCAGTCTGGTTTTGAAATGACTGTATGCTTTACAATCAGTTTACAATTAGAGATTTGGTGCACCTCAGCCTTTGAATATTCTCTTTATCTGTCTTTGGTGAGTTTTCATCCAAAGATAGTGTTGCTTGTTTGAGACAAAAATGCCATGATGTAGAAACTGCTCCACTGGCTTTGCATAGCGGTTCTTACACTTCCTTAGTTTATTGTGCTCCAAATAAAATCACAAACCATTTTATTTTTCAGAAAAATCACTGCTCATTTTAGCTTAAAAATTCTTTAAAGTCCTAGGCACTTTCTTCTATGAGTCCCATAAAAATCCCCATGTGGTTAATCTATGTTTGCCACCCCTACCCCTCATCTTTCTCTGCTTTAGTCTGCACCCTGTGAACTTGACCTGAACAAGCTGCATCACTGAGGCTGCCATGCTCTCTGGCACCAGAAACCAAAGAGAAGGAGAGAGATGAGAGGTTGTGACATTTTTCCCTTGCTGTCTCTTGTTAGTTCTAGGGGCAGCTGTGTTTCTTTAGGTACATAGCCCTAGCTGGCAGTCTTTCATCCATGTCTCTGGGTCTAATTTACTATGATAATATTGATTACTTCATTTCTGCCTTCAGGCCTAGGGTTGGTAAGAACTTCCAATAATTGCTAATCCCTGGAACCCCAAACATCTCTTCTTGTTTCCTAGCTGATTCTTTCCACAACTGTAAAACAAAAACAAAAACAAAACAAAACAAAACAAAAAAACAGAAAAAAAAAAAACCCAAAGCGCTTCACTGATTTCTTTTGAACTGAACACTTTGAAGGGTGCTATATATTTCCTAGTAAAAAACGCTACTAATACAGTCCCTGGTGGCTTCCCATTGCATTTAGAATAAACTATTGATACAAATGCTGATCTTGTCCCTGAAATCCCTACATGTCTGGCGCCTCCCCATCCCTCCCACCTGTTCTTATTGTATTCTCCGTATCATCATCTGCCCCTTCTTCCTGTTTCTTTAACCTGCCAAGTTTAACAGTGCATTAATACTTTTCTCTGCACTATGTCTGCAAGGGTAATTTTCCTTCAGATCATTAAATGTCTGCATCCATCTGGTCTTTAAAATCACAATTGCCAAGTTATCTGCTAAATGAAATCTTCTTGATCACCTTACCCTGTTGGGGAAACAAAAGAACCAAGGAAAAATTAGTTGGAAGGTTTTAAGAGCAAACTTAATTGACCCCGCTGTTTTAAAAAGGGTTAGTCCAATCTACAGACTTTTCTTTATCTTACCAATGTGCACACCCTTGATGAATGTAGGCTGTGAAGTTTCAAAATTTTAAAATAGGCAGAAGTTTTCTGCAAACTCCATTTCAAAAATAAAATTAAACAAATAGTATTTAACCTTTTATGACTTCAACAATAATATTTCAATGGTGCAGGTTTATTTGCATAATCTACATATGTATATTCTGAACTTTATCTTCCCATTCACACTGCAGACAGCATCTGCCTGCAGTGTGAATGTGTCCACAAGGCTGGATCTTAATGATTCATTTAGCCAGCCCCTTAGCATACACAAGGGTGTCCTGTCTTGTTTGTGGTATTTCCTTCAAAATGTGTAAACATTTGCTTGATTTAATAACAATAGGAAAGGTGTGAGAAAAGACAAAGTGTCTAGGAAAAAACCCATCAACCCACCATTATGATTTATATGGCACAATGTGAAACGCCTTTGCAGTACGTTTGTATAAAAAAAGTCTATAAAAATGAATGTCTGGGTGGAATTCATTATAGAATGGGATTTGCATGAAAGGTGAGTTTTCTGCTAAACAAAGACACACTGAAAAAGCTTTAGAAAGTTTGTTAACATTGGAGACTGGCAAGTCAATTTCTGTGACTGACGAAAGTCCTACCATCTCAACTAGATAAAGACTGATGCCCTGTTTAGTACCTGATACAGGTACTTAGTTCAGTACCTGGCATAACTTTGAGGCTTTGTCATAGGCAGTAATCACCATCCTCCAGAGACAAGGCACTAATCTAATTATCCACAAGTCAAAATGTACCAATACCTTGGAAAACACTGAAGAACAGAAGACTCCATGTTTAGGTAGTACACTAATAAATTGTAACATGCTGAAAGCCTGAACTGATGATGTTTGTATTTGTTTATTGACCTACAGATTTTCTTATTTATTTAGACTGTAGGAAAGAGCCAGCACCTACACGTTGGACTTTTCCTCTCTGCTTCGACCCTTTCTTGCCATCAGAGACAGAACCAAATTTAAGACAAAATTAAGAAAGGCTGTTTATTCATCGATTTGTGGCAAAAGAACCCATTTACTGTCACTTTTGTTTCAGCAATATCTCAAAAATACCTGAAAGCAAAGTTAATTTTATAAGGTAAAAAGGGGAAACACTAAAGGGCAAGCATGCTACTAAGTTGGTATTTTAGGAGACTCTCTAATTGGTCTGCAGGCACATTTGGCAGTCGGGTGGCTACAAAGGGTCAAGAAAGTTGTTTGGAAACAATTTGAAAGAGGACGTTTTATTAAATATTAGGGGCAGAAGATTCTGTGTGACCAGCCATTTCCTGGAACAAGCAGAGTTGATGGAAGCCTTTCTGTTGTTACACTGCCACAGTAGTACTTCTGGGGAGTGGCAGCCATGGCCCGAAGTTTCTCATTGTTCCTATATGTGATTTTTGCAAGGCATGAGACCTTTCACTTGAACTTTCCCTTCAATGATCTGACTACATTTTGTGAGCTCCCTTTTAGCATGTCGAGGCTGTGGTTAAATGCACTGTCAACTCAAATGACAACCAGGTTTTCAAACTACCATTTCACAAGGTGGAAGCATGAGCTTTAGCAAGTGGCTTAATTTCACATTGCTGGGGAAAAGGGAGGCTAGATCTGAATCTAAGTCTCTTGCTCCAAAACCCAAACGCCTCCCCTGCTGCTGGGTTTTGTCTTTTTCCCACATCAAAGGAAAGTAATAGATGGGAAACTTTTGAGCCAGAAAATTACATCCTTACATTTCAGTGAAAGAGTCTGTGGCCCAGAAGCAAAAATGGACTTCCTGAAGAGCATATAGCTAATTAATGACAGATAACAGAGCTAATAATGGGGAAGATTAACACTGGATTCCCAGACTCCCAGGCTCATCTACTGCAGCTTCTTCTGTTACGAGCTGAGTGATTCTTGGGGGATTGTGGATGAAGTGGTCATATGTCACAATATATTGCTCTGACTTTGCTGGCCAGAAGCACGGTGCAAGAGGGTTATAATAATAACCTACCTCATCAGGTTATTATTATAAGGATTAAATTAAAAATTAATATAGGTAAATCTCGAGCACAATATCTGGGACCACACTGGGAGCTGGCAAGGCACTGGCTATGGGACAAGCAGGACAGCAACACAGAAATGCTCCCGGTTTGTACTTCCTGGGTCAGCTGCCTTAATTCCTCTGTGGAAGTGTCTCATTAGTGCCTCATTTTGATTTAAGACAGACATGGATACCTTCCAGCAAATCTCTTCTTACCCATAGCCCAGGGCCTCTGTGCAGCTTTGTTTGGATATGCATAGCACCTGGATAAAATCAGAAACTGTAAGAGAGTACAGGTAATTTAGGTCCTGGAGGAAATGCCCCTTTGGGTTTCTGCTTAGAAATGCAAAGCCAGTGGGTTTCTGAGCAAGAGATACTGCTGGCTTAGCCTCTGAGCCAGGTTTACCAGAGGTCAATGATCCTATTTATTTAAATCAATATGCATTGATTTGCAGCTGATGTCTTTTTTGTCTTTATATATAATGTCCTCCTAGAAGGGTACTTTTGTTTTTTTGCTTAAATTCACTGGTTTACTCCAAAAGGGCATACGCTCCTTTCAACTATATGCTGAAGGCAGGAAAAGTGCTGATTTAACTCTCAGAGCAATTCACATGTAATATTAAGTCAGGGGGCTTCATTTCTGTAGTCACCTTTCTAATTTAATGCATGTCAACATGCAAACACCCTAACAAATAAACCTTAAGGATTATCCTCTGTGTTACTGAAGGTCTTTGGAGTCTGAATTTATTCAACTCCTTCCAATACCCCTCAACACAGACACAGACACACAGCTTCTGATACTGTAGGTTACAAAAGAGCCACCAGTGAAGGTCTTAACAAAGGTGAACATCTCTTAACTGCTGCTGCTCTGACCCTCTAAACTGACTGAGCCCTTTTTCAGCAGGCTTTCCCTGGTCAGCCAGAGGACAGCAGGTTAAGGTATTGGCAATGACTCCTTGTGTGTCATGTATATTTACATGTCATGTATATTTACATTTATTATATGAATATTATATGGTATGTAGATTATGCAGATTAATTTTACATGATATAAATATATACAATGTATAAATTATATGCATTTACAGTGTACTTTTATATACATAACAATGCCTTCAAAGACCTCCTGATGTGGGAAAAGTTCACATAGTTTGGGGAAGAATTACCACCTGTCCAAAAATTTTATAATCCGCCTTTATATTTTAGCAATTTTGGAAATGCAATGGTCTTCAGCAGAAACCCAGGCTTTGCTTTTCGGAAGTGGCATGCTACAGTGGAAAGTACACAGCCGTGTCCAGGTGTTAAGCCTCAATTCTGCACTTTGTTGGCTGCATTGCCTTGAGCATGTTACTTAACCCTCCTGACCCGCAACTTCCTCAGTAGGAATAGGGGGCTAAAATTCACATTTCGAGAGATTATTGTGAAGATGAGATGCCTCTTGAGCCTCTAACATGATGTCTAGATTTCAGCAAAGATTCAGAAAATGACTTTCCCTTACTGCAATGGTAACAGGAGAACCTCTTGGGCTGCAAAGAGTGGAAAGGGGCCACTGAGGGTTCTGTCCCTGGCACAAGCTCAGAGAGGCCCTTGAGATTTTCACTTAGCAGGCCCCGTGCCCCCTGCTCACAGCCAGGAGGAGAGCAGGGAAAAAGAGATGGGAATGTGCTTTGGAAGTCAATGTGCTCTATAAATCCCAGGTATTATTCTTAGATAGCTAAACTGTTGATGGTCCACTCAAGTTTCCAAAATCCTTAAACTTGCAGGATTTCATAGCACTGGATACTTATTAATACACTGAGGGATTCTTCTTTTCCTAATCTTTCCTCTGCCTCAGGCTACCACTACTTCTACCTTTCCTCAGCACTTGGGAGTGATTCTTTCCTGAACCTCAAGCAGGGCTCATTTCTACTTCCTAGGCAACAAGAGATGAAATGCAGAAGTGATAGAGAAGCTTCCCCACTAATCCTCTATCATCTTTCTTTAAAGGTGGGGGGACTCAGACATCTAAGCTTCTCTTCCTGTCTCTGCCTTTGCCCTGTCAGTCCCCTAGGGTGGCTGCCCCTCTGTTTGTTCCTCAGCTGAATGGCTAGCACCTAGTGACAGTTCAGAGCCCACTTAGCTGTGACATGTCTCAGGAAGGTTTCAGAAACCTCTATGACCTGACACTTTCTGGCTGGATTTAATTCCTGCCCTGTGTCATCTCCTCACCACTTCTTTGTCTTACCCTCTAAAAGATGGGCTGCTTTGATGACATAGACACTGGCTCTGGTCCCTGACATCTCAAGATCAGGTGTATGGCTGGTGCTCAGCAAACATCTGTTGTATTAACTGAGTCAGTTCCTTCTGGCAGAAGCAGAAATGTATCCAGACTGCACTGCAGTAGAGGTTCTGTCAGTTCTGTTCACTCTGTTATTTCCAAAGTACATGAAATAAACAGGGCTCTTAATACCTTTTGAATATATGGATGAAAATACAAAGCCAGAATTTCATCAGAAGCACATTTAAAAAAAATATTTAACAGCTTTACTGGTACACTGTTCATATACTATATAAGTCATCCATTTAAACAGTATAATGCATTGTTTTTATAGTATATTCACAAATATATGCAACCATCATCACCTCAGTCAATTTCAGAATATTTTCATCACCTCTAAAAAACATCCTGCATCCTTTATCTATCACCACCTTCCCCCATCTTCCTCCTCCAGCCATAAGCACCACTAATCTACTTTGTCTCTATAAATTTATCTGCTCAAAACATTTCATATGAATGGAATAATAAAATATGTGTGCTTTTGTGACTGGTTGCTTTCACTTAGTATAATGTTTTCAAAGTTCATCTAGGTAGCATGTGTCAGTACGTCATTCTTTTATGGCTGGATAATATTCCATTGTATAGATATGCTACATTTTCTTTTACCAATTCATCAGTTGATAGACACTTGGGCTGCTAAAAATAAGCATTTACAAGTTTTTGTGTGAAGGTACACTTTAACTTTTCTTGAATTTATAACTAGGACTGGAATTGCTGGGTCATATTGTAAATTTTAGGTTTAATTGTTTGAGGAACTATTAGACTGTTTCAAAGCAGCTGCAACATTTAATATTCCATCAGCAGTGCATAAGGGTTCAGATTTCTTCACATCCTCACCAACACTCATTATAGACTTTTTGATGACAGACTTCCTAGTGAGTATGAAATGGCATCTCATTGTGGTTTTGATCTGCATTTCCATGATCACTAACAATGTCAAGCATCTTATGTAATTATTAGCTGTTCATATATTTTGGAGATTTGTATATGTTAGAGAAATGTCAATTCAGATACTTTGTCCATTTGTAATTGTCTTTTTTTAATTCTTAATTATTTTTGTAAACATTATCTATATATTTTTGGAAATGAATCCTTTATCAGAATATGATTTGCAAATACTTTCCTCCATTTTCTGTTTGTCTTTTTATTTTCTTGACAGACAGCTTTGAAGCATGTGTTTCTTGTATAGATAGGTCCAATTTATTTATATTTTCTTTTGTTGCATGTGATTTTGGTATCATATTGAAGAATCCTTTCCCAAATACAAAGTCATGAAGATATACTCCTATGTCTTTAAGAATTTTATAGTTTTAGCTCACACATTTAGGTCTGACTCATTTTTGTAATTTTTGTATATGATGTGTGGTAAAAGTATAACTTCATTCTTCTGCATGTGGTTACCAATGGTCCCTCTTCCCCAACATTCTGTTGAAGATATTATTCTTTCCCCATTGGATGGCCTTGGCATCCTTATCAAAAGTTGTTTGACAATAGATGAATGGCTTTATTTCTGGACTCTCAATTCTATTTATCTATGTGTCTATTCTGTGCCAGTTCTACACTTTTTTTTTTATTACCATTGTTTTTAAGTAAGTTTTGAAATCAGGAAGTATGAGCCCACCTACTTTCTTCTTAATTTTCAAGAATATTTGAATTATATTGAGTCCCATGCATTTTATATTAATTTTAAAATCAGCTTGTTAATCTCTATAGAGAGGTCAGCTGAGATTCTGATGGGGATTGTGCTGAGTCTTTCAATAAGTTAGGTGAGTATAGTCGTTATAACTATTAAGTCTTCTGATCCATGAACATAGGATATTTTTCCAATTATCGAGATCTGTACAATTTCTTTCAACAATGTTTTATAGTTCTCGGATTATAAATTGTGTGCTTCTACGTACAGATGACAAACAGGCATGTGAAAAGATGCTCAACATTATTAATTGTTAGAGAAATGCAAATTGAAACTACGATGAGGTATCTCCTCACACTGGTCAGAATGGCCATCATAAAAAAGTCCACAAATAATAAATACTGGAGAGGGTGTGGAGAAAAGGGTACCTCCCCTTACACTGTTGATGGGAATGTAAATCGGTGCAGCTACAATGCAGAACAGTATGAAGGTTCCTTAAAAAAACTAAAACTAGAACTACCATATGACCCAGCAATCCCACTCCTGGGCACACATCTGGGAAAGATGAAAACTCTAATTCAGAAAGGTACATGCACCTCAATGTTCATAGCAGCACTATTTACAATAGCCAAGACATGGAAGCAACCTAAGTGTCCATTAACAGAGAAATGGATAAAGAATAAAATAATGCCATTTGCATCAACCTGGAAGAACCTAGAGATTATCATACTAAATGAAGTAAGTCAGACAGAGAAAGACAAATATCATATGATATCACTTATATGTGGAATCTAAAATAATGATACAAATAAACTTATTTACAAAACAGAAATAGACTCACAGACATAGAAGACAACGTGGTTATGGGGGAGGGAGATGAATTAGGAGTTTGGGACTTACATTTACACACTACTATATATAAAATAGGTAAACAACTCAGTATCTTGTAATAACCTATAATGGAAAAGAATCTTAAAAAGAATGTATTTATGTGTGTGTATATATATATATATATATATATATATATATATATGAATATATATAACTGAATCACTTTGCTGTATACCTGAAACTAACACAACATTGTAAATTAATTATACTTCAATTAAAAAGAAATTTGGAAAAAATATCCAATGCTTGGGAATTGCAGCAATAACAAATTTCTAAGTAAGTTTCTTACTTAAATGCTTGTGTTTATCTTATTGCAGACCCATAACAAAAGGTAATGGAACAGTGCTGGTCTTTAGACCACACCATGACAATCACTTCTCTAATCTTTCTTGAAGCTTACCAGATATCACACCCTTTAGGAGCTCTGAGAGGTAGGTGTGTGTGAAGTAGATTACTAGGCCATTTATTTTTTTAAAAAAAGCTTTCTGAATGAAATATATTGTTTTGTATAATTTTGGACCAAAATCTTCTCTTATAAGACAGGATGTACAGAACATGTGCCTAGAATAAAAAAGAAAAATTGTTTAATGAATGAATAAAATTTGCATTGCTTTTTATTAAAACTTTGCAATTGTCAAGCGTTCAGAAATGCAACCTATATCTTACCCATATCTTCCAACATTTTAAAACAAACACAAAAAAACGCATGGTATAAATTAGAATACAGGCAGTGTGCACACACACACTTGCATCAAAATGACAGTGGGGAAGAGCTCCTAGTGGTCTTTGGTGGAAAACAATTCAGAGTTCTAATTGCTTCCCCTCAGCCCAGAATGATTAAGTGATTGGCAAATGAATACAATGTTGACCATCTCACCTGCCCTTCTCCTCAATCCATTTACCATATAATTGAGGCCCTTCCCTTTACAGAAACTGCTTCAGTTTCCTTTTACTAACTAGATTCTATTGAAAATGTCTGCAATAACTGGTCCAGGATAAGAATGGCAGTTCTTATAACCAACAGAAAGGAGAAAATAAACCATGAAAAAAAAAAAAAAGAGATAAGGAAATTTTATTCATCTACATTTGACCTTTTTATTATTACCTGAGAAAACAATGTTTCTAATCTCTTTGCAGCTGTTTCAAACCCTTATCCTTTATTACTTAAATCCAGTTAGATATAAAATTGTTTCTGGGTTTTATATACACACACACACTCATCAGGAAGTTTGAAGAGAACAACAGAGATTTTTGTATCAATCCTTCTATTTGTTTCTCTGTGGGATTTCTTGTATCCATTTGACTTTTCAACCTTCCTTACTTTTGAAAACAAAACTTTGTAAATTTCCATCTGAGAAGAAAAGGGCCAAATAGCTTAGCCCTCACATCTTCAATTATTAATTTCCGACTTCACAGCTATTGAATAATCATATGGGACAATTAAAACAAAATACCAACTGTTAGATGAGGGAAGTTCCAATAAAGTTAATACTGATAATTTCTGGAAAATAGAAAGCATATTTAGCCTTTATTAATCAGACTATTATATTAATAAAGGTCATAGAGTTACTGGGAAAGCCCTAGAAGTTAATGAATAATTCCAGAATTGTTTTCAAACTTCTTATTAGTATAATAGTCCCTTCAAACTTGTGTTGATCTTTATATAACTCGGCCAGTCTCACCTTTTAGTACAAACTGAAAAAACTTAATGGATATTCATTCCATTTTTTCAAATATTTTTATTTTTTAAATTTTATTGGAGTATAGTTGCTTTACAATGTTGTGTTAGTTTCTACTGTACAGCAAAGTGAATCAGCTATATGTATACATATATCCCCTCTTTTCTGGATTTCCTTCCCATTTAGGTCACCACAGCACATTGAGTAGAGTTCCCTGTGCTATACAGTAGGTTCTCATTAGTTATCTATTTTATACATAGTATCAATAGTGTGTATGTGTCAATCCCCATCTCCCAATTCATCCCACCCACATTCCTCTTTGGCATCCCTAAGTTTGTTCTCTACACCTGTGCTTCTATTTCTGCTTTGCAATAATATTATCTATAACATATTTTTAGATTCCACATATATGCATTAATATACGATATTTGTTTTTCTCCTTCTGACTTACTTTACTCTGTATTACAGTCTCTAGGTCCATCCATGTCTCTACAAATGACCCAGTTTCATTTTATAAAACATACACTTACAGCAGAACATATACTCAAGAATGAGCTTTCTTTATTCATGGAGTTCATCTTCTTGACTGAGAAGCAAAGAAAAGATACCTGATTATGAGAGAACCAAAAATAGTGTGAGCCAAGACCAAATTCAAATGGATGCAGGAGGAAAATTAGTGTCACACAGGCCAAACTTTGATCAAGAGCTGCTTGGAGCAGGACCTGGAAGGAGAGTAGAGGCTCACAGGATGAGGATGAAAGGAGTGTTTATAATTCATTCACACTTGTGAAAACCTGTTATCTAAAACATTATTGTAACTAAAAGTGGGGTATTGACATCTATATTATTGCAGAATTGTCTATTTTTCCAATTCTGTCTGTTTTTGTTTCATGTCTTTAGGGGATTTCTTGTTAGGTACATATTTATATTGTTATATCTTCTTCAAAAAATGACATTTATCATGATAAGTATTATCCTCCATCTCTAATAATAAGTTTTGCCTTAAGTTCTATTTTTTTCTCATATCAGTACAGCCATTCCACCTCTTTTTTGGTTACTGTTTACCTAGGATATCCATTTTCACTCTTTTTTACTTTCAATTTATTTGTATTTCAATCTAGAGTGTGTTACTTGTAGGCAACAATTTGTTTTGATCAAGTTTTGTTTTCTTTTTAATCCATTCTTCCAGTCTCTGTCTTTTAATTGGAATGATTAATGTATTTATATTTAATGTAATTAACAATAAAGCAGGAGTTACATCTGCTACTTGGCTAGCTATTTGTTAACTGTATGTTTTATGCTGTTTGTTGTTGTTGTCGTCTTTCCTCTGTTCTTTCATTGTTGTCTTCTTTTGTGTTTAATAATATTGCATCATATTAATTACTTTGCCATTCTTTTACTTTTTCCCTTATTGTTGTTTAATAATTTTCTTAATGGTTTCCCTGGGGTTTACAATTAACATCCTAATTTATAGTAATCTAGTTTGCATAAATACTAACATAATTTCAGAAGAATACACATACTTTCCTCCTATATAGCTATAGTTCTTCCACCTTTTTTGGTGCTTATTGTCAACACACATCATTATTCATGGATTCTATATTTCCACATTTCCCTACATGCTAAAATACATTTGTAACTCCAAAAGCAATACTAGTGACACTTTTGTGGTGATTTGAGGACAGGTACATGATAGCAAAAAGAACTGAGTTACCCAGCATGTACATTCACATCTGAGGTCAAACACAGCAATGCTCTGCCCTGTTGTTTCAGCTCTCATACAAAGATGACCAAAGGGTGGAAGTGGCATGGAGAAGTGTAGTGCACTGCAAGAATTTCTCCCTCTAGAGCCAGTTGGATGGGGTTTGAATCTAAACTCTGGCACCAGTTAGTGGGGAGGCCGCCAGCAAGTCACTTAACACATCTGAATCTCATTTTCTCCTTTGTGAAATAAAGAAAACAGAATCCACCAAGATGAGTTGTTTTTAGGATTTAATATTATAATCCATGAGATTGATTACATATATATAAATATACTATCTATATCTATATCTGTGTCTATATCTGTATCTATGACTTTCCCAAGGAACAATGGTTTGGTATTCACTAATTCAGTGTTTTGTAGAACATATCTATGATGAATGATGAGAATTGACTGTGTATCTCTATACATCGCATAATTTTTCAGCCATGTTTCTCCAGAGAAACAGAACCGACAGGACATGCTTATTGTAAGGAATTTCTTCACACGATTGTGGGAACAAACAAGTGAGAAATCCATAGAGCAGGCCATTAGGCTGGAAAATCAAAAGGACTTGATCTCCCTTCCTGAGTCTGAAATCTGTAGGCACAGACTGGCAGGCTGCAGACAGAGGTGGGATTTCAATGTTACAGTCTTGAAGCAGACTTTCTTTTACTATGGGAAATGTCAGATTTTGTTCTTAAGGCTTTCAACTGATCAGATGAGGTCCATTCACATTATAGAAGAAAATAACCCTTACTTATGTTCAATTGACTATAGATGAAAATAATGTATACAAAGTCCTTCACGGTAACATCAGTGTTTGATCAAACAATGGGCACTGTAGCCTAGTAGGCACATAAAATTTAATCACCATGATTTAGAATTATCACTTACTAGTTTTCTTTTTAATCAGATAGGTTTTTTTAAAAAGTTGCAAGTAAAAATGCATTCACACGTTATATGTTTATGTATGCAGTTACCTTTTCCAGTTACCTTTATTTCTTCATGTCGTTTTAGGTACTGTCTACTGTTTTTTTATTTCTGCCTCTGAAGGACTCCCTTTATTATTTCTTGTAAGGAAGATTTGCTACTGGCAAATTTTCTGCTTTTCTTTTTTTTTTTTTTGATCTAGAAATGCTTGAATTTCTCTATTGTTTTCAAAGGAGAGTTTTGATGGATCTAGAAGTTTTTGTTAGCATTCTTTTTCCTTTAGAACTTTGACTATATCATCTCACTACCTTTTGGCATCCTTCTGTTTCTGATGCAAAATCAGCTGTTAATCTGAGCGAAGATCCCTCATATGTGAATAGCCACTTCTCTCTTGTTGCTTTAAAGATTCTCTTTGTTTTGCAGCAGTTTCATTATTGCTTGTCTAGGCATGACTTTCTTATCCCTACTTTGAGTGCATTGTGCTTCTCAGATGTGTAGATTAGTCTTTTGATCAAATTTGGAAAGTTTTCTACATTATTTCTTCAATCTCTTTCTGCCTCCGCTTCTCCTCTCTGTCTAGGACTCCAATTATGTGCATGTTGATACCCTTGACGGTCCCATAGATTTCTGAGGTTCTAACCACTTTTCTTTTCTTTCTGTTCCTTAGGCTGGATAATCTCAATTGATCTGTTTTCAAGTTTGCTGATTCCTTTTCCAGTCTTCTTAAATCTGCTACTGAAATCCTCTAGTAAATTTTTCATTTCAGTTATTTTAATTTTCAGCTTCAGCATTTCTCTTTGATTTGTTTCTAAAATTTCTACCTTTTCATTGTATGCTCTATTTGATTAGATATCAGTTATGCTTTCCTTTTAACATAGTTTCCTTTACTTCTTAGAACATATGTAAAATGGCTGATTTAAAATCTTTCTCTTAATTTGTACTCATCTTAATCTTTCCATAAATTTTCCAATGTCTGGACTTCCTAAGGGGTAGTTCCCATTGATAGTTTTTACCCCCCTGCATAGAACAAACAAGTCACTCATTTAAAATGTACAATTCAATGTTCTTTGTTTATTTGTTTGTTTGTTTTAATATAAGCCATACTTTCTTGTTTTTGTCTAACTTTGTTTTTTTCTGAATTAGTTTATTTTAAATTATATGTTGTAATTATAATTATATGTAATTATATGTTGTAACTTTGGAAATAAAATTCTCTTCCCTACTCAGGGTTTGTTGTTGTTTCTATTTATTGTGGTGTGTTTGTTTAGTAACTTTTCTGAACTAATTCTGCAAAGTCTGTATTCTTTGAAATGTATGTATAATGAAGTCTCTCTCTGGATATCTTAGTGTCACCTAATGATTAGATGAAAATTTCTTTAACTGCCTGGAACTAGCAAGTCTCCCAGTTTCTGTCAATAGGCTCTGTGTGTGTCAGGGCACCCCTTAAACACTAGGCCAGGCAGTTAATTCTGCCTTTATTTCCTCTTGTGCAGGTCCTCAAGTTTAGCAACGAGAGGTTAGAACATCCTTATGACTCTTCTGACCCCGTGCATAGCCCTGGGCAAGTGCAGAGCCCCACACATGCATGTGGCCTTATATAATCCCAGGAACATGTCAGACATTTTTACAGCCTCCTATGAATATCTCATTCCCAAGTTTTTCCTTTAAAGGCTTCTGGGTAGCTATTATTTGTTCAAAATATAATCTGCTGCCTCAGGCAGCTGTAATGTTAAACAACTGCTATTTCTTTTTTAAACAAATGCCCCAGGGAAGAGGCTATTCACTTTGAGGGAGCTCCAAGTTAAGACAAATGAGTAGGAAACAGCCAGAGAAGGCAATCTTAGCAATTCCTGGAAATGGGGCTTTGAAGGAGCACCAATTCCATTTGGCCTCCTCCAGTAGCCATCTTGCAGGTTTGGCCATGATTGTTGGCTGCTCATTTTTAAGGCTAACATGGAGCTGGAGATGTGGAATGAAAAAAGCACAAGTTAAAAAGCCCCGCAGCTCATAGTTATTCTTGAGGTTCAGTCACTTTTCTTGAATAAGTACTCCCTGGATTGCTGCAAGCCTTTGGTTAATTTCCAGACTCCTTAAAATTATTCTGACAAATTTTCCAGGTTTTTTTTTTGTTGTTGTTGTTTATTATGAAGCAGGTTTTTGCATTTTTGGAGGTTCTTAGTTTGGCACTTTCACTGACCACCATCCTCCCACAAATGTTTGTATTTTTAAGACAGTATTTACAGATTTCACAAAATACTGAACAGGGGTGTCTGACACTCCATTAACTGATTTCTCTAATAATTCATTATTTCAGTATTTTCAATAATGAAATAATTCATTATTTCAGTATTTTCAATAAAATTCAATATTCAGTATTTCAGTTAACTGTTTACAGATTTCACAAAATACTGAACAGGGGTGTCTGACACTCCATTAACTGATTTCTCCAATAATTCATTCACCCTTCCTTGATATCCACACCTAATGCTGCGCTCCAGCCATAACAAGCCACTTGCAGTTTTTCTGATATGCTGCAACCAAGCTTTAGCTTTGTAACTCTGAACAACTTACTCTCTGTTCACATATCCTGTTCTCCCTCCTACCATTTACCAGAAGAATTTCTACTAATCCATTAGAATTCTTATCAGGTATCATCTCTTTTGTAATTAACCCTTTTCACCCAGACAGGTTTGGGAGTTTCTCACATACTGCTGTAGCACCCTGTGTACCTCTATTACAGCAGTTGTCAAATGCTACCATATTTATTTTTCTCCCTAAGTATAAAGGACATTCACCAAAAGATATCTGTTGAGCAAGAGGACAGCACAATTCCAACTTAGTACATACAAAGTTAAACATGTATGACTACATACATACAAGAAAAACATAGAAAAAATTTTTGCCTAAATGCCAAGTTGTTGTCTCTGAATGGTGATTGCATTTCTTCTGCTTGATAATTTTCTGTATCTTCTAAGTGTGAACCCATAGATTTTCATATTTGACATTTTTTTTTTAAGAGATAATTTGGAGGACCTGGAATCCAACCTTGGAATATTTATATGTGTCTGCAGTAGATTGATCTACATCTGGAGGATCCTGCTGGCAGGGGAGACAAATCAAGATCCACAGTGGGCCCTTTCACATGACAGAATGTGGCTACACAGGAAGTCTGACTTACTCTTGCTTATCAGGCCAGAATCCCTCTGGCAGCCACTGGAGCAACCTTAGGCCATAGCAAAAACATTTCTCTAAGCAGTCCTGCCAGCACAACAGAGGTACTTATTGTGAAAATTCCCTACCACTACCTTTATGGCTGAATCCAAATACCATGATTTTTCATACCTGCTGTCTACCATGGCAAATGACTCTGGTGACACTTCTATGACACTGTCTTGTTCATGACGCTTAACATCATAAAAAACTGACTGGTGACTACATGGCATGCACTTAACACCACTGCCCATCTAGCAAAGAGAGAACAATGATATTTGTCCCATCTTCAGAATCTCAATCGAACCCTAACTACTCTTGCTTTACACACTATTTAGTCAAGTTTCTAAATATAATACTTAGTAAAATATATTTTGGAAAGGAGGGAGAGGTTTAGGCATTTTAGAGTTAAATGGTAGACATCTTTAGTCTTGAATATTTGGGGGCAATATATGACCCTATGTCCTTTTTGTAATCTGCAAATGCCTGCAAACATGTCTGCAGGCATCAAGTAGCATTTTCTCTGCCACTCCTTTCTGATATGGCAAGGAAGTACACTTAAAATTTCGTCTAGATTTTTGTGGTTCTAATTCCTTATTCTCTCTGAGTCTTTGATGTCCAAATCTTCCTTCAGTTCAGATTGAATTACGACCATTAAATTCTGTTAAATTCTACCACCTCCAAGCTATGACTCCAGCTTCATATTTCCAACATTTATACCTTATTTCTGATTCTTATTGACCAACTCTTCAACATGGAGGTTTCCCAAGGACTTTCTGCTTTGAGCTCAATCCAAATACACCGATGAGCACTCTTGAGGTCTCCCTTGTCCTCCTTGTCTACATTTTGAGAACTTGCTATGCTCTTCCTCTGAGGCAGGCTCCCTGAAACACTCCCAGACCCCACCTGTCTGGGAGCAGATAAAGAAGCTCAGCCATCAAACTAGGGTGTCCTGACCGTGTTTTCTGCTTTCTGAAGGTTGCCATTTCCAGGACTTATGATCTTGAGCACTTCTAATATGAAAAATCCCAACTGTGTCCTATGATGAAAAAAAGCAAAAACAAACTAAAAAGAAAAATGAAAACAACCCCCTCCTCATAATAATTCAATAAGTGACCCCTTCAAGGATCTTATGGTCTAGTGGTGGTGGTGGGGAAGACAGGTGCAAAATCACTACTCAAGACAGTAAGCAGACAGCATAAAACAATTACCAAAGCAGAATCGTTAGGGACAGAAAAGCACAAATCTTGGCTAGAACGTTCACTTAGGTGGAACTGTTGAATTGTGTCGGTCACTGTTGCACAAAACTTCTCCATTGTTCTCCCAGAACCAGAATGGGGTCCATTCTCTCTCATGGTTCTGCTGAAGGTACAGCTGCCTCTGGTCCTACCTCCCTCTCTATTTTCATCTCTCCTCTATTGCCCTTCTCAGATCTCATTCTCAATGCACCTGAGCCAATACCCTTCACCAAGTGTTCTCTCTAAACATATGATCCTTTGTGTCCAGAATGCTCTTCCCTGGCCCTTTTTGGTCCCTGTTCTTCCAAACTCAGCTCAGGCATAACCTGCAGACAGGAAGCTTTCCTGAGCAGTCCAGCCAGATGTGTCAAACTCTCTCCTTTATGCTCCTGATACTCCCTTCCTCTGTCCATGCTGCTAATTTGATCACTGATATTACAATTGCTATTTATGTCTCTGTCTCCAACAACAGAATGGGATCTCCTTGAGGATATTCCCGTGTTTCCCCTACTATCCCTCAACAGAGACTAATTAAATGCCAAACTAAGACTCCTTTTTATGTATTGTGGCAATGGAGACACACACACACACACACACACACACACACACACACACACACACATCCCCATATTTTAATTATCAGTGCCAGGCTGGGCTGAAGGATTTACAGTTAACTAGAAATGCCCCCCAAAAAGCTCTCACACAAGAGATTTTCTTTCCCCTGGAAGAGCAGTTTCACCTCTATCTCAGTTTCAGTTTTAAAGCCACTAGCCCTTCTCTTCCTTCCTGCAAATTGCCAGTCTTGAAAGAATGCTGAGAATGACACCAAGCATAAATGAACGATGCCTGTGCAGAAGAGTCACTGTCATTTAAAATGCACCTCAAAGGGCAGGGTTGTGATGGATTCACTTCTTCTGCTTGTCCTTGAGAACCAGAAGGGGCACCCATGTTGGGTAATAATTGCTCTGCCTTGCTTGAAGGCATAGCACTTGCCTTATAGGACATTGATTCATTTGGATATTGTGTCTATTCCAGTCCCAGGGCATTCCCCACTCTTGAAATTAACACAGAACAGGAAGAGATAAATGTGTAAAGTCTGGGGCTTTGGGGAGTCCTGAGGCTGATATTGATGAGGCAGTAGCTGTGGAAGTTGCTTCCTGTGGCTCTTCTCCATCACAGCAAAGGCAGACTGAGTCCCAGACTAGGATTGAAACCACTCCCACCACCAACATATTGAAAACCATCTTTGCATCACTTCAAAGGGAAAGAGAAACATTGGGGAATTTCCAGAATTAACAGATGGGGTCTAGAAATAAAATCAGCAAAGGAGAACATGTCTTCTTGAGTCCTTGGGCTCAATGTCCCTTGAACATATGGAATTTTAGCCCATTTACTTTTTAACCCTGTGTAATCCTAACATCATGACTAAAACCCCTTCAAAATTCAATGAGACTGGAACCAAGATACTCTCGTGTTCCTGTGTTAAACAATTCTGGGATGAAGAATATTTTTCCTGCTTCTATGCTCATCAATACAAAGATAAGGCAAAAATTGCTTAGATCCTTCCTCCAGGAAATATCTATTCCTGGAAAATACAATTGCACCTTAATTACCCTAGTTCACTTGTTGAGGCTAACAGCTTGCTAATCCATACTTGCTTTGACAACTCTCTTCACGTCCACAAATCCAAAGTTCTTAGATAACCCTGCTCAGTTTCAACCAGTTCCCAACTGTGCAAGCCCTGTCCTGAAATCACCCAGTCCAGGCTCCGAAACCTTACATGTCTATCTTTCCCTGACTTGTCTTTTGAAGATGAAAGAAGACAACAAGAGAGTGGTGTTTTCCTTCAGGGATGTAAGTCTAATAGTCTTCATTCAGCTTTGGGGAGTCAAAGAGCCCACATCTGTAATAATTTCTTCCTCTCGAAACTAAAACTTTGGGTATAATTTTCTGTCTCACTTATCTCAATCCCCTGACACAGTGGAGAACAACCTACCTTCAACCTGTATACATATTGCTGTGACACACACCCTCTCCCTTCCCTTCATCCTCCCCAGACGCTGCTGCTACCTGGTGTTCTGACTCCTCTTTCCCCCCAGATGAGCTCACTGAAAGCTTGTTCAAGATGGTTGTTTGTATCTTCTCCTCTGAGTCAATTTCACTTTACACTCCTCTCAATGGTGAAACTCACCTCTTTCTTTCTCTCTCTCTCTCTCTCTCTCTCTCTCTCTCTCTCTCTCTATATATATATATATATATATATATATATATAAAACCATATAAAATAATTGGATTTCAACATATTGTACCTACACACAATTTATTTATACACTTCTGTGCAAAAACTAAAACAAATAAGAGGCTATAGAATATAAAGTCACAGGCAAACATATTAAATAGAATGTAGAGTGAAGAAGTTCCAGCTAAAGTTTATTCCCTTTGGGGAAAGAGTCAGGAATTGTGTTTTACAGAATCATTTCACTAGATCTTGCTGTCCTGGATATTTGGAAGCTCCTTGTTGTGCCTGCCTATGACTTGATGGGTTGATAGAAATAAATAAAATGGTCTTATTGCCTGACTTGTTCTACCTAATGATTATGGCTTCTCTATGGAAAAATCACAGCTAAGAGGAGGATAAGCCTAGGGAATGCTTGAGGCGAGGCATCTAACAGAGTAATGAGGGCTCCTCCAGGCCTTTCCTGCTCCCAGGGAAGGAAACTACCACCTTAATGACCAAGGCTAGGAAGGCATAGGGGTCAACAGTGGTAACACTTTCAGTACTGTTGTGTACTAAGCATTCTTTATTTCTGTTCAACTCAAAGATCTGTATTCCTCTTGAGGTTCTCATACAGTATCTGTCATGGTACTCAGAAAGTGTTTACTGAGTAATAGTAAATTCCAAAGACTATTTTAGGATACAACTCTTGAGAGCACAAACATCAGGCTTATGTGCTTTTCTTGTACATTGTCATACATAATTAACTGCTTAATAAAATTTTCCCAATGATGGTGAATCTAAATATATATTACTATAGAAGTTTTAGCCCCATGTGGCCTTTCACTTTAGCTTACATTAGGGCTCTGACATTTTATAATTGCTGGAGACAGGTTTTGCATATCAACATAAAATGTAGTTATTCGTTAATAATTTATTGGAACAAGTTTCACTCTGATATAATAAGTGAATTATTAATCAATGTTCTTAAGGAAAATAGTTCTGAACAGAAGTTGCTTTATTTCTTCTTCCCTGCTTGGGTTTTAGGTTAGCACAATATTTGCAGAAGAAACAGATGCCAAAAATTGAATTTTGTACACAAGTCAGAGTGTTACTTTTCAAGATCCATCACGTTACTTCAAAATATATCAAAATTAGCACATCCAGTGACAAACTAATTTAAGGGATGTGCTTGAGCCAGGAAAAAGAGGCATTCCTGGCCTTTCAAAGAACAGGCATGTTAGGCAAAGATCATTTGGACTAAGTTCTAACAACACTGGGAGATTTACAGGCGAACAGCTGCTAAATTATTTTTTTAAAGAATGATGGGATCTGTCAGTGTCTCCAATTTATGAGTGCTTTATGAGTGATGTAGTGTGTAATCTGCATTGAGAGGAAAGGCCTCTGCCATCTATCCCACTCCCTGCGTCTCTAGCTCCTGGAATAGTTTCTGGTTCAGAGAAAGATCTCAGTAAATAGTATTTGTTTTAATAATAAAACAGGGTTTGATAGTTATCTTTAAAAAAAGGTAGCAGTCTGTCTAGCTGGAGAGAGAAGATCTGCACTGTTGAGAAGTTCAATGATGACCTTAACACACAATTAAGTGGAAAATGGCTTGAAGAGGCTTCCTGCTACAATCTGTTATCAATTAACATGGAATGTGTGTCTACTACAAGGCACTTTGGTTCTCACTAGAGATTCAGAATTGAGTACCACCTAGCTCTCATCCTTGGGCAGATCTTAACCTAGCAAAAAAAGAATAAAAAGTTTGAACTGATTTGCTCAGCGGAAACTGCTAGAATGACTTGTTTTTTAAGGTTCCCAGTGCAATCAAATACTTACGTTGCTAGAAACACATCTTGGCTTTCCAGTGCCTACAAAATCAAAGCCAGACTCCTTAGCAGGAGCTATCCTGCTCAACCTTACCTGACCCCTCCCCTCCGCCTGTATTTTTCACTTCCATTCCTCTGAATACCACCCTGAATTCCAAGACCATTAGCTTCTGGGCATTCACATTTCCACTTCATGGAAACCCTGTCTCCTATAGGAAACTCAGCTTCTCTACCCTGTCACCCACAGCAATGTATTATCCATCTATTTCTGAGTCTTATTAGCCTTTTAGACTCTACTGAGATATGACTTCCTCTAATAACAGGCTTCTCTGACAAAAGAACTACAGATTATAGGAGTCAGTATTGATATTGTCAGCATTAAATGTATTTAACAGAGCCAAAAATGCAGAATAAAACTAGAGGTGGTAAGTCTGTGCAGATCAAATGGAAGTATAGAAACAAGAGCTTAATATACAAACACTACTATATATAAAGTAGGTAACCAGCAAGGACCTACTGTATAGCACAGGGAACTCTACTCAATATTTCATGATAACCTATATGGGAAAAGAGTCTGAAAAATAATGTGTATCTGAATCCCTTTGTTATACAACTGAAACTAACACAACAGTGTAAATCAACTATACTTCAATTTTAAAAGAAGTTAACAAAAACATACTAGAGGGCTTCCCTGGTGGTGCAGTGGTTGAGAGTCTGCATACCGATGTAGGGGACACAGGTTTGTGTCCCGGTCCAGGAGGATCCCACGTGCCACGGAGCGGCTAGGCCTGTGAGCCATGGCCGCTGAACCTGCGCATCCAGAGCCTGTGCTCCACAACGGGAGAGGCCACAGCAGTGAGAGGCCCGTGTACCACAAAAAAAAAAAAAAAAAAAAAAAAAAAAAAAAAAAAACATACTAGAGGAACTGAGGTGATTAGAGCATTGACCAAAGAGATAGCAGTGGATGTAAAAGCAAAGGGAAATATAGAGATGTTACTGGCAAGGACTCTGCTGCTTTCTATTCGAGTTAGAATATAGAGACTAAACAAAAAAAAATGTATCATTAGTCAAAGATACGGCTATTAATAGAAGAAGGAAAATTGAAAATTTGAGGCACACACAGGGTTTAAGATGGTGGTAAAACATCTAGATAAAATTGACTAGTAAGTGTTTAAAATGTGGACCTTTAGATTTAGAGAAAGCATAAAGATAGAGATGATGGTTTTGAGGTTTGAAGTTCATTTCTTTGTAGCATTTCAGCAAATGTTATTTACTTGTAATGTCTATTTCCCTACCAGACTGTCAATTCCACAAACAAGGTCTATATTCTCAATTGCTATAACTCAAGCCACAGAAATAGTGTCAGGCACATAGTAGTGGATTAACTGACAACGAAAACAAAAATTACTCATGAAAGGGAACCCTAGTATAGTCTATAGTGGATGGCACATATTGTTGCTTTAAACATGCTTTCTGCCTTAAAGAAGTTAGTGCCTTGAGAAAATGAGACATACATAACACACTTTAGACACCTAGGCAGAAAAAATATAGGCCAGAGGTATAGACACACAGGCAAAGGACATGGGAACTTGCTTCTGGCACTGTAAAGGGTGGGGGGGAACATATATGGAAGTGTTCTTATTTGGTCTGGTCTTTTAGTGAAGGAAATCATATGGAGGTCTTCCCAGACTCAAAAGAAGTTATAATTGTGAAGTTTATGTGGTTTTTCCTCCATGTTAGGGTAGAATTGATGCTCTTTCCTGTTTTCCTAGATAGGTTATGCAAGATATTTAGATAATAAGGCTTTGTTTTGTTTGTTTGAATTTGTTTTGTTTTGTTCTCAATAGATATTAGTGTCTCATTGCTTCTTGGTGTAGAAAGAAGGGGAAGGGAAGAAGAGGCTACGGACAACCGGGGGCCTAGATTGAGATAGGTAGCTTTCCTATCCATCTCCTTATCTCCAGGTTGACCTCTTGTTCTTGCCCTGGGACCTTCCAGATGCCACTGCTAGTGTCCCCCTCAGATGGGTGCCTTCTCTGCTGCAGGCTCTTATGGCCCTTGTTCTGGGCTAAGACTTCTTCCATCCAAGTGATTCTTCTGTCAACAGCTTGAACCTTCTCATTTGTTGACAGCCCTGTTCTCATTCTCTTTCCTGTTACATGTTGTCCTCACTTCCTTATTATCATTTCAGTAGAAACAGAGGCAAGAGAAAGCAAAATCATATGATTTTGACTGGATGAGTTTAATAATTTAGATTTTAGTTATTCAATAATGAAGAGTTGGAAATGCAAGCTACAATATTAATTATTATTGGTTTTTAGGGTTTATAACTCTGGGATGTGTGCTAACATCAGATTAATATAAAAATGAATATTCAACTATTGTTTTATGATAATTCCTAAAATCTGTGAAATACATTAAGATGTTGATATACAAGAAGAGCTTAACCCTTTGCCTGGATTCAAAGTGATTTTCTTTTTTTAAAAGAAGCCTGTAGGTTTTCAGTGTAATGTTTCAATCAAAATGCATGTGTATACACACATAATTGGATTTTTATTATCTAAAACTCTCAATTTTTCTCTAAATACACCCTTGTATCAGAAGAGCCAAAGCACTTGGATCCGCAGACCTGCTTGTATTTTTGCAATGAATGTTGATCTAATCTGAATATTGGTAGTATGATTGGTTCAATGGAGGTGTTAGTGTTGGGGCCACTAACTATTTCATGGGTAACTATTTCATACCTTAACCTTATATAGTCAGTTTCCTCTGAGATCCCTTTATTCTAAAGCAGTACCAGGTACAGGCTAAAGACAAGAACTAGGGTCTGAGGGAGCAACAAGGCATGGAGGATGCATCCAAAAGTGTTAGACAACAAAAGAAACAAAACAAGGAACACATCAAAGCTGCTGCAGAAGGCTGATTTCGAGACAGGGAAAGCAGGAGCAGCTGAGAAGTGCACAGGCAGGAGGAGGTGGAGCCAAGGCTCAGGAGTCAGATGAGAAAAGAACTGAAATGGATTTGGTTTCTGGCCCAAACTATGTCATAGTGTGTGGTTTTCCACCCTATAGATCTCACCTCAGATTTTTGATACCACATCTAGTAAGGAGGTGAGAGCATGGTGATGCCAGAAGGCAGCCAAATACTAATCGAGTAGTTACTATATGAAGATCCTGCAATATTTAGCAATTTGGAAATGAGCATATTTATTTATTTCATATCATTAGAGGCCAAAAGAACAATGAGACCAGAAATGTTAAGATGGCTACCAGCTACCAAATTAGACCTAGGGCCATATTAAAGTGCACGACATTTCTGTTGTGTCTATGAAGTTTGGGGCACTGAGAAGTGTAGAATATATAGCTAGAAACCACATACATATGAGAAATAAAGAACACAGAACACTAGCCTATACATGATATAAACCTAAATCCCTTCCCTTAAGCTTAGATAGAGGACTCCACTTCTGTTAATGGACCACTTTGTCCTTAAAAATTGCCTATTTACAAATGATTCTCTATAGATAACTTGTGGTGTTTGTATTTGTTGATTTTCTAAACCTAGGACCCTAAGGACATATGCATAGAACGAGCTGCACAGCAGGCCACCAAGGACCAGAAAGCTTCTATCATGACATAGGAGCACTAGGTAAAGCTAACCAAGTGAGAGAGTTAAGCAACCAGTTGAAAAATTTGAATCAATGGTCATCAAAAAGTGTATGACTACTCCCTGTTCTCTTTATGGAAATGCAAGTCAGAGAGGTTTAACAGAATTTTGATGATCATGCTTCAAACAAAGCAAGCAGTAAGTCTTGTGGAGTTTTTATTTGAAACACACAACGTTGATTGGAATGAGGTTAAGGGCTCCACACACCATTTATTGATGTTTTTGAGAAAGTCATCAGACTTTCTCCTCATCCTCCAAAATGTCCTAAAATATTAATTGTTTCTACATCCATTTTTGGTACTCTATAGTAATTTCCCACAAAGTGAAGACAACTGCTACATTTTCTGGAGAAGAACTCTTGTGTCTTTGGAGAAAACTTAAGCTTTCCCCCTTGGAAGAAATATGTTCCTCCTGTTCCATGGAGAAGAAAGCTAGATGGAATAAACTAGCTGAATCCCATGCCTGGAAGGCTGGTGGACAATAAACTGAGGAGGTTACAGAGGAGAATAAAGGCAGAGAGACGTCAACTAGAGATGAGAAGTTCACCAATGTCTAGCTAAAGTGTGGAATGATGAGCAATTTATGTGAAAGGTGTAGTACTGTTTTTTTTTTTATTTGTATGAATGTGAAGTATCTAGATAATAAAGCTTTTTTAAACATGATAAGTTCCTATATCTTTACATATGATGTATGTAGTTAAGGGGTTAAATAGTTGATTGAAGAACAAAATGGGTATATCTTGCTGTTGAATTTAAATTAAATACATTACTAATTCCCCTAAAAATGCCCCCAAAGATGTTCTTTTGTTTCTTCACTGTATATCAATGATGAACAAAGTAAATTTTAATTAGGGGAAGCCAAAACTTGTAAACTTCAAATGTTGCATCCTACTGGAATTCAGGCAGAATACGTATTGATATTTTTAAGAGCATTATTTGGGTGTAGCCCTTGCTTATCTGTCCACTAAGACTAGAACGAAATGAGGAGCAGCATGTCCTCTAAGTAAAGGTGGGGGAGAGGGTGTCCGTTACCATCTGGAGTCAAATGAAAAATGTTAGTAAAATAGCTGGATTATTTGACTCTTTGCATTACATTCAGCTAATTTTGAAAGATCCATTCACTCAGCTTTCTATTGCTGCTTTATTCTAGGTGATAATAAATGGTATGCCTTCCCTTGCTCTGTTGAATTTGAATAAAATAAATTACACCTCACTAAGAAAGATGAAAAACCAAAATAGTAACACTGTGGCCCCAACTGAAGTCTTAAATGAAAAGCCACAAGATAACTTAGTCCAGAAACTTCCAATACAAGAGAGACTTCAATAGAAACTTTCTTTACAGACAAAGAAAAAATATATATATATATATATTTTAAATTTCTATTGAATTGATAGAGTCATGTTAATAGAATTCTCCCTTATGTTATTAAGCATTATAGGATTGAGTATCTAATTTTGGAAGAGGGAATAAAAGGAGTAGTGCTAAAATGTTACCTGATGTAAAAGGAGAAGAATTTGGAACTGTTGATTCAGTCTTTGGAGAGGGAGAAAGACATGTGATTAAAAAGGAAAACCTAGCAGAATGGAAAGAGATGGTATCAGGGTATATGAAACTGCTGGGATGGCTGAAATGCAATTTAAAATTTAAGGTGGAAAGTTATTTGAATGTTTCCTCCATCTCAGAAGACTTTTATTTGGACTTAGAAAGTCACATGCCTCACTTTGCCCTCAAGGCCCTAAATCCCTACAGACCTGACCATACTATCTTTATCTTCTTGCCTTTCTTTTCGTCATTTGTGTCAGCTCAGCTTCACTGTGAAACCTTATAAAATCTCCAATTTAAATAATTCTTTGTACTATCTAACAAATCACCCTGTTTTAATGCTGTATGGCTTTCTTTGCTTCCTAAAAATTAGCCTGCTTATATTTGTATTTATTTCCTGTTCCCCTCACTGAAACGCAAGCTGTTTGAGAGCAAAGAATGTGTTTGCCTCAAATTTCAAAGCCTGGAACTCTACCTAGGACCAACAAATAAATATTTTGGAAGGAGTGATTTTTTACTTAGCTCACAATGAACACAATGCTCCATCTGACATATGTAGTTTATCATTATTAATCACTTTTATGTATCTACCATCATGTGATGGGTGGTGGAGTCTATGGTAGAAGTAAGAGATAAGCTTTGCTCTTTCAATTTGGTCATAAGGAAACCAGGGACTCCTGAAGCATGTTAATAAAGAATTGAGACTCAATTATATCTTCCAAGACAATGCAGAAGATTGGTTAATATGCAAGGACATACCGAACTTTTAAGGAAAGAGAATGAAACAAGGTTTGTATGATAGGACTTTATTTAAGCAACACAATAAAAACTTTGGTCCAGTATGTTAAGCCTTCTGATAAGTCACAATAATTTGATAACTATAGAAATACTTTACAACTGATAACATTTTATCATTCAGGTTTTCCTCTCATTTTCCCTTAATAGTAATAAAAAAACACAAGAAAAGGTGAAGATTTTATAAAAATTAAGACATTTACACATCATAGAACTCAGTAGTTCACTTCACGGATGAGGAAAATAAAGTCTAGACAGTTAGTGATGAGCCATAGCAGATAGTGGCAAAGTTTTAACTGGACATTACATCTCCTAGAAGATGGGCCAATGGTTTTCTAAGTAAATAAATCAAGCCTCTAAGGTCTTCCAGAACTAGAGTTCTTTATCTCTGAGGTCCCTGCTATTCTATAATAAACAAATAAATATTTAATACCCTTTCTGTTTTGCGTGCCTATTTGTATTTTGGGAATCTGGGCCCTCCAATTGGAGAGTTGGCTGCAGGGTTAGGGATAAAAATGAACAGAGAAAAATAGGTCAGAATGGGAGTATCTAGGAGGAAAATATGCATATGTATGCATATACATATATACATATATATGTATTTACATGTTATTTATTTAATGTTGGTTGGGTTGTTGAATCATTTCTGTGTAATCAGAGACAGGGCTATTTTATTGCTGACAAGAGTGAGGTAGAAGTTTCTATCTCAGCATTTGATATCGTAGAATATGAGTTCTGATAGCCTGGGTTTAATTCCCAGATCTCCTACTTAGTGGCTTTATTGGAAATGAATTTAAATCTTTTGCTCTCAGTTTTTTTCCCTTAATGTAGTGTGTGTAACAATAATGTCTCCCTCACAGTGTTACCGGGAGGAGTAAATGTGTTAACACATGAGAAGTCAGCAAGATCTGGAGATAGAGTTGCCGGATCTAGTCTGGGTGTTAGGGTGTATGAGGGCAGTGCACTGCCTTCTCTCCAGAGACACGGGCTCAAAAGGCCTCTGTCCTCCCTATCCATCACCAACTTCTTATGTTCCATCCCATGTTTGAAAATAATCTACCAAGTAATTTATGTTACAATATAAAGATCCTAAAAGCAAGAAACTGGATTCTTAGTGGTAAACTTCTAGTGCTATTAACAGGTTAATGAGATGTAATGTGTGTGTGTGTTTACCATTAGGATGGTGGGATTCACCTTTCATCTACTGCTCAGACCAAATTCTGCCAACTTCATCCACTTGCAAATTTCTTCTCCACTGAAAAATATCAACAATTTGCATGCTTACAAGCCAAAAGGAAAGCAATATTCTCCTAGTCTCAGCTCTTTGGGATGTACAGAAAGAAAAAAGAAAAAGAAACTGAATTAACTTATTCTATCAGGGTAATGAAGAGGATGATGATGTGTTTTAACTTGCAGAATATCTACATGTGTCCATCAATTCAGAGGTCTATATGTTCATTCATTAATTTGTTCTATGTATATGTAGATAGATAATATGATGTGTCTCATTCTATTCTATTTCACTTTATTCTACAAAGCCATGAGGATAAACACCAAAACAAGACAGAATCTTGTCTCTTTCTGATTCTTGCTGGGTAATTTCTGTTGATCTCCCTAGGTCTGGCAGGACTGAGTACCAAGCCAACACGTTTCCTCTTATATTATTGTTACAACAATCAACTGCCAAAGAGCTGATTTCTACATAGGTTTGACCTGGAACAATACAGGCATTTTCCAGCCAAGAAAGAAATTGTACTGATTGCTTGGAAGTTGTGTCATGTGGGGCTTGGGTGAAGAATGCTTTAACTCCCAAGGAAGGATTAAGTTAAAACTCACTTTCTATTCCACTATTTTTTCCAGTCTTACAGGCCTCATCATCACTCACTTGCACACCTTCTTTCACCCATTGATTTATTCAAAACTTGCTGGGGAGTGAGTCACAAATTAGTGCAGTGTGATAGCACGGTAAAAACACTGTGAACGGAAGATGATTGAGACCTGAAAAGTATAACAGCCTGGGAAGCCAAGAAGAGCTTCACTCAGAATGAGTCCTAAGGAAAATGAGAAACACTAAAGTGATATTTGGTACTAATCTGGACACTCTGCTGTAGGAAACAGCAGCATCAGGCACCTTCAGGGGAGACGGGAAAGGCTCTAACAGACCCGGTGTTTTTCGCAGCAACAAAAGATGTCAGCTCTGTAAGCAGAGAAGAAAATGGCACTTGCTTGACGTGTGACAGCCCTGAAGTCTCCAGGAATAATTTGGTAGAAATGTGAGAGGCTCCAGAGTAGGATGGGATCTGGGGACAGTTACTGTGACTTTTATTTAGCCACGATATGAAGTGCTCTTTGGTAAGATGCCTAACTCCTAGAGATGAGGAAGCAGAGGCCAGGACACCTTAAATAATCTGTTCATGGTCTGAGACTAAGTGGCAGAGCTGTGAATTGAACCCAGAATTTTCAGCCAAGTCCATTTTGGTTTTCTATTGTGTGTAGAGAGCACCACAATAATTTAATTTAGCCCCTGCACTGCTGACAAAATTACAGTTTCTTCCACTGTCCTCTACTGCATATTTCTAGACAATCTGTTTTTTAGTATTTTTCTTCCTTTGTAAATAATATAGGTTTTCTGACTGAAGTCAAGGCATGTCCTTTTAAAGAACATGTTTCACCGAGAATGAATGAGATGGTACCTTCTTGGGTGCTGATATTTTAACATTATTCCTATCTGTCATATTTTTTATTGATGAAAACTTCTCAGTGAGAAACAGCAATGAAATTTCCCCAGGGCAATAAATTATTGTCAAGATAAGGGGCTGCAACTTTATCTCACCTAGCTGAGAATGCAGATTATTTAAACAAGGCTCCATTTGACCTCTCACTTTTCATGTTTAATTCAGTGTGAATGAACTGTTAATTCTCTGCTCTATCATGTATTTCCTGAGAGCAAAACAGCTCCATAGATTTCCTTATTTTGCAGGCCAACATCCTATACCCAACTATTTTCCTCCACTCACAAATTCCATCAAACTGCTTTTCACTTTAGTGATAGATTCCTTCAATTTTTCAGGAGCAAGCATACATTGGGGGACTTTCTAAGATCTTTTGCTCAAGGGCAAACCTTATTACCAAATAGGATCAAGTTGAGAAGCACTGTGCTGTCATGAAGTGCTGTCATTAGGCAGGTAGGAGAGGAAAATAATGCAACATGAGAACTATGTTCTTTTGGTTGCTGCCTATTTGTCCCTGAGATATGCTGTGTAAGCTTGCTTATTTGCTCCAGTCAAAAACTCAAACAGGTTTATACTTATCAATAGAGGCAGGTAGCATAACGGGTTGGAAACTTACCTGCTGACGAGCATCTGACTGCTGTGCCTTTCCTATAGTTGGAATCTCTCCACTCAGGTGTTAAAGACAACAGCTGCAGAGATATGACATGTGCATGAGCAAGGATGGAAAGTCTCAGATTGGAGGACAAGGAAGATTTATGTTTTTTATATGAACAACTTCTCCCAAAGTGTTTCTCTCTTGTTTTTAGAATGGAGAGAGTCTTTAGTATGTATTGGTGCTTATGGAAAAGATCAAATTGATAAAGAGATTAAAGATTTTGGAAAAGTGAGGATTTTACTAACATTTAAATAGCTAACATGTATTTATATAATGTATACGTTATGCCTGGAATTCTTTTCTACCAGCATTGTGAATTTAGAAAGTTTAGAAATATCTGCACTGAGTTGAAAATGGGAAGGGGGAACAAATGCCTAGATGGAGAAGTTCATCTTGGATTAACGGAGGATGTTAATGACTTTAATCCAGAGGATGGATATGCCTTATTCTCAAAGAGAAGCACATGGGATCAGAACATATCCATTGACATTTTCAAATGAAGAAAAGAGAAATGAAAAGAACTTTGTTCATTTAGCCAGGATCTACTCAGTGAGAAGGGAGTTGTTTAATCAAATAACATCAGTTTTAATTTTTTTAGATAAGAGATATTTCATTGGAACTTTTGGAAAAACAAATAAAAGAGAGGGAAATAAAATCTATGATTTTAAAGCTTATCAAGATATATCTGATACACCGTGTTTCTATTAATAGCTCTGTATGAGATCTGTGTTGTGTATACAAATACACACATATGTTCAAATCAATAAACACAAGGAAGCTGGCTTCTGTGAGATGGATGCTGGCATCCATCTAGAGGTACTTACAACTGCTGTACTAATATGTGCTGGATAAATACATATTCCAAAAATTGTTTTAATTTGGCACTTCTGTCAAAATACCCGTAAATGCTCTCTTCACTCACTTTCTGCCTCAGAGTCTGTAACATGGCATGGTACAGCCCTCTTCTCCCATTTGGTCTATTTTGAGGTTTGAGAAATGTCAGTGAGAATAACAAGCAAAAATCCAAAAATAGGTATTCAACTCAAAAGATAGCCAGTGTTTAGAAGAGATTATACAGAGAAGAAAAAAATGTCTTAGACCTACAAGGAGAATTCAATCTCATTTTAGGTAAAAACTTCATCCAAAAAGCTTCATCACATGCCCTTCTCAGCTCTTCTAAAATCTTGTCAATATTTCTGGGTTACTTTTAAAATGAGATCTACATTCTTCAAGTTAGCACTTAAAACATTCAGTTATGTGGCTGTAAGCTATCATTACAGATATCAGAATTGGGAAAAATACAGAGGGTGGGGTTATTGAATTCAATCACTGGTACTTACTGTAAGCTTCATCAAGTTGTTTAACAATCTGGGTCTCAACTTATTCATAATTAAAAGGAAGAGAGTATGATTTCTGCTTCCAGGAAGATGGAGTAGACATATGTTCCTTTATTACCCCTGCTAAGAACAAAACAATCTTGCACAGTTTATAAACAAACAAACAAATACATACATACATAAAATAACAAGAACAAACCAAACCAAAAAAAGAAAAAAACAAAACAAAACATGAGAAAGCTGAATGGTAGAGAGAAGATGACAGATCCACTAGGGACCTCACAGCACAAGGGAGAGTCTTGAGTTCCCTGGGTCTTCATTTTGCTTCTTCTATCCCAGACATGGAGTGGAAGAAGCTGGGGACAAAGAAAGTCCAAAGGGCACAGACAAAAAGTCCTGATAAAAGTTTGCTCTCTAGCCAAAGAACCAAGAAAAAGGTAGTCTAGAAGGAGAAAACATGTAGACACTAACAACTCTACTCCAACCTTAAATGCTTAGATGTATATGTAACAAAAGATGTATAGGAATTGTATGCTGAAAAACACAACAAAGTGATAAAATCAATCTTTTGAAAAATCTAAATAAATGGAGAGATATTCTGTGTTCAGGATTGAACAGCTCAAAAAGTAAAAAAGCCAATTATTCTAAAACTGATATTTAATGCAATTTTTACCAAAATCACAAGATTTCTTCTTGTGGGAGTAGACAAGATTATTCCAAAAATTATATAGACCAGCAAAGGAACTAGAATGGCTAAAACAGTTTTGAAATGGAGAATGAACGAGGAAGAATATTTATCAAATAGCTAAAGTAACCAAGAACTTATGACAATGGCATAGAGATATATACATGGATCCATTGAACAGCAAAAGAACACAGAAACAGAACTTTTCAAATATGCTTAACTCACTTTAGACAAAAGTCAAAAGCTACTTAATAGGGGAAGTAGATCATTTTAAATAAATGATGCCAGAGTAATTTCATGGAAAAAAATAACTGCATAAATATCATACCATATACAAAAGTTAACAAAAAATGCAGCAGGGACTTAAGTGTAGAACACAAAACTATGTAACTTTTGGGAAATAAACACATGGGAGGACATCTTTAGGAAATAAGGCTAGACAAAGAGTTCTTGGCCTTTACCCCAAAAGCAAAAAAAAAAAAAAAAAAAAGAGAAAAAAAAAAGATAAATACAATTTCATCAACATTTAAATTTTTTTGTAAAAGACTGTTGAGTCTTTAAAAAGACTGAAGAAAATATTTGCAAACCATTACTTGACAAAAGACTAGTATCCAGAATATATAATGAATCCTCAAACTCAATATTAAAATACCAAACAATGCAATTGTAAAACAGGGAAAACCATGAAGAAGCATTTCACCAAAGAGGATATATAAAACTTAGATGAACATATAATATGTTCAACATCATTAGCCATTGGGAAAATATGAATTAAGACCACAATGATAGACCTTTAAGAATGGCTAAAATAAAAATTAAAAAAATAGTGCCACATATGGTCACCTTATCTTTGATAAAGGAGGCAAGAATATACAGCGGAGAAAATACAGCCTCTTCAATAAGTGGTGCTCGGGAAACTGGACAGCTACATGTAAAAGAATGAAATTAGAACACTCCCTAACACCATACACAAAAATCAACTCAAAATGGATTAAAGACCTAAATGTAAGGCCAGACTATCAAATTCTTAGAGGAAAACATAGGCAGAACATTCTATGACATAAATCACAGCAAGATCCTTTTTGACCCACCTCCTAGAGAAATGGAAATAAAAACAAAAATAAACAAATGGGACCTAATGAAACTTAAAAGCTTTTGCACAGCAAAGGAAACCATAAACGAGATGAAAAGACAACCCTCAGAATGGAAGAAAATATTTGCGAGTGAAGTACCTGACAAAGGATTAATCTCCAAAATTTACAAGCAGCTCATGCAGCTCAATATCAAAAAAACAAACAACCCAATCCAAAAATGGGCAGAAGACCTAAATAGACATTTCTCCAAAGAAGATATACAGATTGCTAAAAAACATATGAAAGAATGCTCAACATCATTAATCATTAGAGAAATGCAAATCAAAACTACAATGAGATATCATCTCACACCAGTCAGAATGGCCATCATCAAAAAATCTAGAAACAATAAATGCTGGAGAGGGTGTGGAGAAAAGGGAACCCTCTTGCACTGTTGGTAAGAATGTAAACTGATACAGTCACTATGGAGAACAGTATGGAGGTTCCTTAAAAAACTAAAAATAGAACTACCATATGACCGAGCAATCCCAGTACTGGGCATATACCCTGAGAAAACCATAATTCAAACAGAGTGATGTACCACAATGTTCATTGCAGCACTACTTACAATAGCCAGGACATGGAAGCAACCTAAGTGTCCATCAACAGATGAATGGATAAAGAAGTTGTGGCACATATATACAATGGAATATTACTCAGACATAAAAAGAAACAAAATTGAGATATTTGTAGTGAGGTGGATGGACCTAGAGTCTGTCATACAGAGTGAAGTAAGTCAGAAAGAGGAAAACAAATACCATATGCTAACACATATATATGGAATCTAAAAAACAAAAAATGGTCACAAAGAACCTAGGGGCAAGACGGGAATAAAGACATAGACCTATTAGAGAATGGACTTGAGGCTATGGGGAGGGGGAAGCGTAGGCTGGCACAAAGTGAGAAAGTGGCATGGACATATATACACTACCAAATGTAAAATAGATAGCTAGTGGGAAGCAGCAGCATAGCACAGGGAGATCAGCTTGGTGCTTTGTGACCACCTACAGGGGTGGGATAAGGAGCGTGGGAGGGAGGGAGACAGAAGAGGGAAGAGATATAGGGATATATGTGTATGTATAACTGATTCATTTTGTTGTAAAGCAGAAACTAACACACCATTGTAAAGCAATTATATTCCAATAAAGATGTTAAAAAAAAAGTGCCAATGTTAAATGCTAGTGAGGATACAGAGAAAATAAATCACTCATACATTTTTTATTCAAATGTAAAATCGAACAATCACTGTAGAAAACAGCTTGGCATTAAAAAACAAAAACAAAAAACAAAAAATCTAAGAAACGCAATTACCATATACCCTAGCAATTATACTCCTGGGCATTTATCCCATAGAAATGAAAACTTTGATCCTGAAAAACCCTGTACATGAATGTTTATTTATTTATTTATTATATTTATTTTTGGCTGTGTTGGGTCTTCGTTTCTGTGCGACGGCTTTCTCTAGTTGCGGCTAGCGGGGGCCACTCTTCATCGCGGTGCGCGGGCCTCTCACTACCGCAACCTCTCTTGTTGCGGAGCACAGGCTCCCGACACGCAAGCTCAGTCGTTGTGGCTCACGGGCCCAGTTGCTCCGTGGCATGTGGGATCTTCCCGAACCAGGCTCGAACCCACGTCCCCTGCATTGGCAGGCAGATTCTCAACCACTGCGTCACCAGGGAAGCCCCTACATGAATGTTTATAGCAGCTTTATTTGTAATAGTATAAAGGTGGAAGCAATCTAGATGTCCTTATAGAAGTGAATGTTTCAACTGTGGACCATCCATACCATGGAATACTACTCAGTAATAAAAAAGAAGGAACTATTGATATACTCAACAACTTGGATAAATACCCAGAGAATTATGCTAAGGGAAAAAAAAAATGCAGATCCCCAAAGACTGCAAACTGCACAATTTCATCTATGTAACATTCTTTAAGTGGCAAAATTATGAAGACGGAGAACAAAGTATCAGTTGCCAAAGGTTAAGGAGGGAGTCTGTATAAGAGGGGAGTGGATGTGGCTATAAAGGGACAACACATGAGATCCTTGTGGTGATGGATTATTTTATGTATTTTAATTGTATCTATGTTCATATCCTGGCCCTGTAGTGTAGTACAGATTTGCAAATTGTCACTCTTGGGGGAAATTGGGTGAAGGATATGTGTGATCTCTCTGTGGTTATGTCTTGCAAGCTCATGCCAATCTACAATTAAATCAAAATTGAAACATTTTTATAAAGAAGATAACAATGCCTATACTCTAGATTTGTTGTCAGAATGAAATCTATTTGAAACACCTGATATTTAGTAACACTCAGTTTATCTGATTTTTCTTGCCTTTTCTCTTGCTCCTTTGTAGGTACCTGTGACTTCTTGCAAACTATTTTTTTCCCCCAAATGGTATATACCATGCTTTTCCCGACCTCTTGACCTTGACAAACTTGTCAGACTGAACAGATGCTCTGTTACATCTGGGTGTGGGGTAAAGATAAAACCCAGGAGTGGAGCTGATATGACACACAGACACAACAGGTAATTCCCTAAAGCTGTCAAAAGTAGAGATGAGATTTTAATGGCATCATTTGGTATCAAAGGGAGGGAAGCAAGAAGGCCTGGATAATACCCTACTTATCACCCCACTATCCTGGGAGATTCATGAAGACAAAATAGCAGACTAAGGAAATAAGTACCATCTTGCTGATTGTTTTAGGACTCCAGGAGACGTAGGCTGGAGCCCAGGTCTCAAGTTCAAGGTCACAGGCAGGACTTGTGCCCATAACCTTCCCTTGGCACTACCAAACCTTAATACCAGCAACTGGTAGTTAGTAATTGAAAGGATAACTGTCTAGTTCCTACCAGGGTCCTAGACACATTTACCTACTCTGTAATGTGACTTTGTAGCTAGAGTTCAACTAAAACTAACTTCTTTATTCCATAATAAGTGAGCATTTCCACAGAGAAGCTAAGTGTCTTTGTTCTCCCTAAACTCAGGGGAGAAGCAAGGTCAATGAAGTCAAGGAGAGGAGAAAAGGGCTCAAGGCCCTAGACAGCAGACTGCCTGTGCAGCCGAGGATGTGGAAGAGGGAGTGAGTTTCTTCCTGCAGCCACTGGGCTCTATCTAGTCAGAGAGCAAAAACAAACAGCACTTAAACCAGGGGATCTCAGCCAGTGTCCTGATGGGGAAGGAGAGACAGCCACCAGAAACTCTCAGGTTTGGGGTCCACGTGGGTAGAATCCAGATGTTTCTGTACTTCTGGCAGGCAGGCAGTCTGTTGTCTGCCTGTCTCAGCAGTGGTAATTCATCAGTCTTCTAAGAAGTCCACCAAGATTTTTCACCTAAATGAGAGACATTGCATTAAAATCAGGTGCTGTCAGATTATGGCTTATTGGCTTAATTTAGGAAATCATATGGGCACCTAATCTGGGTACCTTCGAGCTTCAGGGGAATAGAAAGACCACTAGAAAAGAAAATGAGAATGGCTATCATGTCATGGTCTCTAAAGAGGTGGTAGCATGTTATAAAGGCCAAATCCAGCCAAGCGTACTGCCAGGATATTGCAATGATTCAAAGGTTCTTCCTGACTTGCAGGGAGGATGCTCTCTCTCTCTCATGCAACAGGGGTTTTGAGATCCTGGTCTGCATCACATTTTTGTGCTAAATGTTAAGTGGACCTTAGAATAGAGTGTGGCTAGAAGTCCAATCCCAAATCCTGAAACCTCCACCAGCTATCGATGCAAATTCCAATGGATATATGAGGGTGTGTGCGCATGTGTGTGTTTAAATAAATACCTGAACAGAATTTTCTGGCTAATGTTTCTTTTGGTGATTGGAGCACACAATCCTTATAGAGTTTCCTTTCTGATCAACTTATTTTTTTTCTAATTTTACTGGAGCATTGTCAAGTTACAATGTTGTGTTAGTTTCAGGTGTACAGCAAAGTGATTCAGTTATACATATATTCATTCTTTTTCAGATTTTTTCCCATATAGGTTATTACAGAATACTGAGTAGAGTTCCCTGTGCTCTACAGCAGGTCCTTGTTTACCTATTTCATATATAGGAGTGTGTATATGTTAATCCCAAACTCCTAATGTATCCCCCCACCCCAAGTTTCTCCCTTGGTACCATAAGTTTGTTTTCAAAATCTGTAAGTCTGTCTTTGTTTCATAAATAAGTTCATTTATATCATTTTTTAATTAGATTCCACATATGAGTGATATCATCTGATCAATATTTTTTGTCTTCATGAGAATCCTGTGGATCCCTTTTATTATTCTCAATAAATAATAATACTAAACATGAGTAGTAATGAAATAATAATGAGAAACAGTTAACATTTTTTCAGTACTTGCATATGTCAGATTATTTTATGTTCACAAACCCCTGTGAATGGAATACTATGTAGGGTTTTTTTTGTTTTTTTGCATTTTATACATGAAGAAATTGAGTCAGAGAGGTTATTAAAGGTTACCCAAGGTCAATTAGGTCTGACTTAAGAAAATGAGATTTGAGTTTTTGCTATCTAGGATGCATTTTCTTGCTCCTTTTCTCCAAGGTCAGTTGCCTCATCTTGTTCTCCTTCACAGTGCCAGAATGAAATAGGCACACTTGTCCACAGGGAGCCAGAGCCCTTTTCTGGGCATTTCCCTTCTCTCACTTTATGTCTCCTGCAAACTCCAGGCCTCCTTTCTTTTGAGTCTATTCTAGGGTCCAGAAGCAGGACATCCCAGGTCTTTCTCACTAGCCAATCACATAGGAGGGAACAGAAGGAAAAAATTTAAGATGAAAGCTCTAAGCCCGCTCTCCACCCACCTGAATGAGCTTAACGCCCTTCCCCCACTCCATCTACCCCAAGCTACCTGTACCAATCCATATCTACCATGTATGGTAGCCTCAGGGATCTTCATCTCTGGGGTCAGACAAACAAACAGGGGGTAAAGGGGTCTCCCAAAAGCTTTTCATCTGGCCAAGGGCAAATGCTGAATTCTGCCTTGGTCCTCAAGTCCCATGGACATAGGTGAAGCCAGTGACACAAAGGAAAAGGATGGACCGCACAACCACACCCTTGTGATCCCACTCCAAACACAAGCATTCAAATGGCCTTTCCCAGAAAAAATATGTATCCTTTACATATCATATGAGGTGATATATAAAGAACATATTATATATCATAGAACTCCCACTTATTAATAGTGAATGGCTTCCTGTGTTCCCCAGGGCTTTAGTATCAATGTTTGCTTACATTTCAAAGTAATAGAGTCATTTATTTCCTTTATAGCTGCCCAGGAATTTTAGGTAATGCTTTTTTATCTTCTCTTTTGTGAAGACATTAGTGCTTTTATTCAGCATATACCAAGGCTTGGAAAGGCAGACATCCCTTCTCGCAGCAACTTCAGGGAACTCACTGTTTTTGATAGATTCAGGTTCTTTCCTCCATCCTCAGTTCATACTTTCTATTTACAAAGCCTCAATGGGCTTAAAAACTTCTGCTTAGAATACAGAAACCCTAAAGAAAAATGCTAAAAGGACAAGAGGTATAGTCCTCCTCATTTAATTAAAATAGACACTTGAGAAGATATGAAAAATTCAGAAATGGAAGAAACGTTTACCATACAATGTAACCTTTCTACCCCCTGGTTTTTCCCCTGTAGTACATTCTCTATAAGGATTTCTCAGTGAGACTTCTAAAGACAAATTTCACAGGTCAACTTTTTAAATAAAATCCATTGAAGATTGATGTTGAGGTCAAGTAAAACGAGCTGTGTACCACTTAGCATACATTTAAGGTACTTCATTTCCTGGACCTGGCCATCTTTCTTAGACATTGTTTATGTCTTCAATCTTTACCCCAGCACCCCAAGTATAAATAAACCCTAACCAAGTAGGCTGCGTAGAATTTACATCCATGAAACTTTATTTCCTTTAACGCCTCACCCTTATCTCTGGTCTCCTATCCTGGAGATTGAATCTGACTATCTTTGTGTTTTCCCTTCCATGCCGATGCTTAGGATTAGCTGTCTTCGTTTGTGGGGTGTTTGTAGGAACTAATGGGGTATAGATTGAATGGCTGAGCCTAGCCATCTGTTTATGAGTCTCAGCTAAGAGCATTTATTTAGACTTCTCTGTGATGGTGGAGTTTACATCCAGGCTTATATGAATGTGTGACCATTGACCAGCATGCCAGAGGTTCTGATTCTATGAGAAATGACAAACACAGACCTGACTGTCAAACATTTATAATACTAAAAGCAGTACACATACACGCATGCACACACACACACACACACACACACATACACACACACACGTGCGGTCATGCACACAATACACAAAACTCAGTAGTCTCATTCATTCATTCATTTTTTAATCAATATTTATTAAACACCTACTTTGTACTCAATCTTGCTTGGGTATTGTGGATATAAGGTCACTACAGTCCAACAGATTAATGTCTACTCTTGGGAAGGTTTCATTTGACCAGTGAGATAGAAATAAGCAAAAAAAAATGCATTTTTATAACGTGATCTGATATAATACATATAAAGCATCGTGTCCAGGAATGATATGACATAGATGTGAGAAGCTACCGCAGGTTGTACTGATCCCACAGTACCTCCACCAAATGAGAACATAGCTTGCCTTCTAGGGCACCTCTAAAGGGGCTCGCTAACTTCCTCAGTGCCAACTACAATATTTCCTGTCTTAACCTACCTTCCTTCCACACCAATTTAAATCGTTCCCTTGAGTTCTTCCTTTTAGAACTTGAGTTCTGACACACTCAAGGGGCATAAGAACTCCTCCAAAGTTCAGGAAAAATGCTGAAGAATGGAGCTTGTACAATTGAAACTACAGTGGGATTTGGGAGTAAGCAGAAAGCAATTACATTTATAGTTGGCCAGGTACCAGGGTGTTGGGGCCAGGACCCTCACACCACCTCTCCAGCAGCTGCTCCAAACTTTTAATAATGATTGACTGTAACACTCTTATTTACAGGTCTGATTTTTACCCATATGGTGTTCCATTTAATAAAAAAAATTACCTTAAGAAAACCTGTTAATCAGCTGCTTCAGCTAATTGAAAAGGAAAAAAAGTCTAATAGTACTTTTACATTTTCTAATTAAGTGAGTATTATGAGTTTTAATTAATGTCTTAATTAGATGCCATTATCTACCCCTGACAGTGGTGAATTATTTGAAACCAGGACTTGATCACTATATTGATATGTGTTCTGTTCTTTTTGTTCAACAAACAAGTAACTGGCTTAATTTTTTCTATTTAGGAAAAGCTTCTCTGCTGCTAAACAGGGTTGTTTCCCAGCCACATTGCCTGGAGTGGGTTTTCTTCATCTGGATCCTGTCAGGGCTTTTCTCTCACTTCCTGAAGCTCTGATCCCGGAAGTCTATAGCTAGGATTCCGGGAGCTCCTCCTCTCTTCAGGCGACCCCACGGTGCTGAGCATTCACTCTGTAATTAGGTGTCTCCTCCTTAATGCTCACCACGTGCTGGATTGGCAGTGAGGATGAAGAAAGGGACTAAATACAGAATCTGAACTGGAGAAGGATGAATGCCTACAGTAAACAAATAAATGAACTATAAGATGACACAGTTTCAGAATGACAGATGTAAAAATTCCTGTGTTAAACTTTGAACTACTCTGCAACATCAATTCCAAAACAACTTCACGGTGAAAGAATAGTGTACCTGAGAAGTGGGTGCAGGTGCACACTGAGCTAGTTTCCTATCCAGGTAGACATGAGGATGCATTCCTTAAGTGAGGCCTGGGAAACAATGTCTTGTTGATTTCAGTGTTTATGTTGTAACTTCTCAACTAAATGGAACAGGAAAAACACACCTTCTGCATATTTTGTACAAGTAGTTGGAATAAGAAAAAAAAGCATATTTTATGCAATGAAAGTGCCATGTGGTCAGAAGGGATTCAGGTTTAGACTTGACAGAGGTAAGGGGAACAAGAAGGATGCAGAGCGTACTAACTTATGAAGTATGAAGAGAAAATGTCGTGGTCCTTGTGATGTGGTTGATTGGTGTTTTCCTTCGATTCTATCCTCCGCCTTGTATGATTCTAGGATTAAAATGGCTGAGAAGCTAAAATTATATTTTGAAGACTTTTCTTAAATTGAAGTATAGTTGATTTACAATGTTGTGTTGATTACTGCTGTACAGCAAAGTGATTCAGTTATACGTACACATTAATTTTTTTTTTTTTTTGCCACACACACAGCTTGCAGGATCTTAGTTCCCCAACCAGGGACTGAACCCAGGCCCTCGGCAGTGAAAGTGCAGAGTCCTAACCACTGGACCGCCAAGGAATTCCCTATATACATTTTGTTAATCTTCTTTTCCATTATGGTTTATCACAGGATACTGAATACAGTTCCCTGTGCTGTACAGTAGGATCCTATCGTTTATCCATTCTCTATATAAAAGCTTATCTCTGCTAACCCTGTACTCCCACTCCATCCTTCCCCCACCCCCTTGCCCTTGGCAACCACAAGTCTGTTCTCTATGTCTGTGAGTCTGTTTCTGTTTTATAGATAGGTTCATTTGTGTCATATTTTAGATTCCATATATAAGTGATATCATATGGTATTTGTCTTTCTCTGTCTGACTTACTTCACTTAGTATAATAATATCTAGTTGCGTCATGTTGCTGCAAATGGAAGACTTTTCTTATTAGCTAGAGTTCCAGATTTAATTTAGGTTGGGCCAATCAGCTGTACTTGCATTTTTTTGTTTGTTTGTTTGTTTCTGATGCACATTATAACAGGTGTGGCTCATGGTCCTGAAGCTAGTTTCCTAATTGGAGCAACATCCCAAATTGGTGATATCCTGACTGCATAAGTTTTCTTATCATAGAATATACACCAGCAACCTTGGAAGCTCAGGTCTGTGGAGGGGTTTAGGGAGTAATGCTTAGAAGCTCAACCTGGAATGTATTTTTAACACTCCCAACCCTCTGTAAGCAATGTCACATCCTATAATAAATCCCTTCCAACTTAAACTAGCTAGAATAAAATCTGTTCTCTGTAACTGAGCTGTTACAACAATGGTTTTAAATCCATTCTCATATCAAAATGTTCTGCTTTTATCTGTTTACTTCCTAGTTAGCTGTTAGAACTGGCAAACTCTGATGGTAGAATTCTCACAAAGTTGGAATGATTATTTCTTTTTTTTTTTCTTGGGGGAGGATTTTTACTTTAACAATGGACTCCTAGAAAAAAAACCATAAACATATAGGAAAAATAATGTAGATAGTACATGGCCAGGTGGTTAGGAAATTTTTTCAGTCTGGGGATCATTATTTGAGTTTTCTTCATAAGTTAATTATTTCATCCATATTTGAGATAACTCAAAAGTGCTAAAAAATGATACAATGGTTATTTTTTCTGTTTTATATTATGGAATATTTAAACATAAGAAATAGCATGAAAATTGTAATAAACTCCTAAATACTCATAAATGAACACAAAAATTATCAAGTCATGGCCAGTTTTGTTTCACCTATACCATCACCCACTCATCACAACTTCGGTTATTTTGAAGAAAATCGCATATAACACCATGTCATCGGTAAACATGTCAGCATGTATTCTAAAAGAGAAGGCTTTCTTTTTCTTCTAAAATAGCCACATTACTATGTTCAAACCTATAAGTAAATTAGCAGTGACTTTTAATATCATCAGTGATTTAGGTGTTCAAATTTTCCTGTCATTTTTTTTTTAAAGTTTGCTTGTTTAAATTTGGATTTCAAATACATGGCAATTGGTTGATAAGTCTCAAGTTCTGTTTGAATTATTGATTTATTTTCTATCTCTCTTTCCTTTCCCTTGCAATTTTTACTGAATAAATCAAATATTTGTCATGTGAAATTTTCATAGTCATCTCTCTGATCTCATGTAATGTGTTCTCACTTCCCCAAATTTCCTGTAACTTGGTTTTTGCATCCTATAGGCCTATTAGAGCTTTTGGTAAAAATCCTTTACACAGGGGTGGTATATTTCCATTAGGAAATATGCAAAATTTAGTGAATTATCTTTGTGGTGATGTTGGCAGCTGTGGATGGTACACTACTTAATTAGGAGTTGCAAATCAAGTATTCTAATTTTGTCAGTTAGTTGGTATTTATTAGTTAAAACATCACAAGTCCATACTGGTACTCCCAATTCAAGCTCACAACTGCATGTTCTTTACTGAGCCTCAGTGACCTTACCTCATACCTATTTTGTCCTGATCCTCAATGACAAGAATATTACTCATTACTTTATCTCACAATACATACTCAACACTCTCAGGATAATTTTACCACCATTGCCTTTGACAATATGTCTACTAAACTAGTTAATGTTTTGTTTTATTTTATTTTGCAGTTTACATTTTCCTTATGGTATAATCCACTGGGATAACAGTAAAATTATTGTGTTTTATATACTTTGAAATGATTCTTCTTGATTCAATTATGTCACCAACTTGAAACAAGTTTAGGGGGATTTGTTTCATTTTGCTTTATTTTGTATATTATATTATTTATACTTATGCAAAATAATCACATGCTTACAAAGTCAAATCTAGAAAACATCACATATTCAGAGAACTCTAGCTTCTATTCCTGTCCCTCCACCCTTTTCCCTTCTTCCCTATAAAATTAACCTTCTGTTTAATTTTATGGTTTATACTTTCATTGTTTTTCTCATAAATGTAACCATGTTTGGTATGTGTGCTTGTATCTACATACATAAGACACTACACACATTTACTTAACAATCAATTAGTAAATGATTATATTTATTTACAGTAAACTATTCAATTTTCTCCAAATTGTTTTCCTCCTTCTCCCCCTTATATTTAGGACATCACTCATAGGATTGTATAGAGGTATTTCTCATTCCTTTATATAGCTGCCTATTCTCATTTTTATAGATCTACCAGAGTTTATTCAACCTTTCCCTTATAATGGGCTTTTGGGATATCTCTTTCTTTTGCTGTAAAAAATGTTTTCTGTGCATACATGCCTTGCACATATGTCTTGCAATATATTCTCTCTCTTTTTTTTTTTTTTTTCACCAGATTCACTGGACAGACCACCGCCTTCCCCCATTGACTGGGGACTGCCATGGTGCAAGTGGGATCTGTGGTGGGGGTGGAGCTCGGGGCTCTGATGCAGATGTCCTGAGCAAGGACATCCCTTCCAGGTGATGATATGATGCATGGCTGCCTTGCAATATATTCTTAAAGTAGGAATTAGTTGAATCAGAGGGTTAATGCACAGGCAAATCTTCTAACAATGCCACATTCCCCACTATATGCATTGGATCATTTTGCATTTCCACTGGCACTATTTCCCCATTGTCTCAACACCAAAGCATGTCGTCAACTTTTAGACTTTGCCAATGTGTTGGATAAGAAATTATATATCACTGTATTTAAAATTTTTTTTCTCTCATTATTACCCAGTTTGAAAATCTTTTTTTTGAAAATCCTTTTATATGATTAAGCACGCCGACCTTTCTTTTTCTATAAAATATATGCTCATATCTCTAACTCATTTTCTATTGGAGTGTTGACATTTTTACCATATTCTTCTCTCTTTTCAAATATTACTTTTGTATCTTAGGCACATTAACTTTTTGTCTGTGATATAAGTCATAAATCACATTGAAGTTTCATTGCCATATTTACATCTCCATTATTAATGCTACTGAGAAGCAAAAAAAGGTAAACATTAAGGAATACCCATTTTCCAGAACATAAGCTAAACTAGAGTACGAAAGTGAAGAAGTACAAATATAAATATAAAAGTACAAATATAAATGTATATAGTTGCTTCAATTTATAAAACAAGACATGCAGTCTGCCAGATAGAAGAATAGAAATTCCGAAGGGAGAGTTCACATACCTGAAGTTTATATTTTTATATGATTCTTGAAAAAGTAAAAATCATGTTATATAGTTTTTTTCTCTTTTCTTTAAAAGATATAACTATGGGAGATAGTGAATCAGAGGAGGCAGTAAAGTGTTTGTAAGAACAGAGAATAATTGAAATACACAAATGTATCTCTAGGTCTGTCAAATGACCTGTATAACAGTGACATAGGAAAAAACCGAACTCCCAAGTAAAGTGTTATTTATTCTCCAGCAAATAGATGTTAAAGTGTCTGAAGTTTCCAACCTCATTAATACAGACAGGCTTTTTAAAAGTTAGATAGAAATTTTGAGTGAAAACTTGGAAGACAAAGCCCCATTAGATTTTTAATCTTGGTTCTGAAAGGAGATTGCTCTTATTTCATAGGTCTTAATATTTAATAAAAATTTTATTTTTGCTTTATAAAAATCAGAGGGAAAAGAAATCTGGGTTATCTGATGAAGTATTACCTTTTTTTAAAGCCTGGGTCTGGATAATATTATAGATTTAGGATTGGAAACTATGCTCTTTCCCAGTTGGAACATGCTTTTTAATGAAAGTTGATTTCACTATGTGTTGGATTGGAATGTTAGAATTTCTCAAGAGCTTCAGACAGCATTTTCCTGTAAATGTCATTATGTCACAATATACAAATGAACAGAGGATATAAATTAGAGAACCATGGGATTTTTGTTTGGTTGCTTTTTATCTGAAGGGGAATTTGGAATCTTGTGCTCTAGCCTCCTAATTACCGGTGGCAAAATAAATAAGTCTAGTAGGTTGCACTACGGCGCCCTAAACACAGTGCTATTTCGTGGAATAATGAAGACATAATTTAGCTCTCTCAGCTACAGTACCTTGTGATTCTCTTCCACACTAAGCTGCTTGTCCTGAATAATGTCAATTATCATCAGTAAATATACACATCAGCGTCACCCTTTGCCACAGATCTAATACATGTCCATAGAATTAACATATTTAATATGGATCATCAATATGGTCCTTCGAATAACCTTCAAATTTAAATGATACAAGTGTCTGCATTTTACAGATGGAGCCCAGAGGGATAAAGCATTGATAACTAGTCCATGCTGGAGCTAGAATCAAAAATCCAAGCCTGACCAATTCCAATTCTCCATCCTACCCACAACCTCATCATTATAACTAAGTTGGATATTTCCTTTTAATCTTGGGACCCCAGGACATCAGAGGAAAGCACATGCCCAAAAGTGGTACTAAGGCCTTCCTGAATAAAGGAACTATACAGCTAGACAATCTGATGTAAACCATCACAGTTGTGCCTACAGGGGCCCTTGTATTTGTCTGTCTTCATTAGTGGTTCTTAAGACATCAAAAGGATTTTAAGAAATGCCACAGTTAACTTAAAAGACAGAGAACTAAACACAAGCTTTTCACTAGTCAAGGCTTGAAACACATTATTTTGATGGTCTAATAATGCCTCTGTGTACGAAGGTGACATAAGAGTCTAAGTTCTTTGCACAGCATTGTAGACGTTTGTAGATACAACACTACACACTCTGTGCCCCCTCCATGATCAATGGTGAGGGTCTGATCACAGCTCTGAAACAGTTCAGAATTCACTGGCTCTCTTGAGCAGTTTACTTTATCATGCTGGTGTCTTAACCCCACTACTAACAAACACCTACAAAGTAACTTTTTTAGCTGAAATGGCCTAAAATCAGAAGCTGAATTCTATCCTTAATGCTGTGTGCACTTGCTCCTTCTCTTGTGAAATACGGCAGGCATGGTGAGTAGGAATACATCTATGGCCAAGTGCCTCAAGTTGATATAACTTTGGTGAACTTTTTGTAATTTTTTTATGTCCCAGATGCCAGAATGTGAAATTATAATGGGGTTAAATAGAGCACCAGCCTGGAGTCACATTAAACTGGTTACAAATAGAGACTCCTTATAAGTGAAACTGAGCAGGACCCTACATGGCCTTCCCAGGTACAGACCCTCCCTAAGTCCCCTGCCTCTTGTTTGTAGGAAATCTTTAGCTTCCTAGGCCTTCCCTGAATTCCAAAGAGCAGAGAAGTGAGAAAATGCAGAAACAAAGGAAAACAATGAAACAAGACAAAATAATAATAGTTTAGCCATAAAACAAAGTCAAGGGCCTTTTGTTCCTCCTCAAGGGCTATATATAATATCCTGAATTATATCCTTGAGCTGTTCTGCAGACACTAAAACCCCCACCAGGTGGAGGAAGTTAAATACACTCTGACCACCAGCACATAGACCCGAGACCAGTTGGAATCAAAAGGTTGATGATGTTGACTCCCAAAGTACCAGCCTGTTACCTCACTACCAGCCAATCAGAAAGATATCCACAAGATGATCACACACCTCTCGACCCTCTCCCTTACCTTGCCTTTATTTTATTTTAATTTTATATTGAAGTATAGTTGCTTAACAATGTTGTGTTAGTTTCAGATCTACCTTGCCTTTAAAAGTCCTTACCTGAAAGCCGTGAGGGAGGTTAGGTCTTTTGAATATGGGTTGCTTGTTCTCCTTGCTTGGTGCTCTACAATAAATGCTGTACTTTCCTTCACCACAACCCAGTGTCAGTATGGCGGCTTTGTGAACATACCTCAGAACATTTACTTCACTTCTTTGAAAATATATATATTTTTGTTTCTAAAATGAATGAGATTTCCTCTTTCTGTAACTATTTTCCTTCTTCTATCCGTTTGTTTTACTGTCTCATCTCCCTTAGTTTTTGTCTCACATGTCCCAGTATCAAGCAGGTCTTCCCAAACTTCCTATTCAAAATAGCACTTTGTCCTTATGTGGCATTGTCTAGTCTGATTCGCTGATTTATTTTCAATATTACTTATAATCATCTGACAGGCTCTGTATTTCACTCACTTATTGTATATATTCCCGACTGTAATGTAAGTCTTATGGTGGAAGGATGCTTGTCTGTTTGATCATTGCTTTATCTTCTGCATTAAAAATAATTCATGCTGTGTAACAGCCTACTCAAACACTGTAAAATGAATTTAAATATATGTGTGTGTGTGTGTGTGTGTGTGTGTGTGTAGGAAGACTAATACCCATCTTAAAGGAATGTTGAGAAGACTAAATTAAATAATTTATTCAACAAATATCAAGAACCAATTTTGCATGCATCAGAGTCTTGACAGCTAGTAGGGACACAGGTTAAAATTGGATGGATTTGGTCTTAGCCTTCCTTTACCTTATATTTTAACAGGTATTGTGAAAGATTAAGATATAAATTCTACCATAAATTAATTATTTTTATATGTCTTACCAGGAGAAAGTAAATGGTAGAATGACAGTGTACAGCAGGGAAACAGGGAAGTCTTCACAGAGAAGCAATGTTTACCTTGAGAAATAAGAGATAAGTGAGGCTTCAGGAGTCAAGGGTGGGGGTGGGGAATCCATTCCATCCAGTGAACAGCATGTGTAAATGCATGGAGGCAAAAAGAAATGTGTGTATTTGATGATCTGAAAGAAAACCAACATGAGTGGAGTGAAGAGAATAAGGACAATTGTCTTTTTTTTTTTAATTATTGAAGTATAGTTGATTTACAATGTGTTACTTTCTGCTGTACAGCAAAGTGATTCAGTTATACATATATATATTTATATATACACATTCTTTTTCATATTCTTTTCCATTATGGTTTATCACAGGATATTGAATATAGTTCCCTGTGCCATACAGTAGGATCCATTCTCTATATAATAGTGTGCATCTGCTAATCCCAATCTCCCACTCCATCCCTCTCCCATGCCCCATGGGACAATTGTCTCTTGATAATGATGCTAGAGAACAGGTAGGCTGGCAGACATTCATTATGATGCCTGGTACATTGTGGCTGCCCAATGAATAGTAGCCTTAAAGTAATCAACACAAATACCCAGGATACAAGGGATTCACAAATTTAAAAGAAAGTCATGGTGGCTGGATTTCTAGGGTGGCTGTGGAGTGTGGCACAAATGATTGGTGTGTATGTCAGGGTCAGGAAAATAGCAACCCATCTACATACTTTAAACAGAAGAAATTTAACACAGGATACCAGATGGAGACAAGAGAGGAACCTAACCTTTAACAAAACAGTAAATCAGTGGTGCTAAAAATGGAGGTACCAGGAGAGGAGACAGGTTCATGAAACCTGGCATAAACTGGACTACAATGTGGCCATCACGTGGTCTGGGAGCCATAGCGGAGGACCTGCAGTCTCTTCTACAGAACGGACTCCGACACAGACAGAGGCAGCCTTCGGATCACCTGCCTGCATTGCCCATTAGCTGAACCCCATGGGAAGCCAGCTGCCAAGGCCTCCAGGGAAATGTGGTTTCTGTGATAGAGAGCAGCATAGCCGAAAGTCAGGAATGGAGCTGAAAGCAGCCTGGCAGATAACCCTTACAAAATTATTTTTTAAAACAATAATGATACTAATTCTAGCTCCCTGCTTATTATGTCCTGCAAGTACATTTGACATGCTACATTCCGTCTCCATAACAGTTGTGAAAACACATGCTGTATTACACAGGTAGAATATCTGTTTCTCATGCAATGGTATATGTGTTATATACAAAGAAATGATATGTATGTTGACAAACCATGCTGAAGAATCTCCTAGATATCTCCTAGTTAAAATGTAAGGCCTTGGGTGGTGGGGGAGGGATAATTAGGAGTTTGAGATTAACATATACATATTACTCTCTATATATAAAATAGGCAACCAACAAGTACCTACTGTATAGCACAGGGAACTCTACTCAATATTTTGTAATAACCTATAAGGGAAAAGAATCTGAAAAAAAAAAGATATATACATATGTAAAACTGAATCACTTTGCTGTACATCTGAACCTAACACAATATTTAAAATCAACTATGCTTCAATTAAAAAAAAAAGTAACACCTTAGTTTCTTTTAAAAATATTTTGAAGTGGCTCTACTCATCATCTTACTTATGACAATTTGGAAAGCTCAGAAAAGTAGCAGAAAGAAAAGCATAGTATCCATTACTCCACTATTCATAGTTACACATTGATATAGAGAAGATCCTTGAAATTCACAAAGTTACATAGTTTTAGCTAGTTGGATGTAATAACAAAAGTATCCTGAATTAATAATTGTGATTTTCTTGGGACATGAGTATGAGTTATGCTGGCATGTAAGAAACACTTTTATTGTCATAAACACTGGACCAATCTCCAACATGCTTATTTAAATATGGTGATTTTTTTTTTGTCTATAACAATGTCAGAAACAGAGTAATTGTAGTTACATAAATTTGAAAAAAAATATTAAACCTTATTTCACTGTAGAGAACATAGCATTTTAACAAGTGATACAGCATGAATGAAAGCTAGTTTGTTTAGGTTTCATGAGGAGAAACAATGAAACAAAAGCTCTCAATGCAAACACATCTTGGGACTAAGCCACAATCTTGTTTAAACATTTCTTTATAAATTGGAAGCTAATTAGAGAATAATCCTGATGAATATGAATTTTGATCCATATTTTCTAATTTTTTACATCATTTTTATTTGCAAATTTTATATAGTTGGTGTAATACTAACCATATTTCTATTTATATTAACATGGTAGGAAAAATGGTGCATTCTTTTCTAAATTAGCATTATTAGCTTTTTAAATAAGTTTTTTTTTTTTTTCCACTCAGGTCTCCAGATTTTACAGACTTAAAACTAATGGTTTAAGATCAACTTTGAGAATAACCACCATGATCAACAAATTCTTCTACTTGAAAAGGGGAAAAAAATCTTACTGAAAGCTTAGCTTTATTTTTAGCTAAATGAGAAAACATTTCACAGAGTATTTACTGAAAGCAATCAATAAGTCCCTACTAGGTATGACTTGAGGATATATATCAAGTCAAAAATACACTGTCACTTGGAAGCCAATATGTTTCACCAAACACGTGGAGAATTTACACTAAAACAAGCCACTGACATTTCCAATCTATTTTTTGGCAGTATAATGTACAACAACTCAAGCAAAATTCTGTGTCTCACTAAATCACCCAGTAAAAACTTCATTTGGCCATCTTTTGAGAAAATAATATCTTATTTCATTTGTTCCAAAAAACCTCCTCAGATTAATTTAGGCCACCAGCATACACTGGAGCATCACTTTCTTCTCCCTTTAAGTTGCAATAAACATAGAGACAGAGATAGAGAAAAGGAATATTCTAGTGACCGACATTAAGGATATACATGTGTTATGATGGCTTTGTGGGAAAGGAGGATAGTATCATTTCACTAAGCTTGTGTGACTAAAGGAACAGTAGGACATAAAGCTGGGGAAGCAGCTTTGACAGAAAAAAAACAAACAAACAAAAACTAACTAAAAGGCTCTGATAATGTGTTAGAATTTATTGCAAAATTGTAGACTCTGAGTTGTTTGTTTGTATGTGCTTGATCTGATATTCAAACCAAATATCATAACCTGCATAATCTGATCACTCTTTGAGGAAGACATCTTGACAATTGTGTAAAAGACTGTTTAGGTAAGGGAGAAGAGACATAGAGATATTGGTTATGAGCCTGGTAAAATAGTTTAGTCTACTATTTCCTAAAAATACATTGAAGGGACTCTAATTTCATATAATTTTCCTACATGTTGCAAGGGGGAAAATAAAGTTTCTGCAGTCATAGGTCTTTTGTGTAAAACCAGACCTAAATAAAGTAAAACAAATTCCCTCACTGCAGGATATCTAATAAGCTAATTGACACTACAAATATCAAGGAAGGGCTAATGGCATGTAGCATGTTCCAAACTTGTTTGACTGTGGCAATCCCCTGCAGAGAAGCATCTGCAGAATCATTGTTCCCAATCCTATTTTGTAACAGGTTGGTCTCTGCAATAAGCACCTCAGCATGCTACTGGCTCCTAGAGAAAGTACATTCTGTGTTGTTAACCTTTGTAACCTCAGTTTCTAGAAGTTTGGCATAAGGTGTGCCCTCCAGAAATATTTATTGAATGGAGTTGACAGAAGGACCTGAACCAGAAAGAAATATGTACAGAGAGCAGGACTGGAAACTTGCATTTGCCTAGTTCTCTACATTACATTATTCACAAGTCATTGCTTTTGGGGCTTGGCTATTCAGCAATTAATATTTGGAAGCTTATAGGAAAAAAACTAGAGATGCTAAATCTGGGGCTAGAATAATCTCCCCAGGAACTGTCCTGTTTAATCCAGAAACTAAACCAATTTGCCTGTGAAACATCATCATAGGAAATCTGTCAAAAGGGCCTTATTTTACCACAAGGGTGAGCTAGAATTTACAGATGCTTTAGATAATGAAGGATTAGTCATGTGGCAAAGAAAGACAATCTGATTTACTGGAAAAACACAATTTTAGAGTTAGAAAACCTTTATTTGAATACTAGCTTTGCTACATATTAATTGTGATGACAAGGGGAAAGTTACATATTCTTTTTCAACTTTAGTTTTTTTCTATCTGTAAAAATGTGGAATTAATAATATATAAGAGTATGATACTTGAGCATATTAAATGAGACGATACATTTGAAGTTCTTAGTGTTGTGTCTTCAATAAATGGATTATAGACAGTTGAGTTTCAAAAAATGGAGCTAGAGACATTCTAGAATCATCTCTGGCCTGGAAAAGGTAAAAAATTATAATTGTCCTCTCAACAGGGCAGTTAGATGCTGAATGCCATTAACATGAAAAACAAAACCAAACATTTTAGGCTCAGGAAGATGTTTAGTCTGAATTCTCTGGTCATTTTCAATACACAGTCTGTGTTGACAAAATAATTTAACTGTTATGAATAAGCAGCCACCCCTTGTTGGCTAGGCACTTAATTAAACACACCTTCTCAGACAATCTTTAGAACAATCCTATGAATTATTGTGTCCACCATTGTTCCAGCCCACTGTGATGTTTTGGGGAAACAAAAATGGGTATTTTTTGCGACAAAAACAATCCCAATTCTGACAGTGCACAAGCCCCCAAACAAAGTTCTTTTGGGAGAGTAGTAATTCACTGTGGCTGGAGCAGAGATTTTGAGGGAGAGTATAGGAACATATATGAATATAAGGGGATCACAAATGATTGTATCTGGATAGATTGTAACCAGACTGTGAAGGCAATACAAGCCAGGTTCACGGGTGTGTGCTTCCTCCTTCAGAGAAGGAACAGCTGTTAAGGGATTCTGAACTGGACAAAAACAATATGGGAGTGATTTTCTTTAGAAGCCTGAATCTGATCATGGTTGTTTTGTCGGCAGTGATTTGATCAGATTAACTAGATGTGCTTCCCAGCTTCATATAGAGATTGTAACATCAAGTTCAGGAGCTTTTCTTCCCCTAGCATTTGTCACATTTTGCAATTAATTTTGAGAAATAAATAATCCAAGTTAGTGTTCACAGCAGGCAACCTGGAGCTAGGCTACCAATCCATCACTCACTAGCTATGTGGTTTTATTTAAGTTATTCAACCCTCAACACAAAAATTTTCTCATCAGTAAAATGTGGAAGTTAATGTTTCTTTCCTTTAAAGGGAAGGTAAAATTAGCTAACAGAGGCAGAGTGCCTAGCACACAGTAAATGCTCAGAATGGTTAGCTGGAGTGTGTGCAACTGTTATTGCAATGCTGCAAATTTTCTAGTAAACCGACGACATTTTCACAAGACTTCCTCTTGGGAAGATTTACCTTCCAAATACAGTTGGCCCTCAGTATCCTATGGCAGTGGTTCCAAGACCCCTTCCCCACCCTCCCACCCCATGCAGATACCAAAATCCGTAGATGCTTACATTCCTTATATGAAATGGGGCAGTACAGGATTCTCTGTATCCGTGGGTTCCACATCTGCAGACTCAACCAACTGGAGATCTATTCCCATGGATACAGAGGGCTTACTATAGTCTCTTGGATTTGAAATTTATCTCTACACCCTTGCTTTCATAATTAGGGTTTTAAAAAGAGATACATTTCCAGAAAGATCACAATTCCTAAGCTTTAGAAATTTTTAAACTGTAATTTAAATATTTTTATAGCATTTTGCTCTCCTTTTCCTCAATATGTCTCCCTTCCACTATGGGTACACATTTTACCAAATTATCACCACCTCTCTATCAGAGCTTCAGAAATCTGCTAATTTAGGAAACAAACTCAGCACTAATACCCCCCCCCACGCCCCCAGGCTTGTGAGAAAGCACACAAACTATGTAACCAGTCTTTATTTTCTAACCCTAAAGCTGAAAAGCTGCAACTTGACTATTTCCCTTTATCAGAGACACAGTATTTTCAACAGCCCTCTTTGCTTCATTCACCCTGGCATTCCTGATTACTGTAATCAGAAATCACAGCAGGTTATACCGGGGTAATATTGCTTCTGTGCTGACATCTCAACCTGCACTTGCTTTGCTTTTACCTCAGAGTACTACAGTGAGCAGAGCCCTCTGGGTACTTGGCTTCCAAATACTATGTTCTTTTCCAGAGTTAGGGTCGCCGACTAAAGGATGTTGCTTGCCACCCAGCTCTACAAGGAGATGAAGTCACCAGCCACTGCAGTCCTTCAACATACCCTGAAAGGAGTTCAGGGTGGGGATCAGGAAGGAGGCCCTCTGTGCTCTGGGAAAAACTGGCAGAACAGGCCTTCAGATAGGTAGATATTTTCAGGAGAATATTGTATGAACCCCATTTCTTGCCTCAGCTCATTCTTAGGAAAGCACATGAATGGTGACATCTGCTTCTAGTGACCAGCAGCAACATTCCACCGAGATGTGTGTTGGCTGCACGTACACCCCTTCATCAGAATTATATATACACTGACCTGCCCCCACACCTCTTTGGAGCCGCTCTTCAGCACTACATGAGAGGCTGTCTCCTGGACTATCGTCCTCAGTAAGTCCCCAAATAAAGCTGAACTCACAGATCCCACGTTGCGTGTTTTTGCAGTTGACAAGGTCAAAGGGAAGGGAAGTGGGCCAGGGCTCAGGGGTCTGCAGAGTTGCAGGGCTTCCATGTGTACCTAGAAGTGCCCAAATAAGCTTTCTTTTGAATGCTTTTGAATGGAAATGTGCTTAAATTAAATAAGGCCCCCGCCCACCCCCGCCTTCATGAACATATTTTGCTCTTTTCCTGAAGAGACTTGTGCTCCTCAGGAGTATCTCTTTCTCTTGTCTGTCCATGTCTGTTGATGGACTGAGCTATCTGGGGATGTTTGCCTAAGACTAAATGCTACACTACTGATTTCGAGTCCCTGGGTCTGCTTTTTATTTGTTTATTTAATCTCTCTCCTTATTAGATTTTCTCTTAACTTTCCCCTCTTCCTTTTTTTTTAAAATTAATTTATTAATTAATTTATTTTTGGCTGTGCTGGGTCTTCGTTGCTGCACACTGGCTTTCTCTAGTTGCAGTGAGAAGGGGCTACTCTTCGTTGCACAGGCTTCTCATTGCAGTGGCTTCTCTTGTGGCGGAACACAAGCTCTAGGTGGGTGGGTTTCAGTAGCTGTGGAACGCAAGCTCAGTAGTTGTGGTGCAGGGGCTTATTTGTTCCACGGCATGTGGGATCTTCCCGGACCAGGGATCGAACCCATGTCCCCTGCATTGGCAGGCAGATTCTTAACCATTGCACCACCAGGGAAGTCCCACCCCTCTTCCTTTTTTATCTGGACTGCTGATAAGCAGTTCTGTTTACCCCATACTCATTCCCACTGCATTTTAACTTGTGCTTTTAATAAATTATTCCATAAGGTGGGGAATTCAGCAACCAGCTTCCTATGAATTACATCAGACAAAGGAAAAAAGTCTCTGTCTAAAGACTTTGAGAATTCTTTTTTGAGTAATATCTGTTTCCTTCTTATACTCATATCCAGGATTCAATTCCCACCGTCTCCCACCTGGACAGTTGAGAGCCCCTTCCATCCGATCTCTACATCTTACCTGCTCCTCTGCAATTCTTTCCTAACAAGGCTGAACATTCAAATATGATCGTAGGGCTTTCCTACCTAAAATTCTTTGGAGGTTTTCCACTGACAAACAGTAAAATCCAAGCTCTCTGCATGGCGTTTAAGGTCCTACATATTCTGGCTCCTTCCTACCTTGCAGATTTATATCTGCCTCACTAAAAACTCATACACACACTAGAAACATTGAAAAGTGCTTGCTTTTCCTTAAAAAAAAAAAAAAAAAAAAAAAAGAAGCCTTACCTCATCTCTAAGACTTCAAGTGTGGTGGAATCTCTGCCTAGAATATCTCTCCTTTTTGCTCCATCTTCTTTTTTTTTTTTTTTTTAACATTTCTTTACTACAAACTTTTACTATGCTAGTATGTGTTGTGAATGATCATAAGATACATTTAACATATAGCGTTTCCCATACTTAGTTTTCCTCAGGGCTCTTCCTTTGGGAAGCATCTCCTGGAAGTATGGTTGCTCATAACACACATTTGGAAAAGCAAAATTAATCTTGCTATCAGGGCAGGTGTTTCAATTGATTGTTTTTATCTAAATGAAGGCTGTAGATAACCTGATGAGGTTATTTAGTTAGCCTTTACCAACCTGCCATAACGATTTTTTTTTTAATATGTGTATATGTCAATCCCAATCTCCCAATTCATCCCACCACAACCCTCGCCCCTGCTTTCCCCTCTTGGTGTCCATACGTTTGTTCTCTACTTCTGTGTCTCTATTTCTGCCTTGCAAGCTGGTTAATCCGTACCATTTTTCTAGATTCCACATATATGTGTTAATAAACGATATTTGTTTTTCTCTTTCTGACTTACTTCACTCTGTATGACAGTCTCTAGGTCCACCCACATCTGTACAAATGACCCAGTTTTGTTCCTTTTTATGGCTGAGTAATATTCCATTGTATGTATGTACCACATCTTCTTTATCCTTTCGTCTGTTGATGGGCATTTAGGTTATTTCCATGTCCTGGCTACTGTAAATGTGCTGCAATGAACATTTCCTCCACCTTCTTGACATCTATGTACCCTTTAGAACACAGCCAAATGTCTCAGGTCTGTGCATCTGTTATTCTATGGTTTAATTGTTCTTTCACTTAGTCTCCTCTGCTGGGCTTTGGGCTTCCTGAGGGCAGAGGCTATACCTGGCAGAGGAAAAACTCTGCCCTGAATCATAGGATCCCAGGGTCTTTCCAGCCTCACAGCTGCCTCCCACTAGATCTGGGTTGAAGACTTTCAATCCTGCCAGTCTGCTCTGGATCTCCCACACCTCTGCCTGATATATGAACACCTCCTTAGGGATAAAGATGTGTCAACAGGTTCATTTACCTGAGGGTTTTCATAAGGCTCCAAGTTGAAATTATTTCCCTTGCTTTTGTCAGGCTTCCATACCTATGTGAGGTGTTGTCAACTGTTGGTGAGTCTATCTCCCAAGTATAGACCTAAATCTTCTCAGGAGGATGAAATATGTTTGATTTTGCTTTGTATTCTCTGAGCCTAGTGTTGCCTAATTAGAGCAGGTGCTTAATATGAATGCTGTGTATTTTTTACCAATGGTTGTTCGGCAATTAGTTGTGATTTTGGTGTCCTCATGGGAGGAGGTGAGTTAAAGTTCCTTCTACTCCCTCTACCATCTTGTCTCTGTCCCACAAACGCTGTGTTAGAGGAATAAATGCACATCATAATGTCTGCTTTGCTTGGGGATGGGAAGCAAGTGGTGATTTTTGTTTTTACTTCCATTGATTTGGTCATATTCTTGATTGGTGGTCCTCAAACAGGGCTGCTGGTTGAAACACCTGGAGATTATTTAGTAAACAACTTTGATGTTGTTTCTCAGAGGTTGATATGCATAGGAGTCACATAGGAATCTGGTTATAATGCAGACTCTAATTCAGTAGATCTGAGGTGGAGTTTGAGATCTTGTTTCTCCAGTAAGCCCCCAGGAGATTGGCATGTTGCTGAGTTAGGATCACCCTGAATAGTGAGCCCTGAACTCCTGAATCAGAATCTTTCAGAATCTGCTCCAGGAATTACACATTTCTAGGAATTTTCCAAGTGATTCTGTTAATCAAAAATTGCCATCTATATTAAGGAATGACTGTGTGTTTCCCTCTTGTATCCATCATTTATTTACTCTGCCACATATTGAACAACAGGCCATATATTGTGGCACAGGCTGCCACAATATGGGTGAAGGAGACAGAAATGTTCCTGACCTCATAACACTCCCAGTCTAAACAGATAAACATATGTTAAACTCATTCTTACACACTGAGATAAATGCCAAGCAAAGCATAACTGAGGCACTGATTTGGCAATAATAAGGGAAGATCTACGTGTAAGCTAAGATTTAAATGACATAATTGCACGAACCATAAGATTAGCAGGACAGTATTTTTTTTTATTTTTTTGCGGTACACGGACCTCTCACTGTTGTGGCCTCTCCCGTTGCGGAGCACAGGCTCCGGACGCACAGGCTCAGCAGCCATGGCTCAAGAGCCTAGCCGCTCCGTGGCATGTAGGATCTTCCCGGACCAGGGAACGAACCCATGTCCCCTGCATTGGCAGCAGACTCTCAACCACTGCGCCACCAGGGAAGCCCCAGGACAGTGTTTTTTTAAACAAAGTTAAAAGCATATGCATATGTTATTCCCAAATGTCCTAATTTATCCCTCTCCCCAACCTTTCCACTTTGGTAACCGTAAGTTTGTTTTCTATGTCTGTGAGTTTGTTTCTGTTTTGTATATAAGTTTACTTGTATCATTTTTCTAGATTCCACATTAAGTGATGTCATATGATATTTGTCTTTTTCTGTCTGACTTACTTCACTTAGTATGATAATCTCTAGGTCCATTCGTATTGCTGCAAATGTCTTTTTACACACTACTATATATAAAATATATAATCAACAAGGACCTACTATATAGCACAGGGAACTATACTCAATAATCTGTAATAACATATATGGGAAAATAATCTGAAAAATTATATATATATATATATATATAAAACTGAACCACTTTGCTGTATGCCTAAAAATAACACAACATTGTAAATCAACTATACTTCAAAAAAATCGTTAAAAAAATACGAACATATGCAGCTCTCTGAGTCAGGAAAGAGCCTGACAAATTCTTGGGTCCTTCCAAAGACTCTTGTGGCTAGAAGAGAAAGTACAAATGGGAGAGTGTCATGTGGTGAGGTGAGCAGGGAAAAGACAAGCGCACACAAGTTGGTCATCTAACCCAGCAGCACAATGAGAGGAACTTCCTATAATCGACATCTGGTACAGGGGTGCTGTGGAGATTGACCCACTCTGTCTTGGCTCCTTTGAGAAATTGTCCAGCTCAGAATAGCAGTGATAATTCTTGGAACCCGTCTGCAAATACTTTCATTTCTGAGTTTCTAGAAATGTTATTTATGCATGAAAAGGATGATGTGGACAATAAATATTTTTACTTTTCAATGACTTTATCTTTTGTTTTCCATTTACCTAAATTAGCAATCAAGAAAGGCTCCTGTTAATTTATAACTGGGACTAGTATATTGAAGAGTCACTGCCTCCTGACTATTCCTACTCTTTCATTCCATTATAGGAGTAAAGCATGGAATGGCATTTTCCTTGATTAGTCATTTTCAAGGTACTTCAAATGTACCTGAGTCTCCATCATATGTCAAGTTCTAAATCCCTTGACGTACTATCAAAACACTTAAACAAGCCAGGATAGATGTATCTTCTACCATCTCCTGTACCCCAAATTCTACATTTTGGGAAATTACTAGGTTTGATTCTTTCAATTATGCCTCTGCTTCCTAGCATTTTCAGTGTCTTCATTTTTTTTTTTTAAGACGCAGGATGCCCTAGTCTTGATTCAAAAATAAAACTCAAAATTTACATTTCAGTGGTTATTTTATCAACGAATACAATTTGCAACTTACCTCTTATAAAGGCATCCAGAGCTCTCAAAATGTGTCTATTGTAAAAACGATTTTCTAAACAGTCCAGTATCTGCAATACAAATACTTTTTTTTTTTGCAATACAATTATTTTTAACTGACATTACAACAAAAGCACCTCAATGTGCATTGAAATAGCTAGTCAAACTGGTTTCACAAGTAGCAATAAAATAATCTAAGATAATAGTTTTGTTTATTTGTTTTCTCTATTGCATCAATATTTTATTTCTGAGTAAGCACTGCACATTTTACATTGTTACTCATCATATCATACATTTTAACAATGCAAATATTACTCTAAATTCTTTAGATTTCAGTCTTCAAGTCTTAAAATTAAATAGGACAATTAGACATAGCAGCTCAATGTTTGCACATAGTGAGGTCTTAATAAATAGTTGCTATTTTAATTAATATCATTCCTCAAATACCATTATATGAGAATGTTCTCAAAGCAACCTTGAGTGTCTTATTACCTGTTGCATGAAAGGGGCAGGGAAGTTTAGGGGGTAAGCCCCAAACTGAGGGGATTCATATATGGGAGAAAATAGTTTTAAATAAAATAAGTATCATACTTAAAACAAGTGTTCACCATTAACATGAAGATCTAATAAGAATGAAATGAAAGTAAGAAAGAAAGCCATGGATAGGCATTTTTCTGGGGGTTTCATCATTTCATGCAATCACTGAATTGGTAAAAATTTGTTCTATTTTTATAGATGATAAAACTGAGACTCAGATATATTAGGGAAGTCACATAGTAAGAAACTGAACTAAGACTCGAACAGATATGTCTTATGCCCAAATCCAAAATCATAACTTAGCCCTGAAGTCAGAGCCCATATTTAGATTGACAGGGTGAAAAGTCTGTGCAAACACCTAGTCATATCAGCTCTGGGGAGCTACTCTGTCTTCTCCATGCCTCAGCCCCACCTCTCCATGATCCAACACACAGGATGCTGCTAAGTGGAGCTTGGGGAAGAGTTTGTTGGATCTGCAATGGCATCAAATGGGCAGTGATTGGGTACAAATCATCAAAAGCGGTAATCCCTTTCTAATATAGATTTCTAATTGGATACAAGGGCAATCACAGTTTCAACTAAACAAAGATCATTTACATTGAACAGTGAAACACTCACCCTGGAAAAAATAGATCATTAAGCTGAATGATTAAAATATTACCATAACAACACATGCTAAAGTCTCTTATCTCTTGGTTACCTAATTATCTGCAACATCCTACACTCTATAGGGTCCTATGGGTTTTGTATTCAAGTGGCACATGCTCAGTGTTTCTTTACAATAAGAATAGCACTTTAGTAAGTGAATATGCATGATATGCAGCAATTTTCAAACTTTTTATGGCAGGAACCCTATTAAACATCATTAAGGAATTTATATTCTATTTTCAGGGAAAGGGGAACCCTCCTTCTACATTGTTTTCCTTTTTATTCTTCAAATCAATTTGATTTCATTTTTCTGATTTTTTTTTTGCAGTAGGTCCTTGTTGGTTATATATTTTATATATGGTAGTATGCATATGTTAGTTCCAAACTCATAATTTATCCCTTCTCCTGCCTTTCCCCTTCTTTAACCATAAGATTGTTTTCTATGTCTGTGAGTCTGTTTTTGTTTTGTAAATAAGTTCATTTGTATCATTTTTTAGATTCTGCATATAAGTGATACCATATATTTGTATTTCTCTGTCTGACTTACTTCACTTAGTATGACAATATCCAGGTCCATCCATGTTGCTGCAAATGGCATTATTTCATTCTTTTTAATGTTCGAATAATATTCCGTTGTATATATGTACCATATCTTCTTTATCCATTCATCTGTCGATGGACATTTAGGTTGTTTCCATGTCTTGGCTGTTATTGTAAACAGTGCTACAATGAGCATTGGGGTGTATGTATCCTTCCAAACCATGTTTTTCTCCAGATATATGGGATTGCTGGATCATACGGTAACTCTATTTGACCTAAGTGATTTGATATTTAAATCCTTTATTCTTATTACAACTCTGCTGTGTTTGGATCCTGTCTATGAGTGTATGCTAGTAACAGGTTTGAACCTATCCTGGAGGTGTTAGTCTGGAAAACTTTAGACTATTTCAGATGATCAAAAAGGAAAGACACAAGTGCAGCCAAAGTAACTGAAATTATCAAAGTTGCAGACCTAAGAGGGATTGAGCTGAAGTTGGATTGAGAACATAAAGGTAGAATAAACAATCACAGCTACAGTCACAGAAGGCGGACAAATGATCACTGAATCTTTCTGATGGCACATCTCATCAGAAAGACAAATGCAAGCATCTCCAACAAACATGTACTACTGTCAAGTTATACTATCTGTATTATAAAACAAATAACATCAGCAGGGTTTAAATCTGAGCTAAAGGTGAAATAAACAATGCATTTTTTAATGTTTTGCCACTCATTTTTACTTTCTACTATCATTAGCTAGTTGCTTAAGGCACAGAATATACTCAAAGCAAAGTTTGTCCTTCATAATAGTGAATGCAAACTTATATTTCAAGCAGTCTTCTAGATAATTTTGACACTTGGTCCTCAAGTAGCAGTCAATGAGATTACATTAAGAACTGCAGGACCATATTCTTCTCCAAAGCCTCTATAGAGAGAGCAGCCCTGGCAACACCTTGATTCCTGACTTTTGGCCTCCTGAACTGCGAGAGAATAAACGTGCATTGTGTTCAGCCACTAAATTTGAGGTAGTTTGTTGTGGCAGCTACAGGAAATTAATATTGGTATCAAGTGTAAAATGAGAGCCCGCAGGTTTAGAAATCAGAATGAGTAAATATGAGAAGTGATGGCTGTGATTGAATGACTTTTCAGTGGGCAGGGGCACAAGACTTTTTGGAGGGTCTGACAAAATAGGCTGGTTCCTGAGAGGTTCAAGAAATAGGCTTTTGCATCCTGGGATGAAGTAGACACAAAGGTCCCTTATATATGCTGAAGAACATATCAGAGATGTTCACATTCTTGTCATTTTATTTCCTTCTCACACAAGGTGTCTGAGTTTAATATACGCTTCCCTTCTCACAGGGAGGAAGTTGAGGTTCAAATATACTAAAAAAACTTGTCTATGATCAAAGAGATTGTGAATTGCAGGGTTGGAATTATGCCCTAGGTCTTCTCATTCCAGATCCATGTTTATATGACATGAGCTCAATAGCCCTTGGTTTCCTCTTCTGTAGAGAAGCAGCATGAATTACATGTCTTTGCAGGCCCACTTCAGATTCATTCTGTTACTGACCTGGGTTATTGACCTTTCTTAATCAATACAAATTGATAAGAGGCCAGACAAGAAATTCAGGCAAGACCTTATTGGGGTTCCTGCTGCAGCAGGGGAAAACAAAAGCAAGTAAGTTTCCCTTGTTTGCTTGGTGGGGGGTGTGTATGGGGCAGCTGATTCCTTATATGGGGTGAGGGTAGGGGTGGGTCCAGGGGTTGGGCCGGAGGGGTGGCTTAAGTGTTTCCCCCCAACACTTTTGGCGACATTGAGTGCAGGGGACATGCACAGTACCCTGCTTTTGCTCTCAACCCCTTGTTTTTCTTCCCAGCTCTTCAGAAGTGGCAGTTGGGTTTTTGGGCTTTTTGTATCTTGTTGTCCAGAATTTACCCCAACTGTGTATGCACACAGTTATTTTTAGTCCCTTATAGTTTCTTTGTATTTTGTTGCTCAAGGAGACGTTTGTCTGGGTGAAAGTACTGCAGCAATGGCCTCAGGTCCCAGATCCCAGCCTGTCTCAATTCTATGAATGAGTGTATAAATTTGGTGGTTAATGGGAAGATTTTCATCCATCCTGTCAGTTTCCCCTGTATTTATAGAAAGTGAGTGTGATTGGCATTAATTCTTATAATTCCCTAAACTAAAATGATTCAAGCATGTGCCACTGATACATTCTCCGTTCACAAAAAATTATCACAAGCCCTTTAAAAAATGTAAACAAAGACCTTTCAGGTTTACACCACAATATATAAAATAAAAAAATGCCCTTTAACATTCCCAGAAAGCAACAATCTTTCTCCAAATCTTAAAGATTTCAAATACTGTTTTCACCTTTGATATTCTTTTCAGGGATGGATTTATGTGATCCCATTTGCTAGATAGAAAATATATATTTTGAAGTACTCAAAAATACTTTCTATTGTCATTCACTTATGACATCAGCTATAGAATTCAGAAAAGTTAACCATTGAAGGCATATTATATTGCATTTCACATAGAGAGACGGCTGTAGTAATATTATAACAGATTCAAAACCCATCACACTTTGATGAATATAGATTTTGCAAAGGCCTTTGAACATCTAAAAAGAAGCCTTATTCCCTCAACAGCAGGATTTTAGTACTGAATCCCATCTGTAAGTTAGTCCAACCTACCCCGACCCAACACTTTCCCCAAGCAACAGGGATATGCACCAACACAGGAGGGGTGTGTGCTCTGGTAATTCCTGTCCTGAGTCCCCTCTGCTTGACCCAGGTCTTTTCTACACTTGTTCCCATCTGGCCTAGTCCCTTGATTTTCTCTCCTAATTAAGGGCCCACAGGTGTCTTCATATTTGGTGCCCATTTTCAGTTTCTATCTCTTATGCTTCTCACTTCTCTCTGAAGACTTTAGCTCAGAATCACATCACCAGTCTTTCATGCTTCAGACTGGCTTGCCGTCCCAGAAGACCTGATTTCTTGCTCCAGGACACTGGTGGGTGCTCTCACCCAGCTAATTGACCTCACTGTGCCCAGAGATTTGTAGTCCCAGGCAATTTTAAAGTCTTAAAGAGGTTTCCAAGCCCAAAGATTCTTTACAGCCAGTCCAAATAATGCACTAAATAATAGTACATCTCATGCTCTAGGTGGTTAACAACCTAGAAGGAGAGACAGATATGTATATATGAATTCATTACCAATTATAAATATGATAATAGAAAGAAACACAAGGTCCAAAATTTGTAGGGAGTGACTAACTGAATGAAGGAGCACGGGAGTCTTGTTGAAGTAATGGAAATTGATTTGATCTTTAATCAATGACTTGGATTTTCACAGAGAGGCCAAGAGAAGGCTACCTCATCTAAAGGAAAAAAAGAATCACAGGCCAGAATGTGAAGCAGTGTGCCCCTTGGGCAACTATAAAGCACTTGACATGACTAAACTAGCAGCATGCAAGGAGCCCAGAAAGATAGACTGGTAGTCTTAAGGGCCTCTTGGTCCAAGAATCATGAAAGTCCTCAAAACATCAAAAAATGGGTTTAAAGCCACAACAATGACTTGAGGAAATCCACATTCATAAGATGCAGCTTTCAAAAAAATTTTAATAGCTCCCCTTTTTCTGAGACATTCAATAAATGGACAGGAAAATGTGTAAACCCATTTTATAGGCTTGGTGCCATAACTTCCACTTCTTTGCTCTCTGGTAAATCTTGACTGCAGAATCCTACAAAACTGCCCTTAGAAAATGGGGTTCCTACTTTGTGCATCAGTAAACCACATTCTTTTTTGATAGCTCTGATATTTAGAGGTCAGTGACTGGGAGTTGTCCATCTCTCTGCCTATCCAGCACCTGGCTTAGGATGAGAGCTAAGTGCTTTTAAACATTTACTTGAAAGATAAATACCATTAACGCAGAGTCCAGTAAATACCAAACATGATTTTCAAAGTTACGGAACCACAACAGGTGATATATTTGGATTTTAATGGAAAATACATGTTATTTGGTGTTAGTTAGATCCAGATTCAAACCCCAATTCTGCTATTTACTGGATGTGTGGCTATGAGAAGTTTTTTCAATTTCTCTGAGCTGTCATATCTTCAACTTTATAATTGGGACAGAAACTCACATACAGATATTTAAAAATCAGAATAAAATATCATAATACATATAAGGGTAGCATAGTCCAATGATGAAGAACATAGAGCCTTGAGACTCATTACCAAGGTCGAAATTTCAGTACTGCCACTTACTAGCTGTGTGATTTTAGGCAGGTTAATTACCCTTGCTATACCTCATGATCATCATCTTCAGAAAATGTGAATAATCATGACATCTTTTATGTAGATATTGTGTAAGTGTACCATGAGTCAGTATATGTAAATCACAGTTGTGTGTGGATCATAGTAAATTGCTTAATAAGTAGTAGGCACTTGGAATGTAATAACTGGTCAATTAAATATAGCTTGATGAGGACTTAGCTTGAAGTGCTTGAAGAGAAGTTTCTGGGGCTCTGAAGTACACTTGTATCCTAGGATTTTTCAGCTGACATAGAACTGAGTGGGGCAGCTGTAGAGGAAGTGCAAAGCTGAACTGGATTCCTGGTCTACTAGAAAGCAAGAACCAACTGAAACACCAAGCTGAACACCATGGGCAAAAACTGCAGTGAAAATTAAGAGCCTGATTTGGAAGTCAACTAAAAGGAAGAGCAGGATGCATTGCCTACATAGATTCTCTGAGGCAATGGAGAGGAGGAGAGTCCAAGCCTGGGGATATATCTGATTTATAAGAGAATAAAATCAGACTAGAAAGGTGACTTGAGCCAGTTACTGAATTTCAGTGGGCATCAAACAGGTTTGTTTTTTTTTTAAGATGATAGTCTATCAATGGCAAAAATACAAAGGGTTCTTCTACAGAAACATAGTTTAATTTCTTAACAAACTTAAGACAATAATAACAAAAACAATGTTGTTCTTAATAACAAAGAAGACAATGTTGGTATTGAGGACTATAACTGACAAGAATCTTATTTTTCCTAACCATGCATTCAGTTTTACTGGACTCTATCATCAGAAAGTCACACTGACAGGCCTTTTCTAATGCCCTTTGTTATAATGATTTTCTTCTCTCCTGCAGAGGAGGGTTAGAGGTGCATAATTTCAAGTACAAACTCTTCTTCCCCTCCAGACTGGCACCCACGCAATATGAATATATGACCAGAAAGCTACCATGTGCCATTTCCACAAGGGTTTAAAAAATAAGATAGCTTTCATCAGAATATTTTTTCTTTAAGAAGTTATTTCCCTCTATCTTCTGAGCAGAAGCATGAGAGAACCAGTGCACAGCTAAGAGGTCCTCAGCAGATATTCTACACATGCCTTTACATCACCTATTTGACTCACATGTGGATGATCCAATGTTGAATGATGTGGTCTATTCCTTTCTAAGTAGAGGATAGAGCAAACCACGACAGCTTAATGTAAACTGGCATCTTTATTCAAGCAACTGTTGAATTGCAACTGTTGCAATTCAATCTGTTACAAAGGATTGTACCAAGAATGGAAAAGGCTTTCTTGGATTAATTTCCCAGAACCTTATGCACTGAGGTGTTCTTGGAGATGATTTCTCTTCAATTTATTTTATACCCAATTTTGAACAATGTCAACATATATGAAAACATAAGAATTGTAACATTCCATCACTCTGTTATGATCCTAGAAATACAAGCTAATGAAGATGAACCTCAAAGGGATCCAGTGGGGAAGGAAATGGGACTCACGTGGACTTGGTTGTAGGTATATCATTTAATATCTCTAGATATCATTGTTTATTTGTATCAAAAATGTACCATTAGTCTAGATAATTTAAGTCCAAATACTTTCTTAGAGACCTTTTTCATCCACTAAACTTCTCCCTCTTAGGTTTCAGTTTTCTCATTTTTAAAAGAGTAATAATTGTCTTCTTTAAAAAAAAAATGAACAATCTTGTCATGATTCTACATAGTCATAGATGTGAAAAATTATTTAAAAAGAGACAAATACTAATTAGATGATCAGATCTTTAGTAAGCTCTAATAGACTAAAGATAATGAAATAATACAGATCTGGTCACAAACTGAAAGTGTCATGTAATGCAACTTATTTCCATATCTTCTGAAAACCCTGTGGAATATCACTGGAAACTCAGTCCTGGGTCATAGTCAAGGAAAAGCCTGAGGTCAAGTCGTGCAGGATCCACTTCCACTCCACACAGGCTTCAACTGAGATATCGGACCCTTGAGTAAACAGTTGAAGGAGCATCAAAATATACCAATTGGTAAGTACATAGGCTCAGGCATTAGATTGCTCCACTACCTAACCAGCTGGAGACTTTGACCAACGTCCCTAACTTCTTTAATCCTATGTTTCTTCATGTGGTAAATAGGGATTGCATTATTACTAATGTTAGGGTTTTAGGAAAGATGGAATAAGATACTAGGTGTAAAATCCTTACAGTAATTGCTGCAAAACTGTAAGCTCTTGGTGAATATTAACTCCTAATATTATCACTATTATCATCATCATCTTGATCATTGTTGACCAATCCCCTACCACATTCATGGAAAGCTAAAAATTATAGGAGAAGAGAACACGCCAAGGCTGTGCACCACCATTCTTGTAAGTGAACCTTGTTCCAGTATCTAAGGACCCAGGAATTTCTCAGAATAGGCACTTTCAACGCTAAAATCAGGACAATATCAGGAAAACCTTAAGAGGAACAGCTGAATCGACTAAACAGAATCTCATTATCCTATGTAACCATAGGCAGAGAAAAAGGAGAAAGGCAGGCTACCACACAGAAAGAATATTTCCTTCTGATAAGGAGAGAAAAGAAAGTCTGCTGCTCTGGGCAGGCCTGAGCAGTGACTTCCTTAACACTATCAAGTAGGGAAACCCAGCACAGGGACACTGCTAAACTCTCAGCACTCAGATATGTTACTCCTTCTCTCAAGGTCCAGAAAAGGTTGGAGAGGAAGTCCAGATAACTTAGGTTTTTTAAGGGAGGCTCTTCTGGGCATCAGTCCTGACTAATATAGTCAGGTAGGGATCACTCAATCCAGACATGACTTGAAGGATTCTTCAATTCATCACTTTTGTAGTCTACCAATGTATCGTTTGTTCTGGAATTGCATAATAAGCTGTATCATATGACCAACAAAAGGATAAAGAAGCAGGTGTTCTCTTATTAGGAGAAGGGTAAGGAATGAAGGGAGAATGTTCTCTTTATTTAAAGTGATAGGTACTTACATGTTCTGCTTTAACTTTAGGCAAGATAAAAAACTCATGTAAGTGTCACTTTCCTTGTCTGTAAATTAGTTATATAATCTGCCATCCAAGTGTGCTGGACAATGAAAGAGAGTGTGTAAAAGTTCCTAGGAAGTGGCCAGTAAATTGTAGAATTCAATAAAAATAAATCCCAACCACTATATGGTAACAAATGAACACAAAGATTGCAATGCTTTAACAAACTAACAATTATTTCTTGCTCAATGAATGTGTGTCTGTTGATGGGTAACACCTTTTTATCTATAAGGATAACTTCCATCTTTTGGTTCCACCATCTTTATTGCTGTGGAGCCATTAACATCCAGCTGGTGGAAGGAGAAGACAGTAGTAAATAAAACACACAGACTTTCTTTCACTACTTTCAACTAATTTCCTAGGGTCAGGCCAGAAGTGTCAGCTGTGCTGAACTGTATAGATAGACTGCAGCACAAGTCAACAGAGATAGCAAAACAAGCCTGGAGAAACAAGCTGGAGGCAATGGATAAAAGTAGTCTGTATACAGTAATCAACCGAGCTGGGAGAGAGCCAAGAAATATCTATCAGAAACCCAGGAAGTGCCACAACTTTGATCAGAGAGGATGGTCTCTCAGAAATCGGAAAGATACACAAGTTGCATGGCATGTCAGGCATGTTGGAAAGCCACCCAATGGGAGCACTAGGCTTGTAGGGGGCAGTCAGAAGAGGCTTAGTGGATGTCCAGGAGAACTGTGAGTCAGTGTACTGAGACCCCAACCTCAGGCTCTATGGGCTGCCCATGTAGAGCACGGTGACCTCAGAAAAGAGTAGAAGTCCCAGCAAAGATTCAAGAAGGTTCTGAGACGGCAATGACTGCTCAGCTCTGGGGTGTAACGTTCAGGATTAGGACTTTGAACCCCCCAAGAAACCTTTCTAGGAATAACCCAGAGCCTCTGTCATAGCTGATCTAGGGCACTGGGTGGGGAGATGAACTCTAAAACACCCCTTGTGGGCTTGGTTACATTGAACAGCACAAACAAACAAAAAAAAAACCGAGAAAACAAAGATGGTGATAAAGACAGAACTAGCGGGCTTCCCTGGTGGCGCAGTGGTTGAGAGTCTGCCTGCTAGTGCAGGAGACACGGGTTTGAGCCCTGGTCTGGGAGGATCCCACATGCCGTGGAGCAACTAGACCCGTGAGCCTGAGCCTGCACGTCTGGAGCCTGTGTTCCGCAACGAGAGAGGCCGCGATAGTGAGAGGCCCGCGCACCGCGATGAAGAGTGGCCCCCGCTTGCCACAACTAGAGAAAGCCCTCGCACAGAAACGAAGACCCAACACAGCAAAAATAAATAAAATAAATTAATAAACTCCTACCCCCAATATCAAAAAAAAAAAAAAAAAAAAAAAAAAAGACAGAACTAGCAAACCCAGTGGACAGCAAGGAAGACTGTGATGAAATTCCAAGTTGCTGGACTGAGATCCTTTCCTTTGCTTGTGCCTTGCAGAGGCTGGACAGAGCTCCATCCACTAGGAGGACAATGAATACTCCTGCTCAGGAGAATGAGTGGGACTCAAGGGCAGGGAGAAAGGGTGGATGTCATAAAAGCAATCACAAGTGAGAAAGCACCAGAGCAGATTCCAACATGACAGCATCAGGAGCAAGGCAAGGCTACCACACAGGGCAGCACTGAGCAGGATATCGAGGGCTGAGGCCCTGGGGGGCACATCCAGTGTTAGGCATGAGCTAATACCTAAAAGTAGGATTGGTGAGCTGATTCACAGAGAATGCATGTCTTAACAGGGCTGGAATATGCAAGCACAGAGGCAGAGCTCAGAGCATGGGCAATAATTTCCCTGATTTTATTTTCACAGGCATTTGGAATGGCGTTGCCATTCAGAGTGCACATCTCCATCCTGCTGTTACAGTTGAATAAAGCATAATCTTCTGTCTCTCCCTGCCTTTCTTGTTCATTCTTAGCCCATTAACAGAGGGAGGAAAGTCTGAATGCTTCCTTTAACCAGTGACTCAGGAATGTGTCTTTGTACTCTCACCCCCTTCTGTTTTTAATAAGGCCATTGGTTCAGACCAGACGATTCAATATTGTTGGTCTCTATGGATTCTTTTCAACTTAAACTTTATATTTTTAAAAAGCTTATTTGTGATCTTTTGAAGTGCTCAATTAAAGACTTAAGGAAATAATATCTTTAGGTGTCTGTCTGCCCCAGATTTCTTTGCAAATGAGAGCACGGTGAGTCTTTTCTTCTCAACCATGGGGAATAACTGTAAAGCTGGTTTTGCTTTTATTCCTGGCTCTTCTTCCTCTCCAGTAACTTCTGTTTCCCTTCTTCCTCATCCCCTGTCCTTTCACTCTCCAGCTCTAAAGCCTGCTCTGACCAAGACCTGACCTCTTGCTCTCTTCATCTTTTGTTCAGTAAGAGAGCACTGACCCTTTGCAGTAGAAGCAAATAAAATTCCACAGTCCATAGATGTCCAAGCCCTGCAGAGAGAAGGTGCATGTTGTTGACATTGAACTGACTTGGGAGCCCTTTAAGAGAAAGAGTTGAAGCAGTCATCCTCTTTGAAGTGATTCACCTTAAGTGCCACCTTTCCAAAGCAAAATTTCCATCCAGAGGGATTGTAGGGACTAAAATTCATGTCTGTGTGAAATCTTGATTCTAGCTGTTCTCTCAGTACAGAGGGGTTCACTGTGCCAACACTGGTTTGGTGGCCCTTCTTTGCCCACAGACAGAGAAAACAATGGTGTTTCATCATCAGCTCTGTTCACTATTTCCGGCCATAAAACAAGTCTTTTAAGATTAGAGCTGTGTCGTTCATGCATTCATTCATTTGCACGTTCAACAAGCACTCACCAAGTGCCTGGTACCCTGTCAGTTGCTGGGGATACAGTCATTACCAAATCGGAGGCAGTTCTTGTCCACTTGAAGCTGGACAGACTTCCGGGGAAGACATAATGATCACACGAATAAATATTTAACTATAAAACTGTGAACACACAGGGCTATGAGTATAATGTGATGTATCAGTATTTAGAGAGGTTGAGACTTTCCTGTGAAGTAGCACTTATCCAAGATCTAAAGGTTAAGTAGAAATTACGTTGGTGAAAAGAGAGAGAAGGAAAGAGTACCAGAGGGAGAAGGCCTGAGGTGATAGGGCTCATGCATTCCAAATCTCTTGACAAACAGAGCTTCTATCGGGTGGAATTGTCACCTGCAATGAGCAATATTTGGCATCTCTGGTCTTCATCCACGGAAGGACAGGACCCAAGTCTCAAACCCATGCTGCCTCCTATGACAACCAAATGCTCCTACACACTTTGAATCATCTCCAAGGCAGTCCAACGTCTCCAGCTAAAACTACACAGAGCTTTAAAAAGCCTCCTCTGTTTACATGTAATTCATAGGCCAGTGGAGGAGACATTGGTATGAAATGAGTTTGAAACCCATGGAAATACCCATGTCTTTTAGAGCTTTGGGGGACAGAGGGAAGAAGACAGCCTCTAGAAATTGATTCCCAGAGTCAACTCTCCTAAATCAACGGGTTGAATGACCATTCACCTGTGGAATGTTTAGTCTTGCCCCATCTCTATGTTTGTCCTTCCTTGTGGGTTTACTCTGCTTCTGTATGTTTTCCTGGAGCAGTTATTTTGTGGCCATAAACAAGAGCTTACAAAAGGGTAGGGACAGCTTCAAGGTCAGATACAAGGGCAGGAGCAAGGGGTAAAGAAAAGTACAAAAGAAATGCTCATAATTCAGCAAATGGCTTTTTGGTGAACTGATTTTCTAGCCAATTGGCTAGAACTGCCTTGTACACCATCGTCAGTGTTATCACTCTGATAAATCAATGGAAGGGTGGAATGAAGTGTGTTAATTGGGTAAGTGAGTTGTGGGAAGGAGAATAGACTGAAAATTAAGAGCAAGGAACACCAGTTGGAAGGTTACTGTAATATCGATAGTATGGATGAGAAACAACGTTAGCTTAGACCAACTTGGTAGAAATGGAGAGAAGTGAATGGATTCAACAGACAATTAGGAGGCAAAATGGACAGGACTTGACCATGTATGAGATGTGAAAGTAACACAGATGTGTAAAGCTTGGTTGTAGCTAGATGGATGGAAAGAGAGAATACTGGAAATATGAACTTCTTTGGAAGGGAGAGATCATTAGTTTGGTTTTGCAGATGTGGTTTCAAAACATCCAAGAAGGGATATCTTGCAGTTGTATAACTAGATCAAGAGGGCTCAGGGAAGTGCTCTTGTTTAGAAACATACATTTGGGTATCATCCACATATAAGTAGTATACTAGTCTGCTAGGGCTGCCATAACAAACTACCACAGACTAGGTGACTCAAACTACAGAATTTTATTTCTTCATAGTTGTAGAGATTAGTAGTTCAAGATTAATGTGTCAGCAGAGTTGGTTACTCCTGAGGCCTCTCTGCCTCTCTCCCCTGGCTTGTAGCTAGCCATCTTCTGCTGTCTTCACATGATCTTTTCCTCTATGCGTGTCTGTGTCCTAATCCCATATTCTTTGATGGATACTAGTCATATTGAATTAGGGCCCACCAATATGACTTTAGTTTACTTTAATTTGTTCTTTTAAGAACGAATTAGCTCTATTAGCTAACTAATTAGCTCCATATAGAAATACAGTCACAGTCTGAGGTGTAGGGTGTGATTTAGAATTTCAACATATGAATTTTGGGGGAACACAATTCAGCCCACAATAGGTGGTAACTGAAGCTGTGGGTATGGTATGATATTGCCTAGGTGAAGCATATATAAGAAGAGAGGAACATTGCAACATGAGGAATCCAACATTTAATATCCAAAGAGAGGAGGGTGAAAAACCAGAATCTTAGAGAGGAATCAGGGGAGAGGTAGGTTACAAAAGCCAAGGAAATTGAATGTCTTGATAAGGAGGCAGTTGTGAAAAGTGTAGAAGATTAAAGAAAGACCAAGTAGAATGGAAACTGTAAAACGAATCTTTTCTTCCATTTTATCTACACAAAAATGTCTAACCTAGTGAATGGTGTCTAGTAGTCATTAAGTAATGGCTTAATTATTTATTTCCATACTTAAGTCTTGAGGGAGGAGAAAGAAGACAAAGCAAGAACAGGTGGAATATTATAGAACTGGCTGAACATAGCTGTGTGAATTTGAAGAGGTTAATATCTCAGTTTATCTTCAGTTTCAAATTATGTAAAGTAAATTTTTAATTTCTATTTCACAGGGTTGATTGAGATTTATGCCTGGCACACATATCAAAGGAACATGGTGGGTGTTATTCTAGCTACACATTGAACTACTTTAAGCATTATACTCAAATTGGTTATAAGTAGAAAGAAATAGAAAGCAAGTCCATATTAAGCCAACTCTTTGCTAGAGAACAATATAGATTAAGTCTAGAGAGGCTGTTTTCAGATGTGAATTTCAAAGGGAATTTAAGATAAGAAGACTGCAGCAGTGAAGAGAAATAATACAAGGCAATGGAGCAGGGGCAAAGCAAGACTGGAGCAAAGTATGGGTCCCTCAATGTGGACAGCTCACTGCTACTAATGTCTTAGTGGGGTAGTCTTATTTTAAAAGCAAGTGGAGCCTATTTCTGTTTTGTAAATAAGTTCATTTGCATCATATTTTTTTAGATTCCACAAATAAGTGATACCATAGAAAACAAACTTATGGTTACCAAAGGGGATAGTGGGGGCAGGGGGGGATAAATTAGGAGTTTGGGATTAACATATGCACACTACTATACATAAAATACGTAAACACAAAGGAGCTACCATATAGCCCAGGGAACTATATTCAATATCTTGTAAAAACCTATAATGGAAAAGAATCCAAAAAGAATATATATATGTATATATATATATACACACATATCTATAACTGAATCACTTTGCTGTGCACCTGAAACTAACACAACATTGTAAATTACCTATACTTCAATAAAAATAGTTATTAAAAAAAGCAAGCAGAAAATAAGCCCCCAAATAAAATATTTGTATTAATGCATGTATTTTTTTTCAAGTCAATTAATAAATCATTCAAAGGCATAGGTTATGGACTTAAAATATGTAAATCTTTAAGAAAGAAAACTATGCATGGTCTTTACCCTGAGACAATACTCTAGCATCTTGGTGGGTGAAACATTCACATGTAAAGACCCATCAAACAAAAGGGTTGCTGGGGTGCTTTATGTTCAAATACAAATTGGAGTTAACCAGGTGAATTAGTTAACTGAGTGTGAATCTTTGGAGGTCTGTGACCCTTTTCTGGTATTGCTCTTGCCTTGGCAATACCTCCTCTGGGTTCTCCTCTGGGTCTTCAGAGTACTCATGAAAACATTTCAACAACAGGGGAAAAGGGAGAAACTAGTATTTTTGAATCTATTGATATGCAAAATACCATGTTGGGGACTTTTATTTATTATCTCATTTAGCCTTTCTGTAAATAATTGAGGTAGATTTCATAGTCTTTACCTTATGGGTAAGGAGGCTGAGGATTAAAAATATTAACTTACCAAGTTCAGAGGGACGGTCAGTGTGATGTTGACCCAGTGATGTGCTGGAGCTGGTTCCCACTGGTTATTCAGGGCAGATTGGGTGCTTTCCTTCCTAAACCCACATTGAGTGACCTCACACTGGTAGTTCAAAATGGGCCTTAGTGGAATGATTTACACTATTAAAATCAGAACATGCAGTAAATCAGTGTTTTATTTATTTTCAGAGAACTGTTTTATAAACGTATCAGAATACACTGGTTGAGATTAAAGCCAATTGTGTGCTTTCTCCAATTTATGATCCTTGGGAGCTGTGGGAGTATGAAATGGTTGTCTTCTCACTTCCAATCTTCTCTGATGTAGCACAGACTACAGCACCACCCCCCCCTTCATTACGTAAGAACGGAATTACCTTATTTTTCAGAATGTCCATGTTCGAATAAACTGTCACCTCTTATAGAAACTTTGCAAATCCTTGCCACATCTCAACTCTATATGGAATTGCAAACTGAAAATTAACACTTGCCATCTACCTCTATAAGGATTAAATCATGAGCTGCTGACCTTCAACACACCCGAAAAGGAGTTCAGGGTGGAGATCAGGAATGAGACACTCTGTGCTCTGGGAAAAACTGGCAGAACAGGCCTTCAGATAGATGTTTTCAGGAGAAGATTTTATGGGCCCAATTCTTGCATCTCCTCGTACCTAGAAAAGCACTAAAATCCTTCATGGTAACATCTGCTCCACATGACTTTCAGTAAACTTCATGAGATTAACAGCAACATTCTGCAAAAAAAAAATGTACTTGATTACATGTACTCTCCCTTTACCAAAGTCACATATATACTGACCTACCTCTTTGGAGCAGTTTCTCAGAGCTCTCTGAGATGCTGTCTCTCGGGCTGTGTCCTCATTCTGCTCCAAATAAAACTTAACTCACAATTCTCATGTTGTGCATTTTGTTTCAGTCGACAGAATCCATCATATTCATTACCTTCAACAGAGCATTTGTTAACATAACCAGACATTCTCCCCAACTCAGGATCTGGGATGTACAGCTGGGTGAAGATTCATGAACATGGCCATTGGAAGATGACCCATTGGAACAAAGCTAGACGGCAACAAATTACAAAAATGCCCTTAAAGAAAGTAGATCAGAATGTTAGCATGTTTAATCCTCATGACTCCACGGGAGAAACGTTGTTAACTCTATTTTACAGATTCTGTGTTTGAAGCTCCCAAACTTACACAGCTGGCAATGAGCAGAACCATGATTTGTGCTCTAGCAGAGTTCCTGGCACATAGTGGGCCTTCGTTAATATTTATTGAAGTGAATACAAAGCCAGATGTTCAGCGCAGATCCCCTTGACTTTTCTTCTTTGTGTCAGTTTTTGGAGTATATTTTCCAAAAATGCTTTTCATAAATTGATCCTAAATCTTTTTGTCACTCTATCCTGACCCATTCTGAGATGGCTTTGAGAGATTGGCAGAGGAAAGACAGGATGAAGTGTGTGTTGCTGTTTGTAATGAAAGAGAAAATAAACCAAAAATGTTTAAACAGATGTAAAGAGGGAGATCAGGAGACACTTCTCAGATATTTGTTTATTTTTCCCATCTTGCCTCACACTGTCTGCTATTCCTCTTAAAGACAGACCTTTGCTAAGGTAAAAATCCAGTGCATTGACTCTGATAAATGTTATGATGCAGAACCAGTCCTCAGGGAATAGGAGGTAACTGCCCATCAGGAAATGCACCCTTGGGTGCACCATACAGACATGAACTACTGATTTGCAGTGGGATTATGAAACATAAAAAGAAAAAAACCAACCATTTTTATGCACTCTGCTGGTCTACCTCCATGAAGCTCAGCCTCAATGCCAGAAAGTTTCTCATTCTATGTGTCCTTTGTATTTCTCTTTTAAGTCAGTCTGAAAGCCAGGGGCATGAAGGATGTGGTTTTTTTTTGTTTTGGGTTTTTTTTTTTTTTTTGCGGTACGCGAGCCTCTCACTGCTGTGGCCTCTCCCGTTGCGGAGCACAGGCTCCAGACGCGCAGGCTCAGGGGCCATGGCTCACGGGCCCAGCCGCTCCGCGGCATGTGGGATCTTCCCGGACCGGGGCACGAACCCGTGTCCCCCGCATCGGCAGGTGGACTCTCAACCACTGCACCACCAGGGAATGTTGTCCTAGTCCTGTCACCAACTTCCTGGGACTGGGGATAAGTCTCTCCCTTTGCTATGGTTCTCTATTTCCCCGTCTTTAATGGATTGTAAGGAGAGATGATGAGATAATCACTAAAATCCCCTACAAATCTAAGATTTTATGATCCATACATGCTCCAAGGCTGCCCATGATGAAACATTTAGCTGGTTGTCTGTGAGCAATTTTGCTGTGGTGACCAAAAAAGGTCCTGGAAATAATGCCAGGAATGTCCTTACCATGACAACCATTGATTGCAATGTGGTTGATGAGCTGATTTCCTAGACAAGTGAACTTAGGGCACTTAAGAAATTGGGTGATAAGCCAAGGTAGACATCGACATTGACCACTTCTCTTTGTTCTCAGGACACCTGGTGGTTTTAGCATTTTTTTAGTCTCCTTGTTGTCTTTACACAAAAAGGTGATTCACCTCTTTCTTCTAGCCCTACTCTTACTTTTCCCAAACTAAGAAAAACAACTCTAGCGTCTAAAATTACCTTGGGTCTAATGCCATTTTTGCTGATAATAAAACTTCTCTTATTTAATTAGGACAGCCTGAAGTCTATGTTAAGAAAAACACAAAATAACCAAGATTTTCAAGAAATAGAGAGCCACCCAAATAGCTGAACACTGTTTCCTCTTGAACGTAAATTGATTATACACAGGCTAAAATGCTCAGAGGGCCATGGAAATATAGCTCCCTTTTTGCCTCTAACCATTTTCTCTCATTTTAGTTATAAGTGTGCTATTTTAGTAAATTAGCCAAAAAATGATGTACTTGCAGTTTCTTCAAACCTGTTTCACAGCATTTCTTTTCCAAGTTTGGTTGGAAGATATCCAAGTGGTTAGGGAAAAACAACAACAACAACAAAAACACAAACTAACAAGCTAGAAATGGGAGATAATTTCTCAATACCCACATAGTTATGTATGCCCCTTACCTTTGTGTTTACTCTGACTTAACATTTCTTCGATTGTTTTCTAGGTTCTGTTTTGATATCTATGAGAAATCCCATTATCCGTGTATTTCATAGAATCCAAGGATGCTCTTGAGTGTGGAAGTACTCCTCTTTCTCTCACCAGGAATGTCCCTACTCCCTCTTTTTTAACCCTGTAAGTCTTTTACCCAGCTTTATTTGCTCTCTCATGTCTCTCCGTCTTTCCTCGCTCTGCCCTTCTCACTCCTACTCTGCTTTTCCCAACTCCTATTGATCTCTTTCTACTCTCCACTCTTTCTTTCTCCTTTTTCTATTTACTGATTCCTTTTCTATCATTTTTCATCCCTTATGTTTTTGCCAACTCACAGTTAACAAGAATAACCCATGCTGCATGGCATTCTTTACAAGCGAAATAGTTCACAAAGCGTTCTCTTAGGTGTAGCTTGTTATTTTGGGAAATAATGTTTATAACTTTTGTTAAAAAAAGAAATAACAGGCGCAAAATGGGGTCATTTGTCCCTGATAAAAGCAAACCAAAACTTGACAGTTTTGAACTTCAGCAGAAATATGATCTTAATCAACCAGTTTGGAAATTTCTAGTGAGCACCCATGAGGTAATCTGTCATGCTGGCCCTCTCCATCTCCCAGAGGAAGAGGCAATCTCTGTGATAAAACCCCTGCTGTCCCTTCTTCCTAAAATGATGTCCTGACCTAAAAATAAACCTTTCTATACGTTCACTAATAACTCCCTTGCTTCATCCTTCTTCCTATAAAAGCCTCTAATTTTGTACAATCCCTTAGAGCACATTTCTATTTACTAGAAGGTATGTTGCCAGATTCATGAATTGTTCAATAAAGCCAATTATATCTTCAGATTTACTCAGTTGACTTTTGTTTTTTAACACTTTCAATTCAGTAAGTGTTGAGTTTGTGCAGTGAGGGGCTATGCTCAGCACTGAAGTTATGAACATAAATAATACACACACCCTATATTAGGAATCCAAGAGGAATAAGATGTGTAAGTGTTTTGATTGAGGCATTACATTGTATAAAGAATAATTAGAAAATGGTTTTATTTTTTCAATAACTTCCAGTTATTGCTCTGCCAGTTCCCCTATGCTGCTGAAGACTTGGACTCATTGAGTGTCATATCTTCCCTAGGAATTTAGTTGACATTTATTGCTTTATATTTTCTAGGGATAAGCCTCTGTACTAAATTGTTTTTCAACAGTTGCAGATTCATTTACCATGACAGTGACTTTTCTATCATGACAGAGGTATTTCTAATTCCAATTCCTTTTGGAACCAGACCAAAACTTTCCAACCAAATGTGAGAAAAATTATTTGCAAAAGTCCAACATTTTCTTCCATTTAACTGCTACTGGTTGAAAGAGATATATCACCTTACATGTCTATGGATATAGAAATGAATTCACAGATTTATAGGCAAAATAAACTGAAATTCTTATTTTCCTTCTCTGTCTTTAGATTGCTTTTTCTGCCTTGGATATTCCCTCTTACGGCAAATCCCATACATTAAAGCATCAAGCAATGAACCAACAGGGTGGGTTAGATTTCAACCTAGGTCTGCTACTTGTTTCATAAGCACATGCTTTACAAACACTTTATCTTTAAACAATTATCTGGCAGATACATGCAATGTCCAACTCAGTATCCTATAGTTATCTATGATAGACAGGCTGGGGCCATGTTTGTATCTGACCCACCCAGTCATTATCAATCATGCCACCTATACCTGTAATGTGCTTCCTGAAATTGTTCCAACCTGAACATTCAGCACCTTTCATGTGATGCTTCATAAATTACAGACACTTGGTTAGTTGGATCTCATTCAATGTATAAAAATCTGACTGTTCAGGGTTAGGGTGTTGATGGATTGATTGGTGGTCTTCAAATAAGTGATTTGAAGTACATTGATTCTTAGAACTGTGTTCCTGCTAGATTCCAGGCTAATAGATTAAGATACATAAATGAACAGGACATGATCTGCCTAAACAGCCTGACAGAAATGCATTGTAGGAACTGAAGCAAATATGAAAAGGGAGGAAGAGAGGGGCAGATGCTCATTGTTGAGTTTGACATAAATTGATCCTGATACGGAGACTCAGAGTTAGACTATTTTCCTCCATGGTGATTATGGATAGAAATAGAGATTATACATCCCTTAATTAGTCAAGAGAATGGTAGTCAATCATGTGTCATTCTCCAGTCACTGACAAAGATCAGAGAAAAATGAAATCAACTCTTCTGGTGGTTATTCGGTAAAACAACCATGCAGCTCATATTCCACTAGACAAGAGTGTTTCTCTAAGTATCCTCAAGCCCCATTGAGAGCTGTTACCCAAGGCACTGAAAGAGAAAAAACTTGTACTTCTGATGAGATCCACAGGGCATACCAGTCTCATCAAATCTGAACTTCCTTGTGGAGCTTTTTTGGAGATTCCTGAAGACAGCCATACACAATTTAATGAACCAAATGTGTCCTTCAAGTACCTCACTTGAAAGCTAGTATTAGGTCCCTTGCCTCTGATAAGATCTCCTTCCTTTTGTCATGACTAGTTAGTTTCAGGAAGGAAATCCTTCCTTGTACTGAATAGCAGCATGTAATGCCTGCCATCATTCAAACATTATTTTTTATGAATGAGATCAATAATCACAGCAGGAAAGGGAGTGTTAGGGCAGCTGCTTTGAGGGGGACAGAGAGTAAAGAGCTGGGAGAAGGAGATCAGAAACTCTTTGTTTCTCCTTCTCCGCTGCTTACCTGACGGGTGGCTGCAGGGATAGATGTTGAATCCCAGTTGCCTTTAGGTAATTCTTGAAGAGTCACAGATAATGAAGCATGCTCTTTACTGCTTTTTTGTTTTTTTTTTAAATTTATTTTTTTTTTTTTATACAGCAGGTTTTATTAGTTATCAATTTTATATACATCAGTGTACACATGTCAATCCAAATCGCCCAATTCAGCACACCACAATCCCCAACCCCCGTTGCTTTCCCCCCTTAGTGTCCATACGTTTGTTCTCTACTTCTGTGTCTCAATTTCTGCCTTTGCCATTGTCTTATCACTATACTTGTTAAATATGTTAAACATGTTTATACTTGTTAAACATGTTTACACTTATTAAACATCCAGAATGGACTTCTGGATACACAGTATATAGGATATATATATTTCTCCTATTTGTGTGGAACATGAGGCATGGAGGACTCCAACATACCAAATCCAGAGCTGATATCTTTAAGGCAAACATAAACCAAAGTTTCCTAAGGACAAGACACTTCTTATTTCCTGGAAAATTTGAAATAAAGGTTCAATCCATTTAAAGGGAGAGGTACTGCTGTTTGTGTGTATGGATATTCTCAGTAGAGGAAGAACTGAATATCCTCACCTTTTGGTCTGACCTCAGGGACAAAGAAATGTTATAAAATAGAATTTATTTAGCCTCAGGGCAATGGATGTAATAGTAGGTGTGGGAAACAAAGACCTAATAAATTGGGCAAATCTTTTCTGGAAAGCCATTAAGCAATATGCACAAAAAAAACCTTTCAAATAGTTTGGAGATTTCATTCAGTAATAAGAACTTATTCCTCAATAAATTATTATATATGAAAATTTAAAAAACTAGCACATAAATTCATCATGACATTATTTTAAAGAGAAAAATAGAAAATAGCATAGATACCAGGTAATATTAAACATTTAAGTGAATAGTGTCACATCACTAGAGTAGACTATTCTGCATCCATTTAAAATTATGTTTGTAAATTCTTTAATGATCTGAAGAGCTTTTTATTTTTTTGTTATTTATTTATTTAACTTAACATCTTTATTGGAATATAATTGCTTTACAGTGTTGTGTTAGTTGCTGCTGTATAACGAAGTGAATCAGCTATATGTATACATATATCCCCATATCTCCTCCTTATTGTGTCTCTCTCCCACCCTCCCTATCGCACCCCTCTAGGTGGACACAAAGCACCCAGCTGATCTCCCTGTGCTATCCGGCTGCTTCCCACTAGATATCTATTTTATATTTGGTAGTGTATATATGTCCATGCCATTCTCTCTGAGGAGATTTTTAAAACGTAATCTTGCATGCAAAGAGTTAGATATAAATTTGTGTGTACAACTTGACCCTTTGTAAATCTGAATGTGTGTGTGAGTGAATATGTATATGTGGAGATAGAGAATTAAAGGAAATGAATCAACATTCTACTAGCAACAATGTTCCATGAATGCTTAAGATTCTTGTGTTTTTTGTTTCCTCTTTAAGTTTTTTCCCAATTTTCAAATCATCTGCTATAAGTATTTTTGATATTTACACTTATGAAAATTCAATAGTGTGGCAATTTGTGTCCCCAGTTATTTGCTTGTTGTGTACACTTGCTTTGACTAATGGAATGAGAGCAGAAGTGGCATGTGTCCTGCCAAGAAGAATGTCTGAGAGCCTCTATGAGGTCCCACCGTGTTTCCATCCCCTTAGCCCTGAGAACTGCAATGTCCCTGGCAGATGCTTCTCCTTTAACCTGATCTCCTTTAACCTGATCTTAAAATGAACAAGACACGTGGAGCAGAGCCAAAGGGACCCACAATGGCAGGCATATGGTAGGAATGAGAGTCTAGCCTTTTTTATGGTAAGCGACCAAGAATTGGAAATTGTTGTTACCGTAAAATAACAAAAAGAAAACTTGACTCATATGGCCTATTCCATTAAATTTTCTGGTTTAGAAACTAGCTAATGACTAATTAGCAGGTTATCTTAAGGAAATAATTTATTGTTAATCTCACAGACCCACATAGAAACAAGACAGGTTCAAGCGTCCCAAGAGTGACAATATAAAGACAAACCAAACAAAACTCCTCTTACCTTGCCACTTTGGCCCAATTACATTTTTCAGTTTTGCTGATCAGACACATGAATGAATAAAATTTCTTCTCTATCTTCACTTCTTTACCTTCACTCCTAGATATTTTGAAATCTGATTTCTACCTATGTCAATATAGTAGATGTATTTTATCATAATTTTGATATATTGAACTGTACTCTCCAATTGTTTTCTAAAATATCCTTGTATTACTTTAATATCTGATGTTTTCCCTTGATTATATTTGTTTATGTAGTTATAGTAGGCATTCCAAAAATTAATGTTATTTTCTTCATGAGGAGACATACAATGTCAGTTGGCTCCATTACTGGTGATGTTAATTTTAATCTCTTAGTTATGATGGTGTTTACCAGGGAACTTCCCTGGTGACTCAGTGGGTAAGACTCTGCACTCCCAATGCAGGGGGCCCGGGTTCTATCCCTGGCCAGGGAACTAGATCCCTCATTGCCACAACTAAGAGTTCTCATGCCACAGCCGGGGAGCCCGTGTTCCGCAACTAAGGATCCTGCCTGCTGCAATTAAGACCTGGCACAACCAAATAAATAAATAAATATATTTTTTTAAATTACAAAAAGAAAAAGATGGTGTTTACCAGGATCCTCCCTTTGTAATTACTTGGCAACTTACAGGAAGATACTTTGACACCATGTAAATATCCTGTTCTTTTTGAAACTCCCATTAGTTTTAGTATGTATTAATGGTTTTGTCTGAAATGATTCCCTGTTTATATTAAATGAACACACATATTTGCATCATATTGAATGAGTTATAATCTGTGACTATCATTATCTATTTTGATAATCAAATTGCCCACATTTGGGGATTGAGAACTATCTCGTTGATGTGTCCCACCACTCTTGAGATACTTCATATTTCCTGCCTAACAAGATATCTTGGGCTTTTCCTGTCCTGTACCTGAAATCAGCCATTTTCCCAAGGAACTTTGGTTCCTTTTGATTAAGAAGAGTATTTAGAAACTGAGATGTGAGCTTCTGGTGTGTTCATTACTAGTAGTGTACCATTCTTCTAGACTCAGTTGAGCTAGGAATTTTTTTTTTTTTTTTTGTCTCTTCGGTACGCGGGCCTCTCACTGCTGTGGCCTCTCCCATTGTGGAGCACAGGCTCCAGACGCACAGGCTCAGCGGCCATGGCTTACGGGCCCAGCTGCTCTGCGGCATGTGGGATCTTTCCTGACGGGGGCACGAACCCATGTCCCCTGCATCGGCAGGCGGACTCTCAACCACTGCGCCACCAGGGAAGCCCGAGCTAGGAAATATTGATTGATAGATAGAAATATGTTTATATCTTCATGTCCTTATCTTTCTCTATCTAAAACCTTGACTTCATACTGTTACTTCCAATTCTAATCCAACTTCCCATAATTCAGCTTACTCTTCCCCCTCTTCTAAGTTTCTTTAATAGTGAGAAATCCATGTCACAGTCCACTCATGTTTAATTTGTCCTCAGGCCTATCATACACAGAAGTAGTTTCAGAACTGCTTACTCACAGCACTTGACAAAGAAGTCTTCTAACTAGATTTCACCATTTGTTCACAATTGTTTTCTCTTAATTTGTTTGCAGCCGCATAGTCAAAACACTGCATTCAAAAGCTTATTTGATTTATATCTCCTTTCATTCAGGGTAGTTACAATGTTTGTTTGAAACACAGCTATATCATTTGGTTTTGTTTGAATTCAATTTTATTTATTTTTTCTTCCCAATCTTTATTGATATTATCTTATATTTTAAAATATGGGAAACAGTAACCTGGTTTCCCAAGTCAAAAGTATACAAATGTATATAATCAAAGAGGCGACTTTCCTCCACCCTCCTGACATTTCTACCCCATTCATACCCACCCTTCATAAGTAATCAAACGCATAAATGTGTAGCTTATTTTTACAGTTTTTTTTAGTAAAAATAAATTCAACACACATTTTCACTTCCAATATTCTCTTACACTAAATACAATATTTTTTAATTTGCATTTTTTTCTTAGCAATATTTCCCAAAAATTATTTCATAACAGGTGGATGAACCAGAGTTTATTCAACCAATCTCTTACAAATGACTTTTAAAGTCATTTCCAATATTTTGTTATGACAGAAAGTGCAGCAGTGAATAACCTTATGTATACGTGTGTTTATACTTTTGGTGATGTATCTTCAGAGATACAGAACAAAAGTTTTTTTTTTTCATTTTCTTAAGTCTTTCCAGATTCTCCTTCATAAAGGTTATGCCAATTTGTACACCTACCATATGACTTGTTTTAGAGTATGTTTCCTCAATGCCACATTACTGAAAGCATTCTAGGTGTTAGGGTTGATTCTCTATTTAAAACATTTTCTAAATTTTCTATTACTGAAGTGGAAGAAGGGAGATACCAGATGAGCTCATTTCACTGAATTAATCAGAAGTTTTTATATTGAATAGAGTGCTGGGCCCCTTTCACAACTTTGACTTTTTTATAGCCATATCTATATATCCTCCTCAGTAGATCTTAAGCTCATCAAAAGAAGAAAAGCAGAAGCTGTTTGAATTTCACTTAGTGTCTACATTTAGTTCTCAAAAAGTATTTATTTAACTACTTATTTTTAAAGAGATAGGTAGTAAATGAGATACTGAGGCAAAATGAAAAGACATATAAAGTCATATTTTTCCCCCTTCAGTACTGTAGTTACACTTATTCTAATTGCACCCTGACTTTCTTTGTTGTTTTATCTGGAAAAGCAAATTGAAATTGAAACCTAAATAGGGGTCACTTAGTGAAGGACACTGCAAGACCCCATGAGAAATTACCCGGCCACCCGATGAGAGATTTGGATTGGAAAATGATTCCTTGATGAGTCTCTTTTTCTGTGCTCTCTATTTCTTGCCGCCATCTCTTACATGAAGTCCTATCACAGGAGAGTTTCTTGGGGAATTCAAACTGACAGCTTCATGCTGATTAGAAGCCTGAGGACAAGGTATCTCTGAAATGAGATCAATGTCAGTGCTTTTGCCCACAGAAGCCACAGGAGGAGGAAAAAATAAAATCAACAAATACTTTAAAACATTCTTTATTAGAAGAAAATATTACTCAGAATCATGGAGAAGGAAAAGGAAAATGTTTTACATTGTGTCCTTAAAAGGCTTTCAGCAACGCCAATGAGAGACAAATTTTCTTTCCTCTAAAGAGTATGAATAAAAGCTAGACAGACATAAAATGTGCCACAACTAAACATTACAGGTATTCTGAAGGATCTAGGATATAGTCAGCTGGTTTTTTTTTTTTTTTTTTTTAAGACTTCTTAGAGCAGGTTTAGTTTTACAATAAAACTGAGAGGAAGGTACAGAGATTTCTCATCTGTCCCCTACCCCAACACATGCATATTCTCCCAATTATTAACATTCCACACCGGAGTGGTGCATTTATTATAACTGATCAACCAACATTGACGTATCACGATCACCAAAAGTCCATAGTTTAAAGTCCACACTTGGTGTTGAACATTCTATGGGTTAGGACAAATGTATAATATATATCCATCCATATAGTCTCACACAGAGTATTTTCACTCACCTAAAAGTATTCTGTGCTATGCCTATTTATCATCCCCCCCCCTTCTCCCTGGCAACCATTGACCTTTCTACTGTCTCAGTTGTGATGCCTTTTCCAGAATGTCATATACTTAGAATCAACAGTAGGTAGCCTTCTCAAATTGAATTCTTTCACTTAAAAATGCACATTTAAGATTTTTCAGTGTCATTTCATGGTCTGATAGCTCATTTCTTTTTAGCACTGGATAATACTCCATTTTCCAGTTGTACTACAATAGATATTTATCCATTCACCTGCTGAAAGGCATCTTGGTTGCTTCCAAATTTTGGCAACTGTAAATATAGCTACTATCAACATCTATGCTCAGAGTTTTGTGTGAACACAAATTTTCAACTCCATTGTGTAAATGTCAAGGAATGAAATTGCTGGATTGCATGGTAAGAAGATATTTGGTTTTGTAAGAAATGTCAAACTGTCTTCCAAAGTAGATGTACTAGTCTGCATTCCCACCACCAATGTATAAGAGTTCCTGTTGCTCCACATCTTCATAGGCATTTGATGTTGTCAGAGTGTCAGATTTGGATTATTCTAATAAGTGTGTAGTAATGTCTCAGTGTTGTTTAATTTTCATTTCCCTAAAAATGTGTGATATTTAACATCTTTTCCTATGCTTATGTGCCAGCTGTATATCTTCTTTGATGAGGAGGTGGTTAAGGTCTTTGGCCGATTATTTAATTGGCTGTCTGATTTTTGCTGTTGTTGTTGAGCTTCAAGATTTCTTTGTATATATATATATATATATATATATATATATATATATATATATTTATATGTTCTGCTTTATAACAAAGTGAATCAGTTATACATATACATATGTTCCCATATCTCTTCCCTCTTGTGTTTCTTTGTATATTTTGGATAACATTTTCTGTATTGGATGTGTCTTTTGCAAATATATTTTCACAGTGGTTTGTCTTCTAATTCTCTTGATATTGTCATTCACAGAGCAGAAGTTTTTAAAAATTTTAATGAAGTTCAGCTTATCATTTTTTTTCTTTTTTAAAATAATTAATTAATTAACTACTTAATTTTTGTCTACGTTGGGTCTTTGCAGCTGCTCAGGGGCTTTCTATAGTTTCAGTGAGTGGGGGCTACTCTTTGTTGTGGTGTGTGGTCTCCTCATTGCAGTGGCTTCTCTTTGTTGCAGAGCATGGGCTCTAGGAGCATGGGTTTCAGTAGTTGTGGTGTGTGGTCTCTGTAGTTGTGGCTTGTGGGCTCTAGAGCACAGGCTCAGTAGTTGTGGCACACAGGATTAGTTGCTCCATGGAATGGGATCTTCCCAGACCAGGGCTTGAACCCATGTCCCCTGCAGTGGCAGGCAGATTCTCAGCCACTGCACCACTAAGGAAGTCCTATCAATTATTTCTTTCATGGATCATGTCTTTGGTGTTTTATCTAAAAAAAATCACCATTCCCAAGGTCATCTTGGTTTTCTCCTCTTACCTTCTAGGGGTTTTAAAGTTTTGAATTTTATGATTAGGTCTATGATCCATTTTGAGTTAATTTTTGTGAAGGTTGTAAAGTCTGTGTCTAGATCAAATTTTTGCAAGTGGATGTCCAGTTTTTCCAGCACCATTTGTTGAAAAGACTATCTTTGTTCCACTGTATTGCCTTTGCGTCTTGTCAAAGATCAGTTGCTTATATTTACATGTGGCTACTTCTGTGCTCTCTGTTCTGTTATTAATCTATCTTTTGCCAACACCAAATACTTAATTATTGTAGCTTTAAAGTAAGTCTTGAAGTCGGGTATTGTCGGTCCTCCAACTTCTCTTTAATATTCTGTTGGCTATTCTAGGTCTTTTGCCTCTCCATATAAACTTTAGAATAAGTTTATTGATATCCATAAAATGCTTTGCTGGGATTACAATTAAGATTGCATTGAATCTATAGATCAAGTTGGGAAGAACTGGCATCTTGAGAGTGTTGAGTTTTCTTTTCCATGAACATGGTATATCTCCCCATTTATTTAGTTCTTTGATTCCATTGATTAGAATTTTGTAATTTTCCTCATATAGATTTTAAATGTATTTTATTAGATTTACCTAAGTATCTCATTTTTTCGTGGGGAGGGGGTTGCTAATACAAGTGGTGCAGTGTTTTTAATTTCAAATTCTGGTCATTGTTACTATATAGGCAAGCAATTGACTTTTGCATATTAACCTTGTATGTTGTGACCTTGCTATAATAACTCATTAGTCTCAGGAGTTTTTTGGTTGATTCCTTCAGATTTTCTACATAGATGATTGTGTCATCTGGCATAAAAAAAGACAGTATTATATTGTCCTTCCCAATCTGTATACATTTTGTTTCCTTTCCTTGCCTTTTTGTATTAGCAAGGAATGCCAGTATGATGTTAAAAGGGAGTACTGAGAGGAGACATCCTTGCCTGTACCTTATCATAGTGGGAAAAGTTCAAGTTTCTCACCATTAAGTATGGCATTAGCTGTAGCTTTTTGGAGATAGTCTATATCCTGTTGAGAAAATTCCCTCTACTCCTAGTGTACTGAGAGTTTTTAAATATCATGAATGGGTGTTGGATTTTTTTCAAATGCTTTTTATGCATCAGTTAATATAATCCTGAGATTTTTCATTTTCAGTCTATTTATATGAAAGGATTACCTTAATTAATTTTCAGATGTTGAACCAACCTTGCATACCTGGCATAAATTCTACTTAGCCATGGTGTATAATTATTTTTATAATTTTTTTGACTGATTTGTTAATATTTTGTTGAGGGTTTTACATCTATGTTCATGAGAGATAGTGGTCTGTCATTTTCTTTTCTTGTAATGTCTGCCTGGTTCTGTTGTTAGAGTGTTGCTGGCTGCATAGAATTAGTTTGGAAGTATTTCCTCTGCTTCTATCTTCTGGAAGAGATTGTAGATAATTAGTATAATTTCTTTCTTAAATGTTTGGTAGAATCCACCATTGTACTCGTCTGAGCTTGATGTTTTCTATTTTGGAAGGTTATTAATTATTGATTCAGCAGAGTTCTCTAGTAGCCTTAGGGTTCCCAGAAATTTATGAGTAAAGAAATCAAGGCAAAATAATTTAGTGATATGAGCATCTTTATGTGTGACATGGGGACATTTATTTAGAATATTTACTCTTGTGAGGTGTGGCATTAATATCACCACAAATACAGTTTAGTGATAGTAACACAGAAAATTCAAGATTTCAGACTCAGATTCATTATCACCTTGTCCAGAAAGCCTCTATGACTCCTCTAAAATAATTGAGTATTTGATCCATTTATTCCAGAAATCTATGAATTCTTTGAATATAAACCTTAAAACTATAAGGTTTATAGTTTATAATTCTACATCTTATTTAGAGATACATGCACAGAAAATGTATAATGATGTGCATGTAAATGAAAAACAGAAAGGGGCACGTTTGCATGAGAATGTGACCTTTACCAGAACTATTTGTAAATAATTCACATTACATTATAAATATTTATCTTTCTGTTACTCCCTTTCTTTGATGAGATTAAAAGAAAAAGGAGATTTTTTGTTTCTCTCTGAATTGTCAAGACTGAGCTCCAGGCCTCACCTATTGTAGGTGTTGCATGAATGAATAAATGGATGAATGAATACATGCATGACAAAGGTCTGAGCTCGGCTGATACCACACCCTAACTTGCTTGCTTTCTATTTATCCTGATGCCTGCCAATTCAGTAATTCTATCCTTTTCACTGAGCATGTTGGAAACTGTTAAAGCAATGTGTGTGTGTGTGTGTGTGTGTGTGTGTGTGTGTGTGTGTGTGTACCACATCTTCTGTATCCATTCATCTGTTGATGGACAGTTAGGTTGCTTCTGTATCTCGGCTATTGAAAATAATACTGCTATGAACATTGGGGCACATGTATCTTTTCTAATTAGTGTTTTTGTTTTCTTCAGATATGTACCTAGGAGTGGAATCACTGTATCATATGGTAGTCCTATTTTTAAATTTTTAAGGAACTTCCACACTGTTTTTCACATGGCTGCACCAATTTACAACCCCATGAACAGTGTACAGGAAGGGTTTTCTGATATCTACATCTTCACCAACAATTGTTTTTTATGGTCTTTTGAATGATAGCCATTCTGACATGTGTAAGGTGATATCTCATTGTAGTTTTGATTTGCATTTCTCTGATGATTAGCAATATTGAGCATCTTTTTATGTGCCTGTTGGCCACAGATATATCTCTTGGAAAAATATCTATTCAGGTCTTCTGTCCATTCCTTAATAGAGTTGTTTGTTTTTTTAAATTTTTTAATATTGATTTGTCTAAGCTGTTTATATGTTTTAGATATTAATCACTTATTTGTCATATCATTTGCAAATATTTTCTCCCATGCAGTAGATTATCTTTTCATTGTATCAGTGGTTTCCTTTGCTGAGCAAAACCTGTAAATTGATCTTTTCATAAAAGGAGTACATATTCCTTTCATACACTGCTAGGAGGAATCAGCAAGTGTGACATTAATATAATTCTATTTCAATAAAAAGACAGTCATTTCAAAAAATTTCATTCTATAATCATTTTACTTTCTGCATTGTGGTCAAAAGAGAAATAGTCTCATCTGTAAATGAAAGTTTGAAAGATAAGCTGCACACCAATGATATCTGAATCATATCTGTTTCCTATATGTCTATCACAAAGACACTGGGCTGGGTGCTATGGGTGATGAAATAACCTTTAAGACACAGTTCCTCACTTAAAGATGGTAATTAATACTAATCTAGGAGTAAAGCATGCACACAGCAGATAACTAGGATTACACAGCAATATACAATCATTTTGCAAAACCACAGTGAAGTTAAGTGACCTAAGTGATCAGAGGAGAGAACCATTGGAAGCTGAGAGGTCCTGAGATCCTAGGAGTGGAGAACTAGAGATCAATCTTGAGGCAAGTAGGAGTCAGACAGGATGGTGGTTGTGTTTGGGGTAGGAGAAAGTTCCTGGCTAGAGGAACAGGGGTCACTAAAATGAACAAGGCAAAGCATAATCTCAGAGAACAGAAACCACATGTGGGAATGAGGGAGATGGCCAAAGAAGCAGAACATGTCAAAGTGGGTGAGGTTTGGAGAACCCAGAAGAGGGCTACCCAAGCAACCCGGCCTTTGGCTTTGGGGCTTGGGAAAGGTGTGTTCATTGTATTCTTCAGATTATTCTAGAATTTCCCTACACTGTCATCCTCTCCAAAAGATTTGTAAAAGTTCCATGCTAATATTCGTAACTCGAGAGAAAACATTGATAGGAGTTGCAGGGATTGATTGCACCTGAATGGAACCCAGCTCACCGAGGTGTGGGGAGATTGGATTATTAACCTCTAGTGGTCATATAGAAAGCCCAGGAATATGCAGTCTTTTGTTTTCCAGGCCAACACTCTCGGGGTAGGTGGAGCTGGTATTGCTGTCTATGTACCTGAGCCTCAGAAGGCAAGGACTTTGTCCAAGTCCACATGGCTAATAGGCCTAGCAACTAGAACCACATGTTGTTGGCTGCCATTCAAGGTTCTTTTCAGTAAACTAAGCAGCTCCTGGATGCTGAAGTTATTTTGAAGACTGACAGAAGTTGAGCAGTAAATCTGGAATTCAATCACTATGAACTGATTATGGTGACCTTCAGGCAACAGTATTCCGCAATGTCTTTCTGAATTGAGTCATTTGTACATAACACATGCTTATACTTCTTATTACCAATTCTAAAATGGACAGTACCTACTCTAGTAGGAATGTGGTCAGTAATGCTTAAGAATGAATGAGAATACATAAATGAATATTTGAACTCTATGATCAAAAAAAAAAAAATCCCTTCCAAATGCTGCAATCCTAGAGTCCTTGAGAGTTGTAATTACTCTTGGTAGTGTTCTAACCCCAATTTTTCCTCTTTCAGCAAAAATCAAGAAGCCAGCCAACAGTAATGAACAGAAGGACTCAAATGTGACTGTTATGTTGATTATTTCTTGGAAAATGGTGTGTTAGAAACTCATTAGCAGCATGTTTTCTCAAAGAAACCAACGAGTTTCACAGTCCCTTTCCTCTCTATTATCTTGTGATATTTCTATATCCTTTTGCTGATACCTCAGTGAATAAATTTAACACTGGACTTCATTTTATCTCCTCACTTCTGTGTAAACCAACTGATGGGTAAGTAATTATGAATTATGGGTCAAACAGGAGGTTATGCATATCACTTTTATCTGTGATTGACACACATGTCATTTTGTTATAAGAAGTTTATTGTTCCACCATTTTTTCTAATGTGGAATTTACTATTTTTTTAATGGTCTTGGTGATGAGTACCAAACTGCTTCACAAGGAGTAAATGAAGTGTCTATTCCTTCCTCTATAAAGTTCTCCGAAAGTGTTGCTTCTTATCAATGGCGTAGAGAAGTTATATTTTAGGTTCTTCAGTTTGAACGCTGAGGAAATGTTGTGGTTCAATTATAGGGAAAAATCTGTCAGATGTGGTAGACACATCTGTAGAAATCTGTGGACAATAACCAATTGTCACTATTTTGTTCACGAAAAGAAATGAGTTTTTTGTTGTTGCTTTGTTTTGTTTCCTTTTACCTCCACTCAGAGTCCTGGACTATATTCAGGAGACAATGAAGATTAACACAGCTTCTGCTGCCTCTCAAATTTGCTGTCCATGCTGTGTCCCCTTCTTTGTCTTAGAATCATCCCATTAAGTATCAGCATTTTTGTGTTTTGTCTTCACTGGAAACACTGTTCACTCTATGGATATTTTTTTTCTCATTTAATAGCTAAGACATAGAAGCAACCAAAATGTCCATTGACAGATGAGTGGATAAAGAAGATGTGGTACATATATATAATGAAATACTACTCAGCCATAAAAAAGAATGAAATAGTGCCATTTTCAGCTACATGGAGATTATCATACTAAGTGAAGTAAGTCAGGCAGAGAAAGACAAATATCATGTGATATCACTTATATGTGGAATCTAAAAAAAATGATACAAGTGAAGTTATTTATGAAACAGAAACAGTCTCACAGACATAGAAAACAAGTTTATGGTTACCAAAGTGGAAAGAGTGGGAAGAGAGATAAATTAAGAGTCTGGGATTAACATATACATACTACTATATATAAAATAGATAACCAGCAAGGACCTATTGTATAACACAGCAAACTATACCCAATATCCTGTAATAACCTAAAATGGAAAAGAATCTAAAAAATTATATATAAATATGTATATATGTGTATATATATGTACATATATATATATATATATATATATACATACATACATAACTGAATCAACTTGCTGTACCCCTGAAACAGTACATTGTAAACCAACAATAGTTCCATTTTAAAAAGCAATAAAAAGTTAAAAAAAATAATGAATCATTGTAGCACACATACACACTATAAGTTCACAGTTCTTCTTATGCTCCTGTGTACGAGATGCTAGACTGGGAGATGGAGTTGCAGAGGTGGAAGGCATGGTGTCTTCCCTTGAAGCAGGAGGTGCACAGGTAAGCAGTGACTGCACAATGAGAATCACCATGGAGAGCTAGGTGAGCTCAACAGAGAAGTCTGGGTGCAAACAGGTGCTGAACGGAGGCTTCCCTGATGAGTGGAGCAGCTGGTGCCATGGGGTTGGGAGAAGAGAGGTAATCAAAGGATTCTTGTGAAAGGATATGATGTCTTAGCTGAGTCTCAAATCATAATAGGCATAGCCAAGAAAACATGTCAAGAGTGTGCAAAGGCTTCAAAAGGTGTTTTTCCTATTTGGGAAACTTGTTGTCTTGAGAGGGTTAGAGCACCAGGTGTGCACAGTGAGAGGCAGGAGATGAGTCATGGGAGCTCAGCGAGGGATACAAGTCAACACAGCTAACCTTTCAATTCTCTGTCTTCAGGGTGGGAGACTATACTTCTTAGGCAAAAACATGGCACCTGCCCTTGGAGAAGCCTCTGAGCTTCTTTGTGAGAAAGGTAAGGATGAAGAAGAAGGGGTGAAAATGTAGGGAAGCAATGAGAGGGGAAAGCTGGTCTCGGTGGAGCAGACACATCAGAAATGACTTCAGGAGAAAGAGGATACTTTTTAAAGTTTGTACATAAAAGCTTACAGTAGGTTCATCATGGGTCCAATTTTTACTTCTTTTTAATATTTTTTTTTTAATTGAAGTATAGTTGATTTACAATGTTGTTAGTTTCAGATGTACAACCATCTGATTCAGTTATATATATGTATATCTATTCTTTTTCAGATTCTTTTCCATTACAGTTTATTACAAGATACTGAGTATAGTTCCCTGGGCTATACAGGAGGTCCTTGTTGGTTATCTATTTTATATATATTAATATGTATATGTTAATCCCAAACACGTAATTTATTCCCTCCCTCTCCCCTTTGGTAACCATAAGTTTGTTTTCTATGTCTGTACGTAAGTTTCTGCTTTCTAAATAAGTTCATTTGTATTATTTTTTTAGATTCCACATAAAAGTGATATCATATGATATTCGTCTTTCCCTGTCTGACTTACTTCTCTTAGTATGATCATCTCTAGGTCCATCCATGTTTCTGCAAATGGCATTATTTCATTCTTTTTTATTTCTGAGTAATATTCCATTGTATATATGCACCACATCTTTATCCATTCATCTGTCAATGGACATTTAGGTTGCTTCTATGTCTTGGCTATCAATTGTTACTGCTAATTGTACTGAGCAAGATAAACCTCATGAGGGAGACCAGAACCACAAGACTAAGTGCTCCAGAGTTTTCTCCAACAGCCTTGTCTTACTTGGCCTTCTGATCTTCTGTGGACCCCACTATGCTAGCCCTGTGTCTGGACACGATTTTCTCCTGCTCTGTTCTGAGCTCCTGAAGGTCAGAGTTCATCTCTTCAGTCACTAGTACCTAGCACAGCCCTGGCACACAGAGGTTGCTCAGAAAATGCACAAAAGAATTAAAAGAACATCAGGGGCTTGGAAACTGATTGAGACAGCAATTCTGCCTACAGCGTTTTTTTTCTCACAACATAATGTACATAATTGTGCATGAAGGCAGCAGTGAGGCAAAAATCATGGATAAGTTGTAACAAAGAGAAGAAACAAACTGAATTTTAAAAACTGAAGCAAGGCAGAGCGGATAATCATTTGACACCTGGAATAATACGTGTGGAAAACGGGGGGGGGGGGGCGGTGGTGGAGGGAATATTTCTATGGGACATGGAATGAGTTGAATGTATTAGAGAATAAAGAGAGACAAAGAAAGGCAGGCGAGGTTTCTTTCGGGGGTGGAGGGGAAGAAGCACATGGAGATCTAGGGGCAGAATGAAGAAACATGCCAGCCCTCCCTACCCCCCTCACCCCACCAAGACTACAACATAAGGTTCTGTATCAACTTCTACAATCCACATTTCCCTGGGTTTTGAATAATCGGGAGCTCTGAGGTCAACCTCTGGGAAGGCATTTATAGAAAGCCCAGACATTAAAATGATGGTGTCTATTGAATGAAGTAGTTTGCTAACTGGAGCCACTGCCCCACACTTCTCTGTCCTGCCTGGAGAGGTCGCTATGACATATTTTTCTTATGGTAGCAATAGTTAAAGTAAGTAGAGGCAGAATATTTGAGTTCTTTCTCTGGTTTCTCTATCCACTGTAGGTATGAATAGAGCTTTATAATGTGAACTCATAAATCCCGTAATCAAATTTAAAAATATTTGTTCTGGGCTTCCCTAGTGGCGCAGTGGTTGAGAGTCCGCCTGCCGATGCAGGGGACACGGGTTCGTGCCCCGGTCCGGGAAGATACCCATGTGGCAGAGCGGCTGGGTCCGTGAGCCATGGCCGCTGAGCCTGCGCGTCTGGAAAGAGGCCACAAGAGTGAGAGGCCCGCGTACCGAAAAAAAAAAAAAAAAAAAATTTGTTCTTCACAGGCACTAAGTGAGCAGAAGCTCTAAAAAAAATCATATCATAAGCTCTATGCTTTTAAAAAAGTGGTTAATTTTCAAGAAGGGTTATATATCAAGCTGCTTAAAATATTTATGTCCCAACCTTTTATTTTTGTTGCCCTGATTTTTGTGCAAAATATGACAGAATGGATCATCAAACTCTCAAAAGCATCATTAAGTAAAACATAAAAGATGCAGTTTATCAGGTTTAGTACTGAAAAAAAATATATATTTATATAAATATATTCACTGTCCAAAAAGAATCTATCTTGCATACATCTATCTTGGGTAGATTACCATTCTAGATTTATTGACTGTCCCTTCATCCTTCTGGTTAAATCATTTATTTACTTTGACATCGCTGATAAGATTACCAGAACCATAAACTTTAATTGAAGAGGAACCTAGTACTTTTTTAATGAACCACAGGAAAAACAATAATAAAAGGTGTACACTTTAATAACAAGTCTGATTATCTCACCTTGCAGTTGAGGGGTAGGGAGTGTCCAATCATCCTTCAAATACTACTGCAAAGAAATGACCAGATCTATGCAACAACACTGCTGTGCAAAGAGATGAAGTAAACATGATTGCAGAAGCATGCACCTTTATCAAGGCACTGGGTTTCTGTTCGAGAGTTTCTACTTCAAACTGGAAAAGATAAATGAAGCAAGCATAGCATGGAAAAGATAAATAAAAAGCTTATTGTTGGGGTATACTTAGCTAGTCCATAGAAAATTCTACATTTCAGATTTATTATGACTTGATGGCCATAGGAGGGCTGTGTCAGCAGAGAGCAGAGCATCAGTGCCTAGAAGATAGTAGACACCCAATAAATATTTCCTGAATACACTTCTCCTCTCCACTTTCATTGAAGGAAGGGAAAACAAAATAAAAATAATCCACCAAAATTAATTGGACATCTGTTGTTTTTATGTAAGAGAGCAAGTGGTGATATTTGGTTTTAGAACCTATGTGCATTTATTTTGTGTTCTACTAAATATAAAAAAGCATTAAATACATTGTAAGATAATTCAGTAATCTACAAAGATCTGGTGGCCCTGTGTGTCAAGCATTACAATAAAAGCTGTAGATCATTCATTCAAGAATAAGTAAGGCAGAGACCCTTCCCTTGAAGTAAGATAAGATGATGATATATTACTTGTATGCAACCTGTATCTATAAAGCAGTGGTTTATGTTTTAATGTGCATAAACCCAACTTAGGTGTTTGGATACATGGAGATCACTCACCACCAACACCCTTCAGGTAATCTGATTCAGTACATCTGAGGTTAGCCCCAGGAATCTACATTTATAACAAATGCTCTAAATAAAGGTGAAATAAAAGTTTATAACTTGGGCAGCATTTCTTAAACCTAACTGCATATTAAAATTCCTTTATGATCTTTATAAAAATTCCAATGCTTTTTCCCCACACCCAAAATTCTAATTGAATTGTTTTTCATGTAGTATTTTTGAAAGATGCTCAGGTTATTCTAAGGCACACTCAGGACTGAGGAACACTGCCTTAAGAGAACCAGAACAATGAGGTTAAGAACCCCTGGCAGATATCTTACATTGTGTGGGTCCTACATTTTCAGATGTGACCCCACTTCCTAGAACCTAATTTGCTATCGTATCATCATAATCATAGAAATCATTGGCAGTAGAATAGTTACTTTTTATTTTACTTTTGCTTTTTATATTTCACTCATTCTTGTGCTTTACATAGGGATGATTATGTTTAATCTTCCCAATCAGTCTCTGGAGAGGGACAAAGAAATCTACACTTTAAATACGCATTCCAGATAATTGTTATATATATTAACTTTGAGAGCCATTACCTCTCATTACTTTCTCTTCAAAACTGCAGTGTAATCCTTTTTTTTTCCCCCCAGTATGATTTATTTTTTTAAGTCTGAGGATAGATTACCTTGCTTGAAGCTCTCAGAGGCTCCCCATTACCCCGAGGTAGATTGTGAGGATTAAAAGAGAACAGCTGTATGTAAAGCAACTTGAGGGTCTAGAATCCAGTAAGTATAAAATCTGACCTCCAGTTATACATATATATATACACATATATGTATGTATATATATATATATATATATGTATACTTTTACAGATTCTTTTCCTTTATAAGTTACTACAAAATATTGAGTATAGTTCCCTGTGCTATACAGTAGTAGGTCCTCGTTGTTTATCTATTTTATATATAGTAGTGTGTATATGTTAATCCCAAACTCCTAATTTATCCCTCCTTCCCCTTGCCATTTGGTGACCATACATTTTTTTCTATATCTGGGGGCCTATTTCTGTGTTGTAAATAAGTTCATTTGTGTCATATTTTGGATTCCACATATAAGTGATATCATATGATGTTTGTCTTTCTCTGGCTTACTTCACTCAGTATGATAATCTCTAGGTCCATCCATGTTGCTGCAAAAATCACTTTGTTGTACACCTGAAGCTAACACAACATTGTAAATCAACCATACTTCAATTAAAAAAAATACCTTAGAAAAAAACAAGCAAACAAAAAAATCTGACCTCCAAAAGCCAGTTTATCTCTCAAGTAAAATATAATGGCTTCACCATCACCACCCCCCACACACACACAAACACACACACACAAACTCTAAACCCTTTGCAGAACCACACATACCCTCTGAAGCTTCAGGTCTTACCAGTTGTTTCTCCATCCGCTTTAAAGTCTTTCTCACTCTGCCACCCACTTGCTCTCTGTTCTCAGTTTAGTTGTCTGCCAGCCTTGATATTTTTAATGTGCAATGGACATCCTGGCCAGTTCTGTGTCCTGGAAAAAGGGGTCCTGGATGTTCTAAGTGGATAGCAGGGTATGAACGTATAAACAGGAATTTAAAGGTGGAGGTGCGTGTGTGTGTGTGTGTGTGTGTGTGTGTGTGTGTGTGTGAGAGAGAGAGAGAGAGAGAGAGAGAGGTCAGTGAAGGGCACTGATTGACTAAGGTAGAAAGCCTGTCTTGGGAGAAGATTGATTTCCATCAATCAATCTAATGGTAATGACATATTTCACTGGGTAAACAAATTCTTTAACCAGACAATTGCTCTTTTCATGTCTGTAGGTTAGTTGAGGACCCAGGTAATGCAGCTTCTCACTGGCTTAGTGGTGTTTTTATTTTCCAGGGAAAAATTCTACTTCTGATTCTGCAATGATAGTGAATTGCAAGGCCCCAATGCATTGGACTGTGAATGCTATCCTCTCCCAGGTTAGTGCTTAGATAAAAACTGAGCAACGTGGTCAATGTAGAGTCACATAATTAGAGACAGCAAGTTGAAAGCAACCTTTGGAACTATCAAATCCGCCCCCTTCTTGTACAGATGAAGAACCAGGTCCATGGTACTAATCTTCTCTAGGAACTAGGTCACCAGCCAGCTGTACTCCATTGTGAATAAGAAACAACTTTGTCCAGAAAGAAGTCTTTATCGAAGAAGAAAGATGAAAAAGTTGCATTTGATCATGGGCTAATAATGTCAGCATAAAGCCAAAGAGTGTTAATAAATTCAAAACCATCCCACGGATCTAGAATGGTCAAGGGAGGCTAGAAGATAAAAGCTGATTTTGACTTGTTCAGATTGTGCCCTACTTTTGTCAGCCGTGGTCTCCTGTACATCTCCCTCTGGTCATCATTGCTTTGCCAAGTTATGATATTGATACTTATTTGGTGGGTCAAGTATTAAAAGAGAGCTTGCTCCCTTCTCTCTGCAATTCTGACATGTATTCTCTAATAGTCAGAGAAACTACATCTTCTTTCACCCTTTTCTTTCTGGCTAACTGAGCTAGACTACCATTATTTTATAAAGCTGGCTTTACTCCTTGAAATCCTCTGGAAGAGAGAAAAGGTATATAGTGAAGAAAGTAGATAAGAATTATAAAAGCTACAGGAGTAAAATAATTTTAATTTGTGACACAGGTTGTCAAACTGTTCAATAATCAGAGGTCTGATTTAACATTCCCACTCGTTAGAGGGAATGTTAAATACCATAAAGTCTTGGGACTCCTCCAAAACACAAGATGGGGCCATCTAGGACTGGGGAGGGTGGGAGTGGGGAGAAATGGGAGTGACTGCTAATGGGTATGGGGGTTCTTTTTTTGGATGAAAGTGTTCTAAAATTATAATATTATAGTGATGTTTGCACAACTCTGTGAGTATACTGAAAGCTCTTGATTTGTACACTTTAAATGTGTAAATTGTACAGTAGATGAATTATATCTCAATAAAGCTATTCATTTTTTAAAAGGGTACTTTTCCAGTCCACGTGCACAGAAGCCAAAAGGGTCAGATAGAAACAGGTACTGTTCATGTTTCTGATCATCTCCAGCAATGTTTTCAACACAGTCATTGTCATTTCAGTAACTATCAATTACTATAGACCGTAGCTCATCTGAGAAGCTGCTTTCAGCCAGCAATTGACTTTATTTAGCTGTGATTCTTTGCTGTGGAAATTAATTACATATAATAGGCATTCCCTCATCTCCAAGTCACCCAAGAGTTGAAGCCAATGGAAAGAAGTGATTGCATTTAATGGGAGTAGCTATTTCTAAAAGTTGATGTACAGTTTCTCATTTATTAGGGGAGAGAGTTCTCTCTACTTCCACACATGAATGTTATCTTTAACCAAATTTATACTGTGGTTGAAATAATACCATTTACTATTATTTCAAAATTATAGGTTGATTATACAAACCAGCAGCTTTTAATAAGCCCACATAAATAATAGCTAACGTTGTCATTAATTAAATGTTACTAAAGTCTTTCCTTTCTTTGTGTATGCTTGCCTTATCATGCCAAGAGATTGTAATCTGCTGTTTATTAAATGACAGTAAATGAATAAAAGGGATGGAGATAAATAGCTTCCTAGATATTTTCAATATTGTGCTGTCATTCCTATGTGACACGTGATTTTGCATGAATAATGAATATGGTGAAATGGGATTTGTTTCTGCACATTTTAATTAAACATAAGACGAAGGACCACAGAGAAGGGAGTCTGATCACTTGAATTACTGGCCCTTTATACCACGTGATTTGAGAGGCGGGATGGTCTGATTTTGTTTTAGTGTCTGACATGTGTTAGTGTGAAGCCCAGTATTACCTAAGCTGTTTGATCAAAGGCAACTTAATTAACCTCTCTGAGACAGTTTCCAAATATGCAATAATATGGATAAGGCACTAATCTGCTGGAGTTTTTGTGACGATTACATATAAAAAACCTTTTCCAAAGCACCTAATACGATAAATCGGAAGTATCAAAATGTTAGTTTCACTTAATTTCATTTGAAAGATGCTCCTAAGAGTGTTGTATGCAGTCTCTTCTATAACCCATCATGTTCTTGAAAGTCCACCATTAAATCTTATTTCTTTTAGAGTCTTTAAGTCATTTTAGTTATGAAGAATAACTAAAGTTTGAGGAAGTACACACATTAATACACTGCTGGTGTATACATTGCTGGTGACTGTGTAAACTGAAATGTATTTTCTGGAGAGTGATTTAGACATAAAAATGTTCAGATCTCTTAAATTAGATGCTCACTTCTAAATACCTATCCTAGGTTGTAACAAGACATGTGGGCCAAGCTTTAGGCACAAATACATTAACCACAGCATTATTTATAATATAAAAAATAGGATTATCTGAATTTCCAACTTTAGGTGAATTAAATAAGTTTTGGTAGATCTCTAGCAGCCATGCTGCTCTCTAGTTCTATGCCCCCTCTTCACACTCTGAGGGGATGTATGTAGGAAGCCATACCTGCCATTTATTGGAACAAGCAGATTACCACAAATCAACAAGTTCTTAGCACCAGGATGAAAATCCTTATTATAGTTATTTCCTAGAATATTTGAATACTTTCTCTACTGTAGAGCTCCAAAAACACACACACACACTTTCTCTCTCTCTGAAAAAAAAAAAAATATATATATATTCTCTTTTGATGGGAAAATTTAAACCATTTACATTTGAAGCAATTATGAATAAGTGAGGAACACAGCAAGAGAGGAAAAATGGAACAAGAGAACTACAAAACAGTCAGAAAACAACAAGCTGACATTTGTAAGTCTCTCTTGAGAGATAGGTGATAGACAGACAGATGATAGATAGATGCAACTACATCTAAATAGATATATAAAACTTTTCATTAAATTATACGCTATAAAAATATCATGAAATTTTTATTTACAAACTTCTTTCCAGGGACTCTAGGAGAAAATTGCTCTGAACTTTAAAACAGCCTTTCATACTGAGATCTTATTTGTTGATATTTTTGCAGACAGCAGAGAAGACCTATAAGGTGGGCTTCTCAGAAGAGGACCGTCTATACATTGCCCATCTTAGAGGTGGGATTATTGCTCTAAAGTTGCTACTAAACAGTCACCATGTGCACAGGAAATTTGCTTGAGCTCCACTATTTAGTCATGTTTTTAGATCTTACATATAAGTGATATCACATAATATTTGTCTTTGTCTGACATACTTCACTTAGTATGATAATCTCTAAGTCCATCCATGTTGCAGCAAATGGAATTATTTCATTCTTTTTTATGGCTGAGTAATATTCCATTGTATATATGTACCACATCTTTTTATTATAAATAAGTGTATATTTTTATGATGTCTATCACACGTACTAAAGAATATATATAAATATATATGTAAAATATATGATAAAATTAATAACATCAATATGACTGCACAGTTATTATTGCTGCATAGTGAATTACCCCAAGACCCTGTAACAGGAAATGGACCATTTTATTCTGCTCATGATTGTGTGAGCAGGAATTTGGACCCCAGTGTTGATGGCTTGTTTTTGTGGGGCAAGTTTTGGAGCCTTAGCTGGGAAGATTCAAAGACTGGCAATGATTACACAGCTTGGGTCTAAACTCATCAGAATGATCAGTAATTCTCAAGACAATGCTTAGGCTTTGAAGTCTCCAAGACTGGAATTCATTAGTTCAGCACCTACATATGTCTTGGCTTCCTGACATCATGGCAGCCTCAGGGTACTCAGACTTCAGGGCTCCAAGAACAAGTTTTCTAGTGAATAGGAAAGAGGCTGCAGCACATTTTCCGACTTAGTCTTGAAACTTTCAAGACATTTATTGGTCAAAGTAGTGACAAGCCCACCAAGTTTCAAGGGTAGGAGATCTAGAGCTCACCTCTTTACATGAAGAGTGGCAAAGTGAGAAGTATTTGTCAGATGGGAGACATTGTTGCAGACGTCTTTGGAAAATAGCCACCATCCAGTCTCAAAGCAGACCATTACCACTACCTCTGAATCTTGCCATGATTACTTTCTCTTGCCTTAGACCAGTGGTCCCCAACCTTTTTGGCACCAGGGACCGGTTTTGTGGAAGACAATTTTTCCATGGACCATGGGTGGGGGGTGGGGGGGTAGGGTTTGTTCAGGTGGTAATGCGAGTGAAGGTTCAGGCAGTAATGTGAGTGATGGGGAATGATGAGGAGTGGCAGATGAAGCTTCACTCACTCCCCCACTGCTCACCTCCTGCTGTGTGGCCTGGTTCCAAACAGGCCGTGGACCACTACCAGTCCGCGGACCACTACCAGTCCACGGACCAGGGGCTGGGGACCCCTGTCCTAGACAGGTAACAATTTTTGTGAATCTCCTCAGCTATTTGTTATCCTTAAATCATATATTACTTTACTTCATCAGTTATTAATCTCTACCAACTCTGTAAACATGATGGATGTAGTAGTTCTAAAACATAACTGCAAATTCTTTGCCATTTGCATAGAAATAAAGAGCTAGAGTCTAATCCCTGCCCTTCGAATATAAACTTGTTTAGTGATTGATTCTAACGAACAGAATGTAGCAGAATGGGCAGTGTGATTTCTGAGGCAGCTTCATAAAAGACTATGCAACTTCTACCTGGCTTTCTCTTGAAACATGTGTTTTGAAGACCAAAACTGCCATGTAAGAAGTCCAGTTCTGAACCACCATGTTGCGGGTATCATGTAGAGAGGCCACATGGAGTGAAGAAAAAGATGCCTGAGAAAAACCGCTCTTTTAGGTCTCAGCTGTTTGAGTTTTCCGAGTTCAGGCACCAGATATGGGAGTAAGGAAGGTTTTGCGTTGACTCAAGATCCTCTAGTCATTTATTACTGCCACATTATCCTTTGAGCAAGAACCACTAAACTAGACCCGAGCAACCATTAGCACTGCAAGAAATAATATTAATCATTGATTATTTTATGGATGGTTAATGTAATGTTTGTTCAAAAATAATTTGGACCTGATGAAATAGATATCAATATATCTATATATATAAATATATCAATATCTATCTATCTATCCATCTATCTATTTGAAGATGGGGGATTTTTAATTATGTTCTGTATTCTTTTATGTTAATTTGTCTTTTCATTTTTCTTTCATTCCTAGGGTTAATTCTGTAAGATACTTTTCCTATGTATTTTTCCATTTCATCTAGGTTTTTGAATTTATTTGCAGAGTTGTCTAAATTAAAGTTATTCTTTTTTGATCATTGTCTGTGCTTTGTCTTCTCATGATGTTGTTTATTAGTCTTTTCTTCCTTTTTTTTATGATGTAGCTGGTGATTTGGCATTTACAAAATATTTTGAAGTGCTTTACTAAGATTTATTTATAAGTTTTCTGTATTTTTGTATTCTTTCTCATTAGTACTTCCTTATATATTTGTAATTTATATCTTCTAATTTCATAGGTTTAGTTTCATTATTTTCTAATTTTTAGTGTTTCATACACATTTTCATCCTTATTGAGTTAGCTATACCATACTAAAATATTTCTCCTAGTGGTAGCTTTAGCTCTATGCCACAGATTGTATTCTGTGTAATCATTTTCATAATTTTTAAATTTTATGTAGTTTCATTCTGTAGTTTAATTTTCACCTATAGACGTTTAGTGTTATCTTGTATTATTTCAAGGTATATGGTCTTTTAGAAAATAACATTTTGTTCTAGTTTATTGTCTTTTTGTCAAATGGTAGTACTATTTTCTAGTAGTGCGGTTGTCTTGTAGTACTGTTGTTTAGCAGTCAGAGAATTTTATTTGAGTTATTTTTATTTTTTGGAATATATAGTTTTCTCTATCATCCTATAATCATCAGTTTCCATAAATGTTTCTTTTGCCCTTGAAAAATGATATATTATTTATAATTGGGATTCAGATTTTGATATATGTTTAAAAGAGCTAACTTTTTTTGTCCATTGGAACTACCTTTATTAAGGGAAGTATATTAAATTCTAGTATTAATATGCTTCTGTGTTTTTACTTTTGTGTCATGTGATTTCTACTTTGTGAAAATTATTTTTATATCTTTGAAAAAAATATTAATGAACATTAAACATATTCATTGTGACACTTTATCTTTTCAAAGTGTCCTTCTTTGCCTCTGCTAATGCTTTTGTTTGAATTCTCTTATCACACATCAAGGCTGAAATACTGCTTTCTTCTTGTTTTCTTTGCCTGATGTAGTTGTTTTATTTTTAACCATTCTCAATCTCTTTGCTTTACATGCATTTCTTATAGAGTGTTTGATTATACTTTCTAAGCAAATCTGAAAAATTTTAAATTTTTGATTATTGATATTGAGCCATTTACATTTACTAGTGTGATTGATATATCTTCTTCCAGTTATTTTCATATTTTATATCACAGTCACTCTATAAAAATATGTGTATAAACTAATAAGCAGACATACAGAGATACACATATTATACACACATTCATTCCTTTACTATGTAATCTATATTGTTTACTCTTTGGCATTTATTTTTACATTTAGAAAGAACTATACCTATATACATATGTAACTTTCCTACTGATTATCTTTATACTAATATCTTCAGATCTTGCTTTCTGTAAATGGAGTCAAATGATTTCCTATTGTGACTAATATTGAAATTAATATTGAAATTTCCTTACTGTCCTTCTCTCCTAGCATCCTGTTCAAAAAACTACATTTCTACTCCGGTAAATACCTATAAGGAAATTACATAGCTTATTTTACTTTCAAGATGGCATTAGATTTCTATGAGTATTTGATCCTTCATATTTTCTCAGTAAGTATCTTTTGTCGGTTTTGAAATGAATTCTCCCTTCCATGTTCCAACTTTTTAAGTCAGTTATAGTGAAAGGCATATAGCAGGGCGTACAAGAAATTATGCAACACAGAGTTGGAATGTAACACTAACGAAAGCATTTCAGATTTGTTGACAAGTCTTTTTCACTGGTTCTTCATCCATTCCCTCCACAATACAAATCAAGAACACTAGCAATCTCCATTAGTGTTACCCACATTGGTTTCCGTAGTCTGCTGCTCCACATTATTTTAATTAGTGTGCTGTGAAAAATATACTCTATGTTAAACCCCCAGGAAAGATAAATGAGTGTCTTTATGTTAAGACCCTTCAGAGAATCAAATAGGCTAAATTGCATAGCAAATCTCCAGGAGGAAGATTTAGCATCCAGTATACCCCAAAGTTATGTGACTATGAATTCCCTTTTCTCAGAGTACTCACTAAACTCTCCTGAACTAACCTTTTGTGAACATAGTTTTAAAGATGCTCATCTCCATCAAGAGATTTAAGAGGTAGTATGAGCAAGCCACTATTCTGTATCCCAGCTGAGAAACTGCAGGAATAAGCCACTCTATTGAAAGATATTAAACAATGTTCTTATCTGAAACATTCATTTGCCTCTGTTGATTTACACTGGGTTGACTAGCTTCCTGGAAATAAAATGTTTAAACCTTGTTTACCTTTAAAGTAATATTGTATCAGTCAAGATTTTGGGTTCCAGGCAAGGTAAACAGACCCTGATTACATTAAAACCAAGAGATCTGTTTTAAAATATCACAGAGACGTAGTGAATGGACTTGAGGACATGGGGCGGGGGGGAAGCTGGAGTGAAGTGAAAGTAGCATCGACGTATATACACCACCAAATTAAAATATTTAGCTAGTGGGAAGCAGCAACATAGAACAGCAAGATCAGCTCGGTGCTTTGTGATGACCTAGAGGGGTGGGATAGGGAGGGTGAGAGGGAGGCTCAGGAGGGAGGGGATATGGGGACATTGTGTGCATATGGCTGATTACTTTGTTGTACAACAGAAACTAACACAGTATTGTGAAGCAATTATACTCCCATAAAGATCTATTAAAAAAATATATCATAGCTCAACATATTGATGGGAATGTGGAAAATAAGCTTGGTTTGCAGGCAGGCACTGTAGAGGACCTGCATGGTTAGAAAGAAGGTAACACAACACCCAGCTTTTATTAGATAGTGTTTAAACTGTTGCTGCCACAACTGGCATCAATGTCCCTGCACACTGATGCCACGATGAGTCGTTGAATGGATTCTAATCAACCCTAACCTCACTTACTCCAGATTTAACATTTCATGAGGACTCTGCAATGGACTCCCCATTTCATGGGGATAAGCCTTATAAAGACAGCCTTATCTGTCTTTTTTCCTTAGTGGCAAGAACTAATAAGAGAGATGATCCGGTTCCCAGAGTTTCACGGTGGTGGTGGTGAACACCTGTCTCCCATCAAGGCTACACACCTGTGGATGGATTTCCTCAAAATCTTCCATTTGAAGACTTGAATGCCAAGCAGCTAAAAAAATAAATAAATGAGTCAGATTTTCCTGTGGATTATTATAACTGTATCTGAAGGACTTGGATAGACCTGAGAGAGGGCTTAGAATAAAAAGGGCAAGAAAAACCCACAGAGAAACTTCACCACGAGGTAATAGATGTCATCAAATGAACTAAATGCTGAAACTATGCATTGGAGAGTTCTCTTGAAAATATTTGTGTTGGAGGTGCCATGAAAAATTAGACTACATAGTCAAGCAAGTGGTAGTGCAGAGTCATCGAGATTTGGACATGCATGTTCATATAATAATTTATGTATCCAAGGCTGTGAAATATAAAACACAGTTTTCAGTATATTTATCCAGTCATTAATTCCCTCATTTATTTATTGAATTTGCAACCCAATTATTCAATGTGGGGATATTGTCCTGAAGATAAAAGACTCTCTTTGAGGAGTTTGAGAGATTCAACATGAAAGCACATCAATACAGCACAGGATGATAAATGAAATAATGTATTCAACAAACATTTATTGAGCACTGATTATGTGCTATGCATCTGGGGGATACAAATATTCAATACTTTGTGATGACTTTCAAAGGACTCCAGTTAGTGAAGGAAATAAATGCATAAATAATTACAGTAATTACAGTCCTCTGTAAGTGCAATAATAGGAATACAGACAATGGTAGCACAGAGATGATTTAATAGACTGTAATGCACATTAGAGCAAGTATGTGGCAATTATTAAGTGCATTGGGTGAAAAATAGTAATAATCTTTTCTAATTTGTCAGGTTAAAAAGTTTACTGATTTTAATTTTCCTCTCACAGCAAATTGTCCTTTTATTGAAAAGTCTCCCTGGCTTCAGTCCCCATGTTATAAAACACTTTAGCATTAAATAGCCTTTAGTCAGCAACATGGGATAACTCCAAGTTACCCTGGGAGAGGGAATTCCATTTGAGATTTGGCATTTATACTTGCACTGAATGGAAGTGGGGTCAATGAAACTATTTAGATGAAAAATATGCTGTATTATATTATCTTCATTATTCATATTATCAGCTTTAGAGATAAAAGCCTAATTATGTCCCAGTCTCAACTGGCAAATCTTATTTTTGCCTAGATGGATTCATTTGTTTATCCAAATAAATACTTTTGAACAGCATCTCTGTACCAGGCCTGCACTGGACACCTATATCACACAGAAGAATTTAACACAGACATGGCTTTGAGGTTCTAAGAAAATTACTACAATATTATTAGGTATTAAGTACAAGAGCAATTGTTTGTTCTAAGAATGTGCAGAGGAAAGTACAGTTCTGCCTGGAAGACCAGAGGAGCCCACATTTTACTTGTGGGTTTACAGCAGCAGAGCAATGCCATAATGACTTCTTATGGGAAAAATCAGGAAAAAAAGAAAAGGTTAAGAAACTATACACAGGGACAGTGGGTGAGGAGCTCGTTGTATGCTTTTCCTAATGAAACGATCACTGAACTGCTGAAAAATATTTCAAAAACTAACAAACAAAACTAAAACAACTATTCAGTGTCTGGAAATTTTCCTAAGGGCATACAGAAAATGGAGACATATATTTAAGAAAATCTATTAAATCTCGGTAAGAACCGTGAGTCTGTGGTATGATGACTTCTATTTCCTTCCAGCTCAGGGTAAAGGGAGCTCTACATTGGATGTGTGTGGCCAAGAACATGGGGTTCCCATTCACACCAGCTGCCTGTCTAGGGCTATAGTTTCACCCCAGGAAGGACAGGTCACTTTTATCTCTTACCTTCTTCCCAGGTCTGTCTTATGAGTCCTTTATTATTCCAGAGAGATATGGCCATGAAGACTGGGGTTCCTTAAATATTCTTAACATGACAATGTTCCTTAAATTGATTTAAGGATTCAACATGGTCTCTGTCAAAATCCCAGCTTCCTCCTTTGCATAAATTGTCAAACTGATCCTAAAATTTATGTGGCAATTCAAAGGATGCGTAATAGCCAAAAAAATCTTGAAAGGGAAAATCAAGGTTAGGAGACTCACAATACTTAATTTCTTTTTTCCGCCCCTGGATTCCTGAGGTATAATTGACAAATAAAATTGTAATATATTTTAAAAGTACAGCATGATGGATTGATATACCTACATATCGTGAAAGGATTTCTACAACCATTTAATTAACATACCGATCAGCTCACAGAGTTATTTTTCCCTTTTCTTTCTTTTTTCTTCCTTTTTCTTTCCTTTCTTTTTACTTTCTTTCTTTCTTTCTTTCTTTTTTTTGTGAGACTACTTAAGATCTACTCTGTTAACAAATTTCAGTTGCACAATCAGTATTATTAACTATAGTCACCATGCTATGCATTAGATCCTCAGAACTTATTCACCATATTCACCATATAGCTGGAAGTTTGTACCTTTTTACCAACCTCATTTCCCCTAAACCATAGGCCTTGACAACCATCATTCTACTCTCTGTTTCTATGAATTAGACCTTTTTATATATATATATATATATATATATACATACACACACACATATATATACACACATATATATGTGTATATATATATATATGTGTGTGTGTGTGTGTGTGTATATTTCACACATAAGTGAAGCCATGCCATATCTGTCTTTCTCTCTCCGCCTATTTCACTTATGTCCTCCAAGTTCAGCAAGGTCACACATGCAGGACTTCTTTCTTTTTCTTTTAAATTAATTTATTTATTTTTGGCTGTGTTGGGTCTTCATTGCTGCGCATGGGCTTTTCTCTAGTTGCGGTGAGCTACTCTTCATTGTGGTATGTGGGATTCTCATTGTGGCGGCTTCTCTTGTTCCAGAGCACGGGCTCTATGTGCACGGGCTTCAGTAGTTGTGCCACGTGGGCTCAGTAGTTGTGGCACACGGGCTTAGTTGCTCCACGGCATGTGGAATCTTCCCAGACCACAGCTCAAACCCATGTCCCCTGCATTGGCAGGCGGATTCTTAACCACTGCACCGCCAGGGAAGTCCCAGGACTTCTTTCTTTTTAAGGCTGAATCATATTCCATTATATCTGTATGTGTATGTATATATATTTTTTTCTTTTTCCTTATTTCAAGACCACCTACAAATGTACAGTAACCAAAATAATATGTTGTAGCATATGGATAGGCATATAGATCATTGGAATAGAATTTAAAGTCCAGAAACAAAGAATTCATTAATGGTCAATTGATTTTTGACAAGCACACATACCAAAACCATTCAAAGCATGTATGAACATGCTCCTCAGCAAGTGGTGCTGAAACTCTGGATAACCATATGCAAGAAAATTAAGGTAAGTTCTTCCTCACCCCATGCACAAAAATTAACTCCAAACAGATTATAGACCAAAATATAAAAACTAAGAAAAGTCATCAAAAAAAAAATAGAAGTACATCTTTATGACATTGCGTTAGGCTTTATTCATTTATTTATTTTGATATGACACCAGAATCAAAAACAACAAAGAAGAAAAGAGATGAATTGGACCACATCAAAATAAAGAAGTTTTGTGCTGAAAACAATACTATCAATAATGTGAAAAGGTAAACCACAGAATTGCAGAAAACATTTGCAAAACATCCATCTGATAAGGGAATTATATGCAAAATAAATGAAAATCACTTAGAACTCAATAATAAAATGATGAATAATCCAGTTAAAATTAGGCAAAGCATCTGAGTAGACATTTCTCTGAAGAAGGTATACAAACATTCAATAAGCACATGAAAAAATGCCCAACATCATTGTCATCAGGGAATGTAAATTAAAACCACAATGATATACCAGTCCACTCTCACCAGAGTGGCTATAATAAATGAAAGATATTAGCAAGTGTTGGCAAGAATGCAGAAGGCTCATACAATGTTTCTGCAAATGTAAAATGATGCAATCACTTTGGAAAATAGTTTGGTAATTCCTCAAAATATTAAAAATTGGCCAAGTAATTTCATTCCCAGGTAAACATTTTAGAGAAAGAAAAACATACATCCACACAAAAATGTGCACATAAATGTTCATAGCAGCATAATTCATAGTACCTCCAAAAGTGAAAACAACAGAAATCCTCATCAGCTAATGAATAGATAGGAAAAATATTGTAAATCCTTATAATGCAGTATTATTGAGCATCAAAAATGGACTATGGCATGCTACAATATGAATTACCCTTGAAAATATTACCCTAGGTGCAGAGTCAGTGACAAAAGAGTATGTATTGCATGATTCTCTTTATCTGAAATGTCAAGAATAGACAAATCTACACAGACAGAAAGTAGAGTAGTGGTTTCCGAGAGATAGGAAGCCAAAGGCGTGGGTGGATGTGGGTGTGACTACTAATGTGTAGAGGGATTCTTTTTCATATTATGAAAATATTCAGAAATTAGATTGTAATGATGGTCGTATAACTCTGTGTACATGCTAAAAACCTTTGTGCAATTGAAGTAGGTGAGTTGTATGGTATATGAATTATAGTTCAATAAAGCAGTTTTTTTAGAAAAGGAAAAAATTAATTAGCATGCATTATACATTGTGTTAGACACTTTATTTTGTGTGTACATGTACTGCCTAAATTTCCTGTACCTTCTAAGATGCGTGCAGATGTGGGACACATCAACGGCAACAACCTAGGTCTTTATGGCTTTAGTTCTCACTTGTTCAAGTTGGGCCATGTAACTCCAGAGTCACCTTCCTGGGTAGTATTTCTGGGTTTCTTCCACATGTGCATTAATAGCTTTCTCCTTATAGGCATCCTTGCTGCAGTGCCTTGAGCATGGTGTTTCCCATTTACTACTGCCCCTCCTCAGAGCTCCATTGGTACTGTAGTCTGATGCTGGCTTCACCTTGAGGGCAGCTGCTGCTGTTATCCTGGCTGTGCCACACTCTCTGGGGTGCCTCTGATGCTCTTTCTTTCTGGCCCTGCTGGATGCTGCAAACCATGCCTGTGGCCACTGCTGGGACACCAGAACCTCCCTAGGCTCCCTGGGCACACGTAGATTCTAAGCCCCGTCATAGTGTGTTGTGTCATTGAGCACTGAGGTTTAAGACAAAGGCTAGAGAATGACCCTCTCCCTTTCAAATTCTATTCCATTAGGGTAACCATCACTGATTGCTCACTGGTATTTTGTACTTTAGTGTAAGAGCTCTCTAAATTTTTACAGCCATCCCTCTTCCTGTACACATATCCAGAGAGCTGGGCAGAGCAAGTAATAGCCACCACACTGCAGAACTCACAGGCCTCCACAAGGCTATGCCTATGCATTATTCTAAAGACTAATCTTTGTTCCTGATCCTTCTTTTAGTAGCTGCCTCCTTCTTTTTAATTTGAGTTCTTTTGTTAAAGCTAGTATCTAGACTTTGTCTGTCTACCTCACTTGTTCATATTCAGCCCATAGCTGAATTGCAAGAGTAAATCAGATTTGAGTTTTCCAAAAGGCAGCTCAGTCCTCCTACAAATAGAGCCTCACCTCTCTGCTCCTGTATCATTTGTTATACACTCTTACCTTAGCATGGACCACAGCACACTGTGATTATTAATCTACTTCTGTGTCTTAGTCTTCTGTACCTCTCTGTAGATCCTTAAGGGCAGGGGCAATGCATTATCAACTTTTGTTTTTAACCCTAACATCTATCCTTGTGTTAGGTACTGAACAAACACTCTGCAAATGTGTTCTGAATTAATGAATCAAGTCGTACTCCATTTATTTGTTTGCCTGCCAGTCTTGCTTACTATGCTCCTTGAACTAAAGGTATCTTATTCATCACATTGCCCCAACAAACTAGAATAGTTGAGTCCATTCTAGATATTCATTAAAGATTTGTTGAATTTTGTGGCATTAGTAAATAGGATGACTCATCAAACTATTGATAATGATTATCAATGAAGTATTAATTGATTATGATACAAGCCCTCTAAACCATTGTTACAGGTCTTATCACATATCAGGCAACCTTTTACTGTTTAAATAAATATTTAAAAAAATACTATTTGATTACTCTGAGAGTATACCTCTCACCAAAGGCAGTTAGACATAAACTGGAATGAAATAGACAGATGCCTTTCATGTACAGTGTAAGATAAAACTGCTGCTTGATATTTGGTTTTCTGTGTGGGCTTTTCTGAATTCCAGTAATTGTCTTGTTTGTAGTCCCTTGATGCAGACCTTTTCCTCCTGTCAACTGCTTGCCAGGCGTGGTCTCAATGCTAAGAAAGGGAGAGGTTCCCAGAAAGCATAAGATATATATTGAAATCAAACACTCTTCGAAAACTATTGTTTTCCAATTTCCACTAATTCATCCTTCTGGTGACCCTTCCTACTCAGTGGATTTCAAAACATTTAGTGAAAGAATAACTAAAATAAAAAGTCATTATTCACAGACGTTCTGCACACCTGAAGGGTAAAGTTAGTTTCCTTTTTTGTGTGCTATTTATATCAAAAATGCACTACTTTTTTTTTTTCCCCTTTCTGGCTCTACTTTGATTTCTCCTGCTTAGCTATGGTATAGCAGTTGAATTTAAGTACCTGTGTATCACTTCCTCTGAGATGTCTAAACTTAGGGTCAGAATAAAAGATTAGAAAACAGAATGGATGTCAAGCCTTCTTCTGTACTTTAGAATAGGTATCTCTAGCTTATAATATAGTATCTCCATCTTATAATCTCTATCTTAGAATGGAAGCATAAAGGTTCCTTCTCTATCTTAGAATAAAAACAGGCCCAATGAACTCTTGAAGTTATGGGCATATTTGAAAACCCACCTCTGCTGGCTACTCTCTGTTGTGACCTTGGCAAAGTTACTCAGTCTCTATGTATTATGGTTTTCTTATCTGCAAAAATTGATCATTAGGTATAATACCTATGCTACAGTCTTATTTTAAGAATTAATCTGGGAGTGATATCAGCAAGATGGTAGACTAGAAAACTCCACTTCCTCATTTCCCAATGGAAACATTAAATAAAGAACTATATACTGTCTAAAATAACTTTACAGAAGCTCTGTAAATCAGTCAACCATCTATAGCAACCAAGTAAAAGACCAATCAAGAAAAGAAACACATTCAAACAGTAAATTTCTTTTCTTTTCCTTGCTTTTGCCCACACCTTCTCCAGTGTGATGTGCCTTGGTTTGAGAGAAGGAGCAGCCTGTTCCCCAGTTCCCTTCCATGAACTAGAAAAAGTAGAACAGACTTAATTGGAAACATTCTAACCTGTCTGGGGACTGTTTGAGGAATTCATCTCTGTGTCACCTAACTTGGAGCTCAGAAGGCCAAAAACAGCATCATTTGGACCTCAGCCTAGTAAAAGTCATGAGAAGCAAAAGGCAAGGTTCATGGATCCCAAAAGTAGACTGGAGACCTACTCATGCCTGGGTCAAGTGGTTGGTGATCGGAACACATAACACATTGAAGGGCCAGAGAAGAAGCAGGAGTGAGAGTCTTAGTGAAAATAAGACATTAAAACAAAACAAAAAAAGCTGTGTATAGGCTGAATCAAAAAACAAAGAGCATGTGCGTGCATGCAGCCCTCCACCCCCAACACACACACACAGGCCCAGGGAAGACACATGCCCTCCAAAATGCTGATAAGACCTTAAACCTTCAATCTGGGTTGACTCGAAGGCTCAGAACATGCCCTGCTAGAAGTCTTCCATTTCATAGCACAAATGAGATGAACAAATTACTGGAAACACACAACCTACCAAGAGTGAATCATGAATAAAGAGAAAACCTGAATAGAATTGTAACTGTTTAAGGAGATTGAATCAAGATTCAAAATATCTCCCCCAAAAGAAAAGTCCAGGACCAGATTGCTTCACTGGTGAATTCTACCAAACATTTAAAGAGTACTAAGTGCCAGTCCTTTTCAATCTCTCTCAAAATGTTGAAGAGGACAGAATACTTCCAAACTCATTCTGAGGCCAGCGTTACCCCTATACCAAAGGTGAGCAAAGACTCTACACAATAAGAAAATTTAGACCAATATCCCTTAAGAATATTGATGCATAAATCCTCAACAGAACACCAGTATACCAAGTTCAGTCCCTCAACAACATATTAAATGATTATATACCATGACTAAGTGGGATTTATACCTGAAATTCAAGGATAATTCAACATTTGAAAATCAATCATTGTAACATATTAACATTAACAGAATGAAGGAAAAGCACACATACATAAACTCCATTGATGTAGAAAAAAAAAAAGTTTGAAAAAATTTCAACACACTTTCATGATGAAAAAAATAAACTAGGAATAAAGTACCTCAACAGAATAAAGTCCATATATGAAAAACAGCTAGCATCATACGCAATGGTAAAAGACAGAAAGCTTTTCCCCTAAGATTAGGAACAAGACAAGGATACTGCTTTTACCACTCCTATTCAACACAGTCCTAGCCAGAGCAATTAGGTAAAGACAAAACACATCCAAATTGTAATGGAGGAAGTAAAGTCATTGCTATTCACAGACAACATGATCCTATGTATGAAAAACCTAGTGATTCCAAAAAAAGTGTTAGAAATAATAAACCAATGCAGTCAAGTTTGGGGATACAATATTAACACAAATAAATTAGTTATTTTTCTGTATACCGACAATGAATAATCTGAAAGGAAATTAAGAGTATAATTCCATGTTTTTATATAGTCAAATAAAAAAATAATTATTTGGAAAAAACTTAACTAAGGAACTGAAAGACTTGTACACTGAAAAGTACAAAATGTTCCTAAAAGAAATTACAGACACAAATAAATAGGAAGACATCTGTATTCATAAACCAGAAGACTTATTGCTAAAGATATCAATAAAACACAAGATGATCTACAGATTTGATTCAGTCCCTACGGAAAAAAAAAAACTAATGTTTCTTTGGCAGTAGTAGAAAACTCAGTCCTTAAATTTATATAAAATCTCAATGAACCTTGAGTAGTCAAAATGATACTGAAAAAGAAGAACAAAGTAGGATGTCTCACACTTCCTGATTTAAATTCTTACTGCAAAGCAGCAGTAATCAAAACTGTTTGGTACTGACATAAAGAAAAACATATATACCAATGGAAAAGAGTAGATAACCCAGAAATAAAACCTTTCACGTATGGTCAAATGAACTCGTACAATGAGTATTCAATGGGAAAAAAAGATAGTCATTTCAACAAATAGTGTTGGAAAAACTGGATATTCTCATGCAAAAGAATGAAGTTGGATCCTTACCTTATACCACATAAAAAAAAAAATTAACTCAAAATGGATGAAAGACATAAATAGAAGAGCTATAAACAAAAAAAAAATTCTTGGAAAAATGTTAAGGAAAAAGCTTCACTATTTGGCAATTTTTAACAATATGACACCAAAAGTATAGGCAAAAAAAGAAAAAATAAATTGGACTACATCAAAATTAAAAACTTTTGTGTATCAAAGGACATTATCAACACAGTGAAAAATCAGTCCATGAAATGAGAGAAACATCTGCAAATTACATATCTGATAAGAGGTTAAATTTAGAATCTATAAGGAATTACAACTCAAAAACAAACAAACAAACACAAAGTACAATTCAAAAATGGGCAAAGAACTTGAATAGACATTTCCCCAAAGAAGATATACAAATGACCAATAAGCACGTGATAAAATGCTCAACATCACTAATCATTAGGGCAGTGCAAATCAAAATTATGAGGTAGGTTAATATCAAAACTGAAAATGCCAAGTATTGGTGAGGATGTGGAGAGACTGGAATCCTTGTTCATTGCTGGTAAAAGTATAAAATGGTGTAGGAACTATGGAAAACAGCACACTGGTTACTCAAAAAAGTAAACGCACAATTGCCATATTAATAAATATCAAGAGAATTACAAGAAATTCCACTTTTGGTTATATATTCAAAAGCATTGAAAGAAGCCTTAAGCAGATATTTGTATACTCACGTTCATAGCAGCACAGTTCACAACATCCAAAAGGTTGAAGTAACCCAAGTGCCTATCAATCGATGAATGAATAAACAAAATGTGATAAATACATACAGTGGACTATTATTCAGCCTTATAAAGAAGGGAAATTGTGACACATGCTGCAACTCGGATAAACCTTGATGACGTTATGCTAAGTGAAGTAATTCAGTCAGAAAAGGAAAAGTACTGTGCAATTTTACTTATGGGATGAACAGACAGAAGCCAAATTCATAAACAGAAAATATGATGGTGGTTGGGGGCAGTGGGGAATGAGGACTTGTTTTTTAATTTTGTTTTTTAGTTTTTAAGTTTCAGTTTGGGAAGATGAAAAATGTTCTGAAGATGGATGCCAGTGATGGTTGAACAACAATGCGAATGTCCTTAATGTCATTGAATTGTCCACTTAAAAATGGTTAAGAATATCACAAAAAGAAATTAGCTAAACATTAGAAAAGAAGCTGAAATATAAAAACTACCTTATTAAACATTTATTCTTCTTCTTTGATTTCTAAAATTTCTAAATAAATATGAAACTTGTAATCCCCCAACAAAATTAAGAACAAAAATTAGCAAAGTTATGACTATACAATTGCAAAAAGAAAGTCAAAAAAGGGAATAAAGAAAAGAAAAGGAGGGAAGGAGGGAAGGGAAGGAGGGAGGGAGGGAGGGAGGGAAATAGGCAAGCAGGCACCGGGAGGGAGGGGAGGAAGCAAAGAAAAATAAAACAAAATAGAATAAAAAGTCCTAGGATAATAATGAAATGAGGTGAGAGTCAGGTCATGCTAACGAGCTTGGAGAACCATTTAAATAATTGATATCTAGTGAAAAGAATTTTAGAAGGAGTAAGTGTTTAGCAAAATTATCATTTTAGGAATATTCTGTGGGTTTTAAGAACAAAGGGGTGGGGATACGTCAGCCCTCGGTGACCTTTGTATTAGAGCTTTCTCAGGAGAGGCAGAGTAAGAGGGGAGTAAAAAACTGAATAAAGCAAGTACAAGCTTTGTTTTACCTTTAGGAGTTTGGAAAAAATGAAGCAGAATAATAACTGGGATCAATCTAACCAATGCTCAATTCTTCCTTACTTCTGGATACATGACTATGTGACTAGTTTTGGATAAAGAAATCTGAGAAAAAATAATACATGTCACTTCCAGTTAATAGTCTGTGCTTCACTCTCCAGCCATCTCTGTGAAGTTGTAATAAATCCTGACCCTTGTATTGAGAAAATGACGTGATAAGATGGTGGTGCCCTGGTCCACCTGTATCTCTGATGGCTTTTGGTAAGCAGAGCTCCCCTTGCCAACCTCGTTGGACACCTCACATGAATAGGAATAATCATTTGATTTTGTTAAACTACTAAAATGTGGAGGTTTTATTTTACTACAGTATAACTTAGACTAACCTGAATAATACATTATCTACCCTCATCTTTTCATCATCAAAGGAGAAATTCACAGCAGTGCCCAGTCTGAGGTGAAGATTCTTTTCAGTTAGATAATTTGTACTGTGCAATAAAGTTCCCTTTCAAGTTTAGAGAAAAGAGATGAAGGAGCGAGACCACCAATGGCTCCATGGAGATATAGCTAATGACCACTGTGGAGCCCTTGAGTTTGTAAAATGCCTCCTGTGGAATGCTCAGAGAGGTTTAACTCTTTACATTCTCAGAGATAAATTAATTTGTTGGTTTGGTTTGTGATGTAACTGCTAGTAGATTTCTACAATAGAAATGCAGCTCCTCCTATTTTAAGTAGAAGTAAAGGAAGAAATATCAAATATGCCTTGGGTGGGAGGGGATAGATTGTTAGATCTATTTGTAACCTTATATAAAGCACAAAAACACGGAAGATATTCTACATGTAATTTTCATGTAGAATAACAGCCTCTCCTACGTGAAGAATGATTTATTCTTCCCCTGAAGTTTTGTAAATTTGCCAAGGTTTTCTAGTGAAAAACTAATTACTCCATCATTAAGGTTTACCTTAATGTTTACAGTTTAAATGATGAAAAAAGAGTAATATCCTTGATAAATAAAGACCACCTACCAATCCACAAGAAAGCTATTAAGAATTCAGTATATGTACATTGGAAAGCTAAAAACTCACTTTGCCAAACTCCCATGGATCGATAGCTAATGAGAAGTAAGCAGAAAGCAGTGTTTAGAACATGGAGGTTTTTATAATGCAGGCTAACTGACCTGTATAGAGGTTCTTTGTCCTCCAAATCCCACCCTTCACATTCTCTTTTCTGAAATCCAGGTCTGATGTTTAGAGGGGGAGAGGCACCAAGTTATGACCAGTGGAAAGACTGTCATATGATAAGCACAGCACATCAGGAAGAGAACAGCAGCCTGAGTCCTTGAAGGACTCGGCCACATCCATTTCAGCCCTGACTTGTCTATACCCAGATTTCTAAACTAGTGATAGCAAATCAACACATACTTAAGTCACTTTGAGTCATATTTTTTGTTACCTGCAGACAAACACCATACTAGCTGACCAAAACGTACCATGTAACAGACACTATTTTAAACTCTTTAACGTATTTTTCACTTTTAAGGCCACCTAAGAGATGAGGTTGTTATTCCCTAATATGTAGACGGGAAACCGAGGCCCAGGGTGCAGCCAGTTCTCTACCAGCTCTATCAACTCAGCTCTATTACTCATTCTTTCCTCCTCATTGCTCCCCAAGGAATCTGGTTCACAGGTTTCCATCTTCTCTTTCAGCCATGGGCATCATACTCTTCAAACCATAAATCTACTGCCACACAGTAGATTCCTTCTGGCTAATTGCTATTTGTGTGATTTGGGGAAAGTGAGTGAATGCCTCCAAGCTTCTGTTTCCTTGCAGAGTTGTAAGAAGGATTAAATCCAATACTTCACTTATAGGTCCTGGCCCTTCATAACAGCTAACACTTATAGAGCACACTTACCTGTATGTCAGACGCTGCTTTCAACACTTTCCAAGCACTGACTCATTTAATCCTCACATCAACCCCATGGGGTAAGTAGTATTGTTTTTCAAATTTTACAGACAGAAAACAGAGACAGGGAGAACATAAGTGACTTGCCTGTGGTTGTCCTGGTAGAGATGAGACAGAGATTCTAGCCTGGGCAGTGTGGCATCAGAGTCCATGCTCAACCCTCTATGCCGCACAGGTAAATCTATTCCGATAGCCTAATCCTAATGAATGACCACACACTATTAAGAGATCACGTCACCCTTGTAGCCCAAGGGAATGGTCCCGCATGCCTCATTTCCCTCTCAGTGTGTGCATAATCACAGTCCTCATGCATTTCCCACAAGGCTTGCCTGAGCATCTCTTTACCGTCCAGCTGTACATAGCATTACTCTCTCTCAACACTCAAACTAATTATGCTCCTAGTCACACCTCTGATTACATACACCAAGTCAAATGTCTAATTACATGCTCCCAGCAAGGCATCTTATTAGAGCCCCAGCCAAGCATCTCATTATAAGGCCTGGACACATCTGATTTCCCATAGAGCCAACCATTTTATTACACATTGTAAAGAAACACACACATGAACCTAGGGCTTTGGACATTCATATCATTAAACTTGCTCTATCATATCCCATTTCACACCAATTCTTGACAACACATTCATGTACATTTCAGAGAGGTAGTCCTTGTCTAGTGTCAGGATGCCTGGAGAACAGAATTAGAACAGCAGTCAGAAAGCATGCTTTTCGATCCAAACTACAAACTCAGCAATGCTGTATCCATGGACAATAGTCAGGGCTGAAAAATCTTCATCTATTAAACATAGATAACCTGTACATTTTTTTCCCTGATAAAACACACACAAGCAACATGTTCACTTAGCTGAAAAACAAAATTAGTAGACACAGAAAAAAAGTCACCAATAATACCACCATTCTAATATAATCATAAATGTCAGACTATATATTGTTTTAGCTATATATGGTAACATGCGTGTGGCAGGCAGAATTATAGCCCCCAAGAAGATTCTAATCCCTGTGAAAAAATATGTTGCTCTATGGCAAAAGGTACTTTGCAAATGTAATTAAGGATGCTAATCAGTTGACTTTAAGATAGGAAGATTATCCTGAATTATCTGGGTGAGCCTAACGTAATTCACATAAGCCTTTAAAAGCAGCAGCAGAAGGCAAAATGGGAATTCAGAGACGAGAATCATGAATAGAATTCCACTGGCCATTGCTGGCTTAAAGATGAAGAGAGCCATGTAGCAAGACAATGGAGAACTCTGTCCTACCACCACAAACAACTGAATTCTGCCCACAGTGTAAATGAGTTCAGAAATGAACTCTTTTGCAGAACCTTCAAAAAGAAATGCACCCATGCTAAATCTTGACTTTGGACTTGTAAGACCCTGAGCAGAGAATCAGGTCACCTTGTGGTAGACTTATGATCCACAAAACTATGATATAGTAAGTAGATATTATTTTAATCTAATAAACTGTGATATGTCATGCATCCATAGAAAACTAATACCATGTGCATATATTTTCAAAATTAAATTATGCATCATATTTTGAAGCTCCTTTATGTAAGAAGGTATTGCAAATATTTTTCATATAAAAAATGCATGTTGATTATACAGAGAATGGATAAACAACAAGTTCCTACTGTATAGCACAGGAAACTAATTCAATATCCTGTGATAAACCATAATGGAAAAGGATATGAAAAAGAATGTACCATTTTGATGTACAGTAGAAATTAACACACTATAAATCAACTATATTTCAATAAAATAAATTTTAAAAATGCATGCTGACAAAATATTTAATGTCTGTATATTTCCTTTATTATCTGGATCATAACTTATATAAATGATCATGTATTTATGGACATACAGATGATTTCTATTTTTGCTATTAAGAATCAATGTTGGGCTTCCCTGGTGGTGCAGTGGTTGAGAGTCCGCCTGCCGATGCAGGGGACACGGGTTCGTGCCCCAGTCTGGGAAGATCCCACATTCCAGGGAGCAGCTGGGCCCGTGAGCCATGACCACTGAACCTGCGCATCCGGAGCCTGTGCTCCGCAACGGGAGAGGCCACAACAGTGAGAGGCTCGCGTACCGCACAAAAAAATAATAATAATAATCAATGTTATGATGAAATGACCATCTTTGTACGCATGTCTTTGTAAAATAAATAGAATATATGTGGAATCACTTTTTAAATTTCACATGAATATATAAATGCAATAGATAACTAACACAAGCAACCAAGTCTTTGCTGTATACATAGTCCATAGTTTGTATATGTTACAAACATAAATTCTTGAATCTTCTTATACAGTCAGGTACATTTTTGCAGAATCTATTTAATTCCTTTATTCTGATCCCTAAGTCCATAACACTTTGTATTTAATAATTGATGCTTTCAGTGGGTTACATGCTCTAAATAACTTAAATAATGTGTTAAAACAAAGCATGCTTTTGAGACTAATTATGTGGTATTAGGTTGAAAGGAAAAGCATCATAAATGTTTATAGTGGAAGAGATGGCTATGTGACAACTAAGAGACAAAGTGCTGTCTAGGACCCCCAAGTTAAGACGGGGAAAGAGACAAAGATCAAATACTAATAACTCAAGAATGTAATGGTTATGATTCAGAAAGAAGACTTTATATCTCAGTTTACTAATTCATTTTTTTTTTTTCTGAAAGTTGCACCTTTGGTATGAGACTCAAAATAAAAGTGGATTTCAAATACATAGATGAGTCTGGCAGGGAAAACCAAACTGAGCACTAACAAAGTTTTATAAACAAAGCTTAGGAATGTGAATGAGTATTTTGTTATTGGAGGAAATCTGCCTCATGTTAGGGGGGTATATTGAGGAAAAATGGTCTCAAAATGCAATATACTGGGACTATTCTTAGTGGTAAAATAAATCTGATATCAAAAGGCCCAGGTTTTCTAGATCAAAACCAGCATTTCACCTAATGGGAAAACAAAGATGATTTGGGCAGGAGCTACGTAAGAATATTCACTGTCTCCAATACTAGGTAATATTTTGTTGGAAATATGTGCTATTGAAATTGTTAAAAAAATGCAATTATATGAATTATAATTGAAAAATATAAAATTAGATTTGTATATGGTTTGAATATGATTATACAGGTACCCCCACTTTTCAAAAGTTTGCTCTATAGCACTTCACTTTTATGAAAGACCTACATAAGTACCTGTTTTCACTAACTGCAAGAAATATGAAGAGGATTTTCACTTTTAAGAAAAAAGTCTAAAGTGAAAATAGCGTCCAAGGATTGTTTTGCAGGGAGCTGTTACAGAGGCAGTTTGCATCCCGAGCAGCAGTGAGCGTGGCGCCCCCAAGCTTCTTCCCTGGAACTGCAGTCTGCATCTCAGCATCAAGCTGCTATGGCTATGAACTGCGTCTGTGAGCATCTGTGCTTTGTCTCATATTTTGTGTATCTGTCAGCAAGATGTGTCCTAAGCAAATTAACAGGATGTAATGAGCTAAGTGAAGTGTAGAGTGATGGGAAAAAAGTAGGCTTGGAAAAAAATCAGAAAAAGCAAGAAGAACAAGGACATCATGAGATAAATGAAAACAATTTAATACAGTAGGAATGTAGTTTTCAACCCAATACTGAGAAAGAAGGCAGGTCTTACGGGAGCTGTGGCATGCTGTGTTGTAAGAGGCATCTGACTGTTATCCTAGGGAAATGGAAACCCATGGTAGCTGGGATGTATTGGGAACTGGGGGCATTTAAACTTTGTTCTTCATATGTTTCTGTAGCTGACAAACTCAAACAGAAAAATTAAGGTGCATGTATTTATAAGCTAGAGACATTGTAGGTTCTTCAGTGAAGGTAACAAATAAGAAAGATGGCATTTAAAGTAGATTAAGCAAATGTCAGGGAATGGGTCAGTGGCAGAGAAGAAAAAGAAAGGCAGGAGGGAGAGCTCAGAGTAGGCAGGTATAGCCATCCAAGCAAGAAGTGTACAGGATCTGCATAATGGAGCTCACAAGGAGATAAAAATATTGGCGAATTTGAGACCCTAGGAAGGAAGAAGTGACAAGACTAGTAAGTAAGCTGTAAGTGATGAAGGAGAAAGTGATTCCAAACGTGTAGGCTGAGACCAGGCATAGAATTATGTTATCACTTGTCAGATTAGAGAAGTGATTTGACAATTTACCATGAGGAAATCACAGTCTCTCCAGCATATTTCTGAGCAGTATCCAAGTGGCTTTTGGCTCAAACCAAAGACCCCACACACCTCCAATGAAATGTTTGTGATAGATCCATTCATTCACTTATTCTATAAACAGCAATCTCTAGCAGCCAAACACTATGGCAATAAAGACCCTCAAGAAGATCAAGGACCAGTAAAGCATATTATTTTGAGGATCAAAGTGGCTGTATTTAAGGTAATTTGACAAATACTTGTCAGACATGTTAAGTATTCTCAAAGATATTCATGCTGAAGCAATATACACAACTCAGGATTGCAATACCAAGAAAAAATTGCTATTGCTATTTTTGTGTTATTCCCATGTATTTTATCTACGGAGCAGTACCATTCAATAGTCAAAGTGAAGCCCTTTATCATAGGTGGAATTCCTATTGTATGGAATAAAATCATTCTTGCTGCAAAGATAAAGGAGCTGCATTATTTTTGAGTGGAAATAGGTGGGTCTGAACATTAGTGCACTTGACTTCTGTTCACCTGTTTTCTCGTCCAATTTAAATAGACAGGTATCAAATTCCTTGCATATGCTGTATTCAATTTTTTGTACATTAATTAATGAATCAGCATTTCAGGACATGCCAGGTTAGCACTCTGCTGTCCATCAGTTGAATTGGCAGTTACTTTCACATCTGTTAGCACAGTATGGTTTTGGGAATGTTATTGCAGCCTACTTTTATGACTTAAAAAAGGGAAGAAAATGGAAAAATGAAAGTGCTGATATAAGTGATAAGAACTCTATGTCTTCTTGTGAACTCCCTTACCTTCACTTCTAAAGGAATGCAATTGAGAGCAAAAAAAAACATTTTATGCTAAGAGCAACTCAGCTTCTATGAGATCAATGTGAGTAAACTTAAGCCATTAAAGAACAAAATGTTAAGAAAACCGTAATGATGGAAGTAAATATTCATAATTGAAGTGTCATTAAATGAATGAAACTAATTTTAATTTCTTGTAAATGAAAATCATGGTTATAATGAATGACAATAGTTTGTTTTTCTCTGGTTGGTAATTGTACACCTTTACAAAAAATGCTTTCTTAGGAAGTGAAGGACAGAACTGCATGTTTGGAGTTTCAGGTTCTGAGAGGCACTTTTCATCCACTATTGCATTTGAAATTCAAAACAGCCCTGGGAGTGAATTGTTATCAACCCTATCTTGTTGTTGACAAAAACCGAAGTTTATTCAGAAGCAGACTCACAGACATAGAAAACAGACTTGTGGTTGCCAAGGGGGAAGGGTGGGGAGGGAGGAATGGATTGGGAGTTTGGGATTAGCAGATGCAAACTATTACATATAAAATGGATGAACAACAAAGTCCTACCGTATAGATCATGGAACTGCATTCAATATCCTGTAATAAACCATACTGGAAAAGAATACGAAAAAATATATATATATAACTGAATCACTTTACTATATACCAGAAACTAACACAACATTTAAATCAACTATATTTCAATAAAATAAATTTTTAAAAACCAAGAAATCCCCAAATCTGAAGTTTCTTGTGATTATTAAATTGATCATGTTAAATAACTTTTGAATAGTGGAGGTGAGACTTGTAGGGGTGCAAAATATGCCACCCCCAAATGTCTCTGCCATGCAAATTAGTTCAAGCTAAAAACAATCAAGGCCCAACATACCCAGGAAGAAACTTTTATCTTCTCCCTAAATGCCTAAGACTAATTTAGATTGAAGGGCTGTTCCTGGAATACAGTTATCACCAGAGATACCTTCAAAGACTATGAGCCAGCTGGGATGGGGAAACTCTTAGAGCTCAGAGTCCACTCTCTGCCCCATTATCTCTGACGACCCAGCAAATATTTATGTATCAAACATTTGCTTTTCCTTCTCCATGTCAATTGCCTTCTTCCATTTTGAAGTCCCAAACCCCTACCCCCAACATCGTCTTTTGTCTTTACCTAAAGATGATTTAAGGGGAGGCTTTCAGCCATTTTGATGTGTTATCCAGTTTTCCTGTGTCTCTCCCATGAATACATGTTACTAAACTTGTTTGACTTTCTCCCATTGATCTGTCTCATGTCAATTTAATTATTCTACCAGCCAGGAGAACTTATAAGGGTAGAGGAAAATTTATTTTTTCCCCCAATAGACTCAAATCATATACTGACTATACATCTATATCCACATATAAATTTACTACATCAAGCTAATAAATTGCCTGAAAACATATTTTATCTAAAACCAGAAATTTATTTCTCTGGAAGACTGTAGTACGAAGATGATAACCTAATAAAATCTGCAGTTACATTTCTTTGTGGTACCATTAGTCACTGTTTCAGTCTATGATTCCCCCAAAAGCCAGAGACTGGAATGACTGCTTAGATCTGAATACTGGTGGAGAATGTAATTCCTAGGAGCAGAAGTGGAAGATGGGAGGTGATGGAGGGAGGTCGGAGGACTGATATAAGGGTGAGTTAAAGGTGTGCCCACCATTGCAGGTGCTCTGCTCCTCCAAGACCTTCAGCAAAGGTCTTCACGTGGAATGAGGCATAGGAAGTGAATTCCAGATGACAAAGGGACACATTTATCCATGGTCTCTCATTTCCACTGGTCAAAAGTTTTCCCTCTGAAGACTTAGGACCCCTTTACCCTCACTTCCAGGTTGTGCATGCATGGGTACCCAGCAGACTTCCACAGGGATGGCAAGAGGAGCTTAGGCTATGAGGCAAGACCCTGGTGGGCTGCTCCTGTTTGAACTCACTTGGGGTCCACACAGAACTGGCCTCCACAGTGATGGCTGGGATAAGAGATAGGGGAGGCCAAAATGAGATGAACTGGTGCACAAGACTTGACCAATATATTCGGATATAGATTTGCACACAATATATGTCCATATACGTGTGTAGGTACACATGATCTTCCATCTGTTCTAAAATATTTTTGTTGAAATATGTTTAAAACAATATTTTAAAACCTAAAACAATTTTTTTAAACTTTGTGTTAGGAAATGGGAAAAATATGTAGACATACACACACACAGGCACACACATACACATATACACACAGAGAGTCCCACCCATCAAAGACATAAAGTATACTGAGGAAAGGAGATAAACATACAAATACCAGTACATGTGTGCCGACAGTTCTCTACTAGAATTACATGAGTGTCCTCAAGGTGTATCAGGTGGTCAATTCTCCTTAAGAATTGGAAAAAGGACCTAGTGTTTCCAGACAAAGGAGGCTTGACAAATGTTCAGCTTTGACATCACGAAAAAGCTCTGTCTTGTAAGTGTGAGAGGCTGAACTGAACCCAAAACCTAGAACTGAAGGTTTTAGGCGGGCACATAACAAAATTTCTGTTTCTACTTCTTTCTATGGTAGAAACTCTTCTTACAGGAAGTGAGGTGGTAGATTGGAGAAAGATGAATGATAACAGGGAAACCATTAGGAAGTAGTGATAAGTAGGCAAAACATGACACAGGTCTGCAGTGAAGCAGCGACTGAGGTTGAGGGTAGGATTGGAGAGGAAGACAGAATTCAAGAAATATTTTAATGAAAGAAGTTGGGGACCAATGGGTGTTGGGAGGAAGGGAGAGAAGAAAGTCAGGGAATCTTTCCAGGTGCTTCTCTTAGGTAACTGCATGAATAGTGATTCCATTCAACAAGGCAGACACCCAGGAGAAGAAGCTAGTTTGGAGGTAAGGGATGGGGGATTAACGACTTTCAGCTTGTGAGTGGTGTTTGAGGTTCTCTGTGTATGTGGGGTGTGTGAGTGTATGTGATGTGTGTGTATGAGTACTACCCAAGTGCAGATTAGCAATTGCAGAGAGGCCTCCAGATTCCAGGGACACATCTGGGCTTGTTGAAGCCTGGGACAGGTTGAATGAAAGCAACAAGAACACAAAAGATGGGAAGAAAGACTAAAAACAGAATGTGGGAAAACCAGTATTTAAGACAGAGGAAGAATGGCTGGTGATGTCTGTAGAGAAAAATCAGAGGGAAATTTTCCCAGAGAAGAGCCAAGGAAGAGTGGTGGCAGAAAGCCAAGGAGAATGTTTAAGATGGCTGAATAAGCATCCCCATCAATGTCATACAGAAATCCAGAAGGAATTTACAAAGATGTCCTTGGACTTTAACAGTTCAAAATCAGTGATGACCTTGGGTTAACAGTCATGACGTTTGACAAAAGACAGGCCCCAGTGAATAAAGGTGGTGAGTGTGTGTGTTTGGGGGAGGGGTGTAGGAGGAAAAGGAAAAACATTGACAGAACAGAGCTGGTGGAGCAGGATACAAAGTCAAAGTTGATTTCCTTTTAAATTTTTTTTTAGTATATCAGAATGTTGAGAAGTCTCAGGCAGAGAGGGAAAGACTCAAAGTTATAGGAAAGCATTAGATGATTAACAGAGCAAGATTCCAGCACTATTTAAAATAGCCAAGACATGGAAGCAACCTAAATGTCCATCGACAGATAAATGGATAAAGAAGATGTAGTACATATATACAATGCAATATTACTCAGCCATAAAAAAGAATGAGATAATGCCATTTGCAGCAACATGGAGGGACTTAGAGATTATCATACTGAGTGAAGTAAATCAGACAGAGAAAGACAAATATCATATGATATTACTTATATGAGGAGTCTAAAAAAAATGACACAAATGAACTTATTTACAAAACGAAATAGACTCACATAAAAAACAAACTTATGGTTACCAAAAGGGGAAGAGAGGAGGGATAAATTAAGAGTTTGGAATTTGGGATTAACATAGACACAGTACTATATATAAAATAGATAAAAAACAAGGTCCTATTATATAGCACGGGGAACTATACTCAGTATCTTGTAGTAACATATAATGG
>NW_020837991.1:5664757-5691443 GCF_003676395.1 Aethalodelphis obliquidens | reverse complement strand
GAGCCCATGGATATTTAAAGCCAAAGTGAGTCTCTTGTAGGGAACTGGGTCTAGTTTTTTATCTATTCAGCCACTCTATGTCTCTTGACTGTAAAATTTAAACCATTTACGTTTGAAGCAATTATGAATAAGTAAGGAAGGCATCAAGAGAAGAAAAATGGAACAAGAGAACTACAAAACAGCCAGTGTAAGGTCCGTTGGCCCGGGTGAAAGGAGGCCCGGGGGGTAAGAGAAAACATCGACCAGTATGAGGAAGGAGAGGCATTGGGACATAACGACCTCACCTGTTCTGGGAATCAACAAGAGACTCTAACTTCCTGCCCAGAAAACAGTGGGGCTGATGGGAAGGGAAAATGGGCTTACGCCCCACAACAGACCAACCAACACCTGGCCCTGCTGTATCCTCAACAAATAAGGAATTACCCTGTATAGCAAACCACCCACCCCCCTGCAAACCACCCTTTCCTTACACCTCAATAAAATCTCCCACGCCTAGGACTGGGCGCGACTTCTCTGGTCCCTTTCTCTCGGACCAGTGAACCTCGCCAGGGAGCGCTCCCTAATAAAGCTCACTTGAAGCTTTCCTCTGTTTCGTGGTGCTGTTTGTTAAGATCCGACCTTACAGCCAGAAAACAATCAAACAATCAGCTGACATTTGTAAGTCCCTCTCTCTCTCTAATATATATATTCAATTCACCATGTTTAACCAAAATGTTTACTTACAAAAGTGTTTACTTACAAAAGTGAGTATGTTCCAGAGATTATTTTTTGGACTTTAGACCAATCCAAAAATATATTACTGTCTTAAAATAACTAAAAATAACTGAGGAAATCTATGAATCATGATCTTTCATGACATAATGAGGAAAAGGTTGCCAACTCAATGAATTATTAATACATTTTTTATCTTGACTGTGAAAAATAAAGTGAGCCATTTTTACTACTGCTGTTAATATTATTCATATAATCTCTGTGTATAATTCTATCCATTCTTCTAATGTAAATATTAATTTATTTCTCATGCTTGCTTTGTGTCAAGAAAATCTAACACTGAAATTTTCAACAAGTACAAACTAGTTTATTTAGCAAAATGGTCAACACAGGGTGAAGAGTCAGCTGTTAACTTTCATTTAATTTAAAAACTGATAACTCTGCGGACATTTCTTCTGAAAAGTTAGACAGTATCTTTTAACAGACTGTGCAGAGAATTGAAATTCAGAAGACATAAGTTATGGCTTGCTTCTGCCAAGAGCTGCGTGTGAAGTTGAACAAGCATCCTTATTTCAATCATTTGTAAGTACAATTGTATAAATAATTTCTAAATGTCATGTGACTCTGTATTCTAAAACTTTTGTATGATGATATTTTCTGAGATATAGGAAAATATTAAAACTTTCTAAACTTCCCTAATGAATAATTGTAAAATGATCTCATTGGTATCTATTTTTATTTTATGTTTTGCAACATACATAGGGTAGAAAATTGACAGGATAACGTGAAGGACAGTATGAACAGTATGTTAATGTTATCCCTGGCTCTGATACAGCAAAACAATAAAATAATAGTCATTAAATACCTTCACTTAGTAAACGTAGGCTGTCATGAAGTGATTCTATACTACTGATACTTGGCATTGATGAACATAATGACCATTAGTGTCATTTCAATGTTTTTGGATGCCTCAGTTCTGCTCTGAAAATACTACGTGGAAGTCATGTAGAGGTCAACACCATTTAATTGCTCCTTTCAAAAAATAGGGTTGGAGTGTGCAGTAAGAGATCAAAGCCATCATTTAAAAGGGTAAGCATCTCTTTCTCTCTCAGCATACCCACTGGTTGTGTTTCCTCGCTTGGTACAAATGGAAAAAATAAGAACATTGAATGAGAGGAACCAATATTCTTAGGCAAATGTTTAGGCTAGTTCACATTACCAAAGTGAAGTTTACGTTATTTAGACCAGAGTGAAGTGGCTAATAAACCATTCCATAGATTTTCTCTGTGAAGTTTTCAGATACGTGATGGATTTCTAAGGACCGTCTAAAGAATTAGAATGTTAAAGTATGAAAGAAAAATCTAGCTTGCATAGGACTTCTCTGTTATCATGGAAGATGCATTAAACCAGGGGTTCCCAATCCCCAGGCCACCAACCAGTACTGTTAGGAACGGGGCCATGTAGCAGGTGAGCAGCCGGTGAGCGAGTGAAGCTTCATCTGCTGCTCCCCATCACTCCCTATAGCTCGCATTATCACCTGAACCATCCCGCCCACCGTCCGTGGAAAAATTATCTTCCACGAAACCAGTCCACTAATGCCAAAAAGGTTGGGAATTGCTGCATTAGACCAGGATACAAGTGATCAAGTTCTGTCAATCTGTCCACTTTAGTGATGCAGAATGATAGTGTGGCATGAAGCAAGTGAGTTGTCTCTAAGGGATTTAATTTTCACCTCTGTGAAATGGGAAAATGATCACTTGCCTATTGAGAGGAGTCATTGAAACTCTTTTGAACTAATATTTTTGCATACCAATAATGTTTTATGAACATATTTTATCATACAGTTATTTGACTAGAATGAGAAAATGCAGGGTATTACAAAGAAAAAATAAAAAATTACTCATAATACTTGTATTCAAAAATAACTATTTTGAGTGCTTAATCTCTAAATTTATTACAGTCATATGGACATGTTATTCTGTTATCAAATGACATTGCATTAGTCAATTTTCTTTTTAACTGAACAATAGTATGAACAATATTTGAGGTCAAAAATTTTAATTCTAATACATTGTTCTTAATAATTGCATAACATCCAGTACATCAAGTATATCATGCCACATGTAAACAATCTGCTACTGCTTAACATTATAATTGTTCCTAGAAAAACAGATAACCAACAAGGACCTACTGTATAGCACAGGGAACTATACTCACTGTTTGGTAATAACATATAAGGGAAAAGAATCTGACAAAGAATGTAATCATTCTGAACTGTGCTGTACACCTGAATCACTGTGCTGTAGACCTGAAACTAATACAGTATTGTAAATCAACTATACTTCAATAAAAATAAAATTTTTAAAATTAAATCTAAAAAATTGCTCCTGGAGTCACACAATTATAAATGGTATTTTTCATAACTTTATTGAGATATAACTAACACAAAATCAACTTCACAGATTAAAATTTATAAGATGATAAGCTTTGCTATATGTGCACATCTGTAAAAGTGTTACAACACTCAGGATAATAAATGTATCCATTTAAAGTTTATTCATGACTCTGTATAAGTTTTCATCCCCTTTTCAGCTCACCTGTAGTCAGGCAACCACAGATCTACTTTCTGTCACTGAATAACAGTTCATTTTTAGAGTTTTAAACAAATGGAATCACACAATATGTATTCAGGATTGCCTGTCTTCTTTCACTCAGTATGGTTATTTTGAGATTCATCCATGTGGTTAAGTGTAAAACGGGTTCATTTATTTTTATTGCTAAATAGTTTCCTTTGTATGTACCTACCACATTTTCTTTATACATTCTCTTGTTGATGTACATTTGGGTTATTTCCAGTTTGGAAATAGCACACTTCCATACCATGTTAAAAAAATAAATGTGCTATGACCATCTGTGTGTAAATCTCTGTATGGATATATGTTTATTTTTTTCTTTTCTCTTGGGTAAATACTGAAGAATGGAATGGCTGGATTATACTGTTGGTGTATATTCAACATTTTAGAAACTGTCAAACTGTTTTTCAAAGTGGTTGTACCATTTTATAACCTCATGAGGAATGTATGAATGTACCAGAGATTCTACATGCTTGACAACATTTCATGTGGTCAGACTTATATTTTCAGCCGTTCTAATAGATATGTAGAGGTATCTTGCTGAGGTTTTAATTTGCATTTCCCTGATGACTAACACTGTTAAAGATCTTTACATGTGCTATTTGCCATAAAAAAGACTACTTTCAGGACTTCCCTGGTGGTGCAGTGGTTAAGAGTCTGCCTGCAGACGGACAATGCAGCGGACATGGGTTCAAGCCCTGGTCAGGGAAGATTCCACATACTGTGGAGCAGCAAAGCCTGTGAGCCACAGCTACTGAGCCTTTGCTCTAGAGCCCGCGAGCCACAACTGTGGAGCCCGCATGCCTAGAGCCCATGCTCTGCAACAAGAGAAGCCACCACAATGAGAAGCCCACACACCGCATCAAAGGGTAGCCCCTGCTCGCTGCAACTAGAGGAAGTCCACGCGCAGCAACGAAGACCCAACGCAGCCATAACAAAACAAAAAAAGACTTCTTTCAACATTTCTTATAGTTTGGGCCCCTAATGGTAATGAATTCTTTAAGCTTTTGTATGTCTGAAAAAGTCCATTACCTTTAGTTTTTGAAAGATACTTTGCTTTTACAGAACTCTAATTGTTTCTTCCTTCTTTCCTTCCTTCCTTCATTCCTCCTTCCCTCCTTCCTTTCCTTTCTGTCTCTCTCTCTTTTTCTGTACTTTAAAGATATTGCCCCAATATCTTCTACTTGAGTGTTTTCTAACTAGAAACCCACTGTTATCTCGCCTTTATTTCCTCTGTATGTAATGTTGTTCTTTTTCCCCCATGACTTCTTTGAGATTTTGCACTCATGTTTTTTGAACAATCTGATTATGATGTGCCTTTGTGTGGTTTTCCTCATATTTCTTGAAATTGTAGTTTATCTAGCTTATTGAGTGTTGGGTTTATGATTTTCATCAAATCTGAAAAATGTTCAGCCGTTATTTCTTAAAACATTTTTCTGCCATTTTCTCCCTCTTAAAGTCGAATTACATGTATATTAAGCTACTTGAATTTTTCCAGAGCTCACTGATGTTCTTTTCATTTTTTTTAATTCTTTTTCTTTTTTCCTCTCTGTGCTTGATTTTTATAGTTTATATTGCTGCTTTGGATCTTTTTCTGTATCTTCCATGTCTCCACTTAACTTTTGAACGTATGGAAAACAATTATAGTAATTGCTTTAATATCCTTGCTTGGTATTCTAACATCTGTGTCAATTCTGGTTTGGTTTTACTTTTTGATGCAGATTATACTTTCCTGCTTTTTACACATCCGGTCATATTTGATTGCCAGACGTTGTACATTTTTCCCTTTTTGGATGAGAACTAGCTATTTTTGTATTTCTATAAATATTTTTGAGCTTTGTTCTGGGGCACAGTTAAATTATTTGGAAAATGTTTGATCTTTTTGTATCTTGCTTTAAATTTCTTTCTTTTTTTCTTTTTTTAGGAAGGACCATGGCTGTGTTTAGTCTATAACAAATTATTCCTATCTTCTGAGAAGGATTGGAACTTGGGTGAGGCAAGTGAGGAATCCAGGGTTCAAAATAATCATGCACTCCTGTTCAGGATCCTGCAAGTGCCTGCCTGGGTAGAAGTACCTACTTAAGAATGGGGCCCCAGATTGCAAAATGTAAGGAGGCACTTATTGTCATGCTCCAGTCCTGTAAAAAATTGGAAGTCACCACCACCTTAAATTTGCTCCTTCACTTCTGGCACCATTTTCCCATTCTGCTTTCTGTATCCTTATTTCCCAAGAATAATACAGTTTTCCAGTGGGCTCTATTCTAATTCTCTCAGATGGTTCTTTCCCAGTCCTCTGAAGTTTTATTACACACGTGAGCCAATCACTCTGGTGAATGCTCCACAGGGACCCTCCACAACTGTTCAGGGTTACTTTTATGAGCATCTCTCTCCTCATTGGCACTCTACCCTCCTGGACGCTAGACCTCCTGGACTCTTAGCTTCATCTCCTCAACTCAGTGTAACCTCTGAGCTCTGCTGGGTTACCCTTCCTGGGCCACAGTCTGTAGACTCTTCAAATGTACTAAGCTGGGGCAGTCGTATGGTTCATAATATTTGTTTCCCATCTCTCAGTGACCCTTATCTGTCATTGTCTGATCTCTGATGTCTTGAAAACCATTGTTTCATAGGTTTCCCAATATTTACTATTGTTGAGGCAGTTGGGAGGGAAAATATGGTCCCTGCTACTTCATCTGAGCTGGAAGTAAAGTATCCTACAAATGGTATTCTGAAGAACACATTTATGTTTATATATTTCCACACATTTGTATTTTTATATAGAGGAATTGCTGTTTTTTGGAGGGGATCTATGCCAGTCTGAGTGCCTGCCATGCGTAGAGCCCTCTTCTGAGTTAAGATTTCTGTATGTGCCATGTGCCCGGGTAGCCCCCTGAGGACTAGATGGGAGCTTTGACTAAAATTAGCACTCTGACATAAATATTTAGTATAAGTTACTGCTTCTTGCAATACTGAAAAGAGTAGGTTCTTGGCAAAGCACACCAACTTATGGCAGGCTGAAAGATGTTAAGTGAGCACAATTTCTTGAGACTACACAGTTTTTCATGTGAGAGAAGGTTGTTGGTGGTGCTCATATCTCTACCCAGAGTGATGTCTTACCAGTTCACAAGAAAACCCAAGTAGGGATTTGTCAAAACTCTTTTACTCTTAAGCTTTGCACCCTGACTTACCAGCATAATCACCTTTCACGGTTGCAAAATTGAGTTTAACTTGCACAGTGGCACTGCCATACAGATCTTATGTTCAAGTGCTAGATATGATTTTTGACTCTGCCAATAGCACCATCTTTCCACATTGACCACAGATTATGAGCAATGATAAGGTTTCACACAAGTGCAGTCACATTACAACGATGAAGTGCTGCTGGATCTTTGGATGTACCCAATGAGTTCAAGGCATAAGATAGCCAGAAGAGGTGATGCTGGTCATAAAAGATTGGACCAAGAAGCAGGAGCTACCTGAACAGTCACCACCTGTGGTGCCCAGCAGTCTGGGGGCTTGTTTGCCATGGGAAAAATGCTCAGCACACACAGACAGTGGAGGGTGATGGGTCACACCAGTCAGGTTTACTCTCAGGAGTTTGAATTTGAGGCACTCAAACAGAGAGTTGGCAACAGCAGGCACAGCAGAAACAAAGAGTAACTGGCTTAGTACAATAGCTCAGCATGAAAGCAGGAGCTAAGGAGCCCAATTACTGTGCGGCTGGAGCAATAACTTGTAGACCAGAACTTCAGGGTACTGTGGACTCTGCTTCAATTACCCCTGGCTGAGTGGCTGTGGAAACTATTTGCAGTAATGATGAAGTTCCTTACTTCCCCATACATTTTATAAGAAATGGAATGAACCCCAAATGATAATCATGGTGTGTCTCCTTGCAATATTTTTGAGTTCAATGCCTGCTTCTTTTCTCTCATTCTCTCAGATGAAGGTTGACCTCATCATATTTCCTGCTCATGATACACAATCATCATATGTTTATGTCATGCAACTTTCTTGAAGTTTCTCTATTTCACCCTGGTCTCCATCCTTGTTCCTCTTCCACCTTGTAGGCACTTAACCTATTTAATGTATGTCTGTGGATATTATATATACACATATACACATGTATATCTCCATGGTATATAAAATACATATTGTGGAAACTAATTATTAGTGTTGTTTTGTGTATTTAGTTTTACTTTACCTGATTAATATTGACTGTAGGACACCTGATTCTCATCCGTCATGTATTTAAGAAGTACACATCACACCACATACATTTATATTAATGCTTGTAGATGCTATATAATATTCCACAATATTTTTTATATCTACTCTATATTAATTATCCAGTTTCTAGGTGACCTTCAACACTTCACAAAAAAAACAATGCTTTGGTAATTATCTTTGTGCACGTGTCTTTATAGAATTCCTATGCACAATTGGGATTTATTTCAGAAATGGAATTGTTGGGTGTTAGGTTATGCAATAATTAACAAAATGCATTTTATTGTTTGTACCATATTTCCCTCACGCTAGCATTGTGCAAAGGTTCTTAGTTCCCACTACCCTTACAGACCCTGGGATCACTGATTTTCCTAATTATCACCAATATGACTTCAGTAAAGTGGCATCTCATTATACTAGCTTTTATTGTACTCTTATTCTTAGTGAATTAAAAAAGAAAAGAAAAATACATAGGAAAACTGTTCATATTCTTATTACTCATTTGAATTTTTCCTTTTTTAGAACTGCTTATTCAAATGTTTTATTTAAAAAAACTGTTTTCTAGTTTTTTCTTATAGATACAGAGAACATTGTTATAAATTTTAGCCATTAATCCTATTTTAAAAGTATTAATTATTATCCAATATTGAATAGGGAACATACATTCTGGGCCAGCTATTTGCTAAGTTAGTTTCTGAAATGCACACATACACACACACACACCTACACACACACACACACACACACACACACACAGATCTCTTTTAAGCTACTTTTTGTCTGCTACATTCTCCTAAACAGACTTATGTTACTTTGTTTTCTCCTTGCTACATTATTCCCATTGAAACGTCTAGCATTCAACTGGAGCCTAGTATATTTCTTATTCATGGGAAGAGTGGTACTCCTGTCAATCTGTTTACTTTCTATATGTGTATTATTAGAAATTTCCAAATGTATATCAAGGCTGGAAAGACTTTTGCCACATTACATGTCTATTCATTTGAGATAAAAATAAATCAAGTTACATCATGTGCAATTTACATTAGAAAACTTGTCTTTTGCATACAGATGGCCAATAGTCACATGAAAAGATGCTTAACAACCCTAATTTAGAGTAATGCAAATCAAATGAGGTATCACCCCACAACCATCAGAATGGCCATCATTAAAATGTCTACAAATAACAAATGCTGAAGAGGGTGTGGAGAAAAGGGAACCCTCCTACATTGTTGGTGGAAATGTAAATTAGTGCAACCACTATGGAAAACAGTATGAAGTTTCCTCAAAAAACTAAAAATAGAGTTGCCATATGATCCTGCAATCCCACTGCTGGGCATATATCCAGATAAAACTCTAATTCAAAAAGATACATGCACCCCAATATTCATAGCAGCACTACCTACAATAGCAAAGACATGAAAACAAATATCCATCAACAGATAAATGGATAAAGAAGATGTGACATATGTGTATGTGTGTGTGTGTGTGTGTGTATATATATATATATATATACGTATATATATGTATATATATATAATGGAATATTACTCAACCATAAAAAAGACTGAAATGATGCCATTTGCAGCAACATGGAGGGACCTAGAGATTATCATACTATGTGAAGCATGTGAAGTAAGCCAGACAGAGAAAAATAAATATTGTATGATATCACTTACATGTGGAATATAAAATATGACACATGAACTTCTATGAAACAGAAACAGACTCACAGACATAGACAAGAGACTTGTGGTTGTGGGGGTGGGTGGGGGTTGGAGTGAGAGGTTGGGATTAGCAGATTCAAACTAGTATACATAGAATGGGTAAACAACAAGGTCCTACTGCATAGCACAGGGAACTATATGCAGTATACTGTGATAAACCATAATGGAAAAGAATATGAAAAATAATACATATATATATATATATATATAAAGGAATCACTTTACTATACACAAGAAACTAACACAACATTGCAAATCAACTATACTTTGATAATAAATAAATAATAAACAACTTGTCTTTTGTGTGAACACTTACTGGAATTCATAGAACTAGCTATTGTGCCAACAACCAGGCCCCACCTGGCTAGCAATACATGTGAATCAGCACATGCCCTTCTCTAGTCTACGTAGCACATGCCTTATGGAAACCCCACTCCAGCCTTCCAACACTGGGCTGGCAACACTCAACCTCTCATGCTGGGACACTGCCTGGCCCAGAGTCTGCATTCTACTGACATTTCTGGATGAATGAATGACTACAGATATCTACTTTTAAACTTTTAAATCACGTAAAGTAGGAGCTCAAGCTGTATATTTACCCACTATATTTACGGTAGTTATGTCCTTACTTATCAATAATTTATTTATGATCTTCTCGAAGTTTATATTAAGGGACTACCAATTTCTAGTTCCACATGTAAAGATCTTCAAAGTTATCACTCTGTCCTAACAAGTGAAAAGTTAAACAAAGTGAAAAAACAACAATTTCTCTGGGCCCCATAAGAGAGGTGAGAACACAAAGGAAACCATTGTCCCCAAGACTGGAGAGAAAGACAAGCAAACACAGGCAGGTGTGTCTTACCAGAACAGAGATTCACCAGCAGAAACCTCTGTAGGAACAGTGCCAGAGTAGGAAAACCTAAACTATAACTGATGAATTACTGGAGTTTTAGTGTGTACAACTCTGGAGAAAACCATGGTTCGAAAGGGTACATGCACCAATGTTTATTGCAGTGCTATTTACAATAGCTAAGACATGGGAGCAACCTAATTGTCCATTGACAGATGAATGGATAAAGAAGATGTGGCACATATATACAATGGAATCCTACTCGGCCATTAAAAAGGATGAAATAATGACATTTGTAGCAACATGGATGGACCTGGAGATTATGATACTAAGTGAAGTAAGTCAGGCAAAGATAAATCTCATATGAAATCACTTATATGCAGAATCTAAAAACAAATGATGTGAATGAAATTATTTACAAAACAGAAACGGTCTCACAGACATAGAAAACAAACTTATGGTTACTAAAGGGGAAAGTTGGGGGGAGGGAAAAATTGGGAGTTTGGGATTGACATATACACACTATTATATTTAGAATAGATAACTAACAAGGATCTACTGTATAACACAGGGAACTCTGCTCAATATTCTGTAATAACCTAAATGGGAAAAAAATTTGAAAAAGAATAGATACATGTATATGTATAACTGAATCACTTTGCTGTACACCTGAAACTAACATAACATTGTAAATCAACTATAGTCCAATATAAAATTGAAAATTAAAAAAATAAAACACAACAAAATTCCATGGAGGACCCAGTCATGGGCCATGGGCAATCCCAAAATATTGTGAGAGGATTACCTTGAATTCTTTAATGAGTAGATTGCTTATCTCCATTTCATTTAGTTCTTCTGGTGTTTTATCTTGTTCCTTTTTTTGGAATATATTCCTCTGTTGTCTTATTTTGCCTAACTCTCTATTTTAATTCTATGTATTACATATGTCAGTTTTGTTTCCCAGTCTTGGAAAGAGGCTTATGTAGGAGAAATCCTATGAGACCCATCAGCACACTCTCTTTTGGTCCCCAGAGATATATGTTCTAAGGGTGTCCCCTGTGTGGGCTGTGTGGGCCCTTCTGTTGTGGTGGGACTGACTACCATGGGTGTGATAGTAGGTAGGGATGCCCCCCCCAGCCCTGCCTTGTACAATGGGTGCTGACTCACTTGGTGGGTAGGTCTGGGTCCCACAGTGGCTGACTGTGGGGCCTTGTGCGGTCCTGGGGCTGGTCTTGGGGTTAGGTTCCTGGACAGGTGGCTGCTGGCTGGGGTGGGGGAGGGCCAAGGGAGATGGGCAAGGTTGGTGCAAACCTGCTGGTATGCAGGACTGGGTTCCCACAGCTGGCTACCCAACCTTGAAGGTCCTGGAACTAGTGCCAACCAGCTGGTGGTCAAGTAAGCTCCCAGTGTGAATAGTCTAGAGGAAGGACTCCAACATGGCAGTTGCCAGCCCCACTATCCTAAGATTCCCCAAAATAGTGGCTACCAGTGTCTATCTCCCCAAGGGGAGTCCCAGTTGCCTCCTCTCTCTGTGGAGGCTGACAAGCAAGTGGGGCTGACACAGTTTCCTTTTCAAATAACTGCCTCTGTGCTGGGTATTGGAGAATATGAGACTTTATATGCACCCTTTAAAAGCAGAATCACTGTTTCCTACATCCCTCCGGCTCTCCTGTACCAAGCCTCACTGGCCTTCAAAGCCAGATGTTCCGGGAGCTTGTGTTCCTGGTGCAGGACCCCCAGGCTGGGAGCCTGATGTGGAACTTGGACAATTTTCTCCTTGGGGAAAACATCTGAAATTGTGATTACCTTCCCTTTCTGTGAGTTACATCTCTGGGGGTGTGGGTCTTGACTGTATTGCATCTCCACCTCTCCTTCCCTTCTTGTTGTGGTTCTTTCTTTATATCTTTAGTTGTGGAAAATATTTTCTGCTAGTCTTCAGGTTGTTTTTATCAATAGTTGCTCTGTAAACAATTATAACTTTGGTGAGCCTGTGGGAAGAGGTGAGCTCAGGGTCTTCCTACTCTGCCATCTTGGTCACACTAACAATGATTTTTTAGATACAACACCAAAGGCATAATCCATGAAAGAAAGAACCGAGCAATTTGACTTCTTTAAAATAAAAAAACCCTCTTCTCTGTGAAAGGCAGAAGAAAGGCAATGTCAAGGAATGGCAAGACGAGCCACAGATTGGGAAAAAAATATTTGCAAAAGACATATCTGATAAAGAACTGTTATCTAAAATATACAAAGCACACTTAAAACTCAATAATAATTAAAAAATAATTAATTGAAAAATATGCCAAAGACCTGACTTGACAGACATCTCCTCAAAGATATATTGATGACAACTAAGTATATAAAAAGATGCTCCACATTATAAGTCATCAGGGAAATAAAAATTTAAATTACAGTGAGATACCACTACACATAAATCCAGATACTGACAGCAGCAAATGCTGGTGGGGATGTGGAGCAACAGGAATTCTCATTCATTGCTGTTGGGAATGCAAAACTGTACAGCCACTTTGGTGGTTTCTAACATGATAAACATACTTTTACCATATGACCCATCAATCACCCTTCTTGGTATCTACCTAAAGGTGTTGAAAACTATGTTCATACAAATCCCTCACATGGATGTTTACAGCAGCTTTATTGATAATTGCCAAAATTTTGAAGAAACCAGGATGTCCTTCTGTATGTGAAAGGATAAACTGTAGTACATCCAGACAATGGAAGATTATTCAGTGCTAAGAAAAAATGAGTTATTAAGACATGAAAATCCATGGAGGAAACTTAAATGCATATTACTAAGCTAAAGAAGCTAATCTGAATAGGCTTCATACTGAATGATTTCAATGATATGATATTCTGGAAAAGGCAACACTATGGAGACAATAACAAGATTGGTGATTGCCAGAGTTTGGGGAGGTGTTTAAATACATGTAGCACAGAGGATTTTCAGGGCAATAGAAATACTTTGTTTGATACCCTAATGATGAATACATGCCATTATACATTTGTCCAAACCTATAGAATGTACAACACCAAGAGTGGACTCTAGTATAAAATATGGACTTTGGGTGATTATGTTGCATCAATGGAAGTTCATCAGTTATAACAAATGTACCAATCTGATTAGGGATATTGATAATGCAGGAAGCTATGCATATGTGGGGACAGGGATATATGGGAAATCTTCAAGCTTTCTTCTCAATTTTTCTATTAACCTAAAATTTCCCCCCAAAAGTATAAATAAATAAAAGAAATAGAAAAAAGTTTGTATATGGTAAATCTTATTCAAATCAACTAGAGAAAACCTAGACATAAGCAAAGATACTGGGAAAAATATAAATGATAACCCTTTAGGAGTATTGAATATACCCACAAATCTCATGCTAACCTATTCTTCCAAATGTGAAAATTCCTCATGAACTAACAAAAAGGATATTTACAATTTTAAAGGTAAGTACAAGTTAATATTTCATTATTATCATCAGTTTGTGCATGTCTATATCTTTCCATTAACTTCTGATATTCTAGAGCAAAGACCATTTTTATATATCTTTTACTTTGCTGAGTTTAGTACCTGACAAATACATATTTGTTTTTGAAAAGATTGATTTGAAAAGTACTATGTTGCAACAGCCCTCCTTGATTGGAAATCTTTGAGACCATAACTCTATATTCTAGCCTGGAGATGAGGCTCTGATGAAGGACTCATTTATGAAGTCAAGAGTGCCTAGATTTTAATTCCAAGATCATCTTCTAACTAGATTTTACCTTAGGAAATTTAATTATTTTCTCTAAGCTTCTATTACGGTAGTTATTATTATTTTACTATCACCATCATCATTGCCATCTTCATCCCCTCCTAAGAGAGAAAGAAATACATTGACATTTGTTGAAGGCTGATGTACAAATCTCTCAAGATCTGTGCTGTTTCTGCTGTGTAACCTGGCCTCTCCTACCCTCCACTCTCATGAACTCCAGACGTCTAATTGGTCTCTCCTCTTAGAGAAACCAACAGATTCATCTATCATTTTTCTTTTTTGGTTCATTCCATCTTTCTTGTTAATTAAGGAAAAACGAAAGATTTATTTTGCCTGGAAAGAGTGAGTTGATACTTCACCCTGGAATTCTGCTTCCGTGGAGGACCACGCTTACACGCATTACTTTAAAGGCAGAATGCCCACTCATTTAATTTCTGCTTATTTATAGGCATTGTATGCATAGAGATGACAAAGATTTGACACCCAGAAGGACAAATCAGGAAAGCACCTCAGAATTTGCCATTTCAAAACCCAAGGACTTCATGATAACTCATTGGCATGCATTCCTTGGTATTCACCAGTTTGATAGAAAGTTAAATGCTTAACTCTTGTTGATCATCAAACCCAAAAGCAGACTCTGCAGCAAGTAAGGTACATCTCTACTACCTTACGGAGAAGCAACAGAAAGCCAGGGATTATTGTTTATTTTAAATTTCAATAACTTTTCATTAAAGAGCTGCACTGTGTAAACATGAACGCAGTGGTGGCAACTTAACTAATTAAAGATTCATTTACAAGGAAAAGAATCAGATGGATTGCAATAATAATGGTAAGCCTAACTACTTAGTATTCCCCATAGTTTGTCTGTTGAAATGAAAGTAAGAACAAATGTGATTGTACACTCTTAGAGATTATTAAGCATGACAAGTGTAAAATTACTTCTGAAATGCATGTTTTCCCTTAAAATTACTGAGTGACCTTGAAGGCCCAAGGCTTAAGGCACTTGTTAAAACACATCCATCTTGAGACAGCCAACTGTCAGATATGGTAGGCTAATAGGGAGAATTAACAAAGGGAAGAGGGCTGCCCCCTATGCATACAGAGGGGAGTAGATTGCTTCTTGCATTAAAACTCACGTTGGCCCAGCTGCCTTCAGGGTTTGGAGAAAGCCTTAGACAGTTTCCCAAAAGGTTGCTGGAGATGAGGTTGACCTATTTTACTTACTTCAAAGAGGATATTACAATTGTTTGTATAGCTCACTGTGGGCACTGCCTGTCTGTTATTATGAAAGACAATCAAAATAACACTCTAACAGTCAGACAGGATATATTTATATAGCTACATACTTACTGCTGGCCTCATTTTCAAAGGACGTCAAAGAAAAAGATTTCTACCTACCTAGGATGAATTTTCATCAGGGAAATGGTCTCCAGGAGAATAGAAATCCATGGGAGATTCAAGTTTAATGTCTCCTCTTGACCACATATTTTGCGACTTAGTTCAAAGATCTGACTTTTGATGATTCTATCCCCTTTCTCTGTTCCAGAAGATTCTACAGACCTAGTGAGTGAAACTTGTGGGGATACAGATTTTGGAATGACATAAGGATTTGGTGAATATAATTGCTTATCATGGAAATTTGCTCCTTGAGAAATGTTCTTGATCATTAGAAAGACACAAGTTAGGCAAAGTTGGTAAAACAAAATAACACAGATCAGGCTGTGTTATCAAGGCTTTTAAATTTATCTTAAGTCAATCCCACAGCCACCCTGGGGCACAGAGTGGTGAAATGATTTGCTCAAAGTAACACAGTTCATAAAGGGAACTGCTTTTGAGGCCAGCTCTGTCAGACTTCAACACCCATTTTTCTCTCCCAGTACAGAGATGCTATGGATAGAAACCCTGAATTATTCAGAGTTTGGGTGGGGAAGTACATGAGTGATTGTGTTCTCCTGCTCCTTAGTAATAGGGGATATAAATTATCCTAACCCTCTATTCTAATTCTTATATAAACTCACAGCCTCTCTGCCCATTTTACACTTGAACCTTATATCCTTGTGACTTCTTAATTTCTGCTCCTGTATTTACATAACCTTCTTGTTTCTGAATCATATCAGATAAGACACAAAGATCTCCTCTTTCTCTGTTTACCAGAGCACATCAAATTCCACCCAGAACTTGCTGTTTACTAACTTTATTAAAGACCATGAGGAGGGGCACGCTATTCTACACAGTAGTCCCCCATGTTACATGACTACCTTTATGTCCTCCTTCATTTTCTTGGAAATTCAGTTCAACCTACCTCCAATCCCTTCTGCTCCCTTACAGGAAAGTCTTGCTAATCTGGTCTTCTTTCTTCAGTCCCCTTGAAATCTCAGAAAAGCACTTTTCTTCATCTCTTCATGTAAAACTATCTATTAATCAGAGGCTACAGTTTCTGATGTTTGTGTTACGGGAGCAAACAAACATAATGGGTTGGCTGCTTTTCAAAAACTATTCTGGCATCAGTTTGGTGTATGGATGAGCAGGGATGTGACTGGAGCCAGGGAGACAAGTTAAGATCATTTTAAGAGTACTGAAGAAAAAAAAAAAAAAAAGTGGAAAAAGCCTAAGTTGATTTATTGGTTGAGTCTCAGTCATCAGCCTTTCTTCTGCCCTCCATCTTGCCCTTCATCTCCCCAAGGATGAGATGAGGCTCCTGAGAGGTTAATGTGCTGATAGCCACCACCAGAGCATGCGCTTGTAATAGGAATTAAAAAGATTGAAAGCCATAATAGAGGTTGTTGTTGGGGGAGAGTCAAAGAAAGGGAGACAAACTTAGATCCATGAGGACAGATGAAAATTAAAAACAAGATATTAGGTGAAATGGAGAAAAGGTACAAGGATGTAGAACACATGGCAGAATAAAGTGACAGGCAGGGTGTGATTATGTAAGAGAAAGAGAAAGTGAACACAATCTCCACAGGAGAACACAGACCTCATTAGGGATTTGGATTCAAAATGCATATTCCTAAGTCCTTTGACGTTCCAGGTGCCCTGTCAGTAAAAAATGGGAAGGTACCAGTAATTAATAGCAGACTGTTCTGTGTTAGAATTCATCACTCTCGATAATGAAGGTGTAGGTTTAGATTTTGGGAAGGAATCCAAAATCCAAGCCTCTGTTAGGAAGATAAGCTACTTTAAGGAGTCCAACAAATGTGCAAGACCAAGTCCCAGCCCTAGAAGGGGAGACCAAGTTCAAACGCTCAGGAATAGACCAAAATGGGTGATGGAACCATAAGATTGAAGAGTAGGGAAAATATATATATAGTGAGAATAATTCAGGACGAGTAAGACAGGCTCAGGAAAAACACCATAACCTCAGAACAATGACTTCATTTTCCATAGATATATAGGAGGTGTGGGGGAGAGTTATAAGGTCCTGCTGTGTCACCCCTCACAAATTTCTTTCCATTTCCCTCCTGTCCATCCCTCCTGCTACAGCTACTGTATTTTACTCCTAAATGATCACATCCACTTCCTCAAAGATCGTCCTGTCTCCATGTTTGCCCTTCTTCTGCACATTTCCACTCAGCCAGAATAATTTCTCAAATATGAGGGAAGATTTCCAGAACAAGATGGCAATGTGAGTTCACTTACCTGCCTTGTTATTTTTGCTATTAATAAAATACAATGATAATAAATGGTCAAAAGATGTTATACCCATAAAAGCAAAGAAAATAAGCCTGGGCCATCCGAAAACAAGAGATTTCTAAGACTTTCTGAAAACTAGAAGGTGAATGGAGGGTCCTGACTGATAAAATATCAGAGACAGCTACATTTTAGAATACTCCTGGAGAGAAGAACAGCAGAAATGAGTGAAAGTTTAAACAGAACCCTGAATAGAGTTTCTGGTTTTGGCAATAAAGAGAAATTAGGATATGTTAAGATAAGGGTAATATTGAAGAGATTTATATCAAAAATAAATTATAGTATTCTTCTGTGTGAATGGAGATAGATATTTATTCTCAGAAGAAAGTGATTTTTTTCAATAATTTAAATGCACTATTTAGGTGCAACTAAAGCATGCAGACTAGGAAACACTCTAGGCTAAAATCAAGTTTTTGATGTATCATTTATACATGTATCAAGAAAATTAAGAATCATCATATATATGAGAAAAATCTCCAGTATAGAAGAAAAATACCAAAATAAAAAGGAATACTTATGATAAAAAGAAAAGGTTGGATCATAATTATAACTGTTTACCTTTAGTTAGATGATACATAAAATAATAACAAGATGTATGAAAAAAAAACAACTCTGAGAAAACAAGATTGCTTTAGAAATTTGTTTTAAATTATAACAGAAATTTAAGTAGAAGGGATAGAATATAAAGATGAAGAAGTCTTCAATAAATAAAAGCCTAAATGAAAAAATATGAAAAACATGAGCTAAAAGACAAGTATGATAGAGGATGAACTTCAGGAAGGTCCACTAAAACCAACAGAAATTCCAGAAAAAGAAAAATGTTAAAAGTAAATAAATAAAGGTGGAAAGTACAACTGAAATAGGAGGCAAGGGGGCAGGGCACAACCTTGGAAGAATGACATAGCTCAAGGACATGACATAAATGGATTAGAACCAAATGGGTCCAAGATGGCAGACAAATTGACTTCCACTAGACCTTGAGCCTCTGTGTACGCTCACTGTAACAGATCAGCAAGCTAAATGACACACCCACCAGTGCCATGACAGTTCCAAAGCCAATCATAAGGATCAAAAAGTGGGTGGTAGACCAATTCCTGGAGATCCCTGCCCCTTCTGGAAATAGCTGGAATACTCCTTCCACTGATTAGCCTATGAAATTACCCAGCCCTATAAAAACTGACAACCCCATACCCTCGTGCCTTTCTCACCTTCTGAGATGGCCCACACTCTGTAGAGTTTGTTTCTCTCTAAATAAATCCACTTCTTACCTATCACTTTGTCTATCACTGAATTCTTTCTGTGATGAGACATCAGGAACCTGAGCTTCATTAAGTCCCAAAACCAGGTGTGTGATCTCGGTTGGAAGATGGTGAGTTTGGGCTGGATTTGAGTCCCATCTGTGGGGGTTTGAGTCCCAGTCTGGGTTTAGGCCGGGTTCAAGTTCCAGTACATGGGTTCAGGTCCCAATCTGAGGTGCATGGTTTCACAATTATCAGTGAAATAAATGAAGAAAGTTTCTGAGATCTGAAAACAGACATGGAACACTTCAATTTAAATTGATCAAACAAAAGTTTAACATGATGAATTTTAAAAAGACCAACAACTAATCATTACCTTCTTGAAATTTCAGAACCTCAAGGATAAAGGAAAGACTCTGAAAAAGAGTAAAGGAAATGCAATCACATTTGCTCCAAAACAATACAAACAGACTGGCATTAAATATTTATTGAGCCAGAGTGATAACAGAAGAGAGAAGATAGAGACCTTCAGAGTGACAAAGGAGTCTGCCAAGCAACCTACAACCAGCCAGAAATTCAACCACGTATATGAGATAAAGTTAAACATTAAAATACTCAGAAATTTGCATTACTTTCTGACAAAAAGAATTGAGAAAAAGAGCAGAAAACACCCAAAAAGAGAAAAATATAAAATACTGTAAGAAAGAGTCTATCTAACCCAAGAGTACTGAAACTAAATGTCAGGAAAGTAGCAGTGCAATAGGCTTAAAATGCAGGAGGTCCGGAGAAGCATAGGGAATGAATGTGGCCCAAAGATAACATCTTCTAGAAGAAAAATGGAGGAACCCAGCCACTGAGAGAATGAGGAAGAAGACAAAGACATCCGGTATGTGATGAAACAGTCATTTGCTTCTTCTCCCTACAAATGTCATCACAATAGGCTTTTAGGGAGAGGAAATAGTAACTTCTTCACTTTGCAGCGAATAATATCTGCAAAGTCACAATTTTATAAATATTGTTTATCAGATGATAACTTTTTGAATAAATAATTAAGTAAATATATGGTGACAATTGTTTCAGAACAGAAGGCGAACTTTTGACCTCCCCTTCATATACTTAGCAATATAATATATACATTAGGGCACAATTGAGAAACACTGGAGGTGGGGGTCTGGTAACAGGAGAGAGACTGACAGAGAAGCAGTGTCAGTATATACCAGCTCTAAAATGAAGGAATAGTGTTGTGGAGAGAGAAAATTGAGATTGTAATAGAAGGAAAAATAGTCACATACCTTTCAAAAATTCGGAGCAAAGAGGGGAGCATTACATAAATGGGGTACATTTAGCAACATCATTGCAAAACGTGAATTTGTAGTGTGCAAAGTTGATGCACCTTAAAATAAAGGGATAGGCACATTATTTAGAGATAAGTGGATAACTACAAAAAAGGAAGAGAAAAGGAAAGGGATAGGAAAGAAAGATTGAAAAATGCAATGCAGAGCCCATTAAAGCTGGTTGTTGTTGGGCATTGCCCTGGGGATAGTGGGTGCTTTGACCCTGGGGAAAATGGATGAAGGATGATTTGGGGCAAGGGACTTTTTTTTTTTTTTTTTTTGGCTGCTTTTGGTCTTTGTTTGTTTACACAGGCTTTCTCTAGTTGCGGTGAGCGGAGGCTACTCTTCCTTGTGGTGCACAGGCTTCTCATTGTGGTGGCTTCTCTTGTTCCAGAGCACGGTCTCTAGGCGCCCAGGCTACAGGAGTTGTGACTCATGGCCTCTAGAGCGCAGGCTCAGTAGTTATGGCACAGGGGCTTAGTTGGTCCACGGCATGTGGGATCTTCCCGGACCAGGGCTCGAACCTAGGTTCCCTGCATTGGCAGGCGGATTCTTAACTACTGCACCACCAGGGAAGCCCTGGTGCAAGGGACTCTTGATTTTCATTTTAATCACTTTTCTGTCCCATTTTATTTTTAAGCAGATGAACATATTACACTGATAAAATTTAGACAAAAGCATTTCTTTTCTAGCAGGGGCTTGGGGTGGAAGGAGGCAAGGGGTGGGGGAAACAGTTGAGGATTTAAGTTAAATTTTCTGAATTAACACAATGAATTAGTGCCAAACGTGATGCAGGAAGCCCAGGATTCCCATTCCTATTTCTGTGTTCTTTATACCACACACACTGCCTCCCATGGAGCTAGAAAAATATTATTTGGGGAAGTGGCCCAAGTGCTTTGGAGGTGCATGATTAACATTTAAAAAGATAATGCCAACTCATTTTGTAACTCATAACCAAGTGGCTCTCTTATACGCTGTGACCGGGTGCCTGCGGTTGCCTGGGTTTGCTGAGCATGGGGATGAGGTCAAAGCGAGCGGCAGCCTCTTGTTCTGCAACCAGAATGAACGTCCACTGGGCTCATTAATTCATAAGCCTTCTTTATTTTAATACTCATAAGCTGCTGTGGCATTTAGGTCACCTTTAGCTTTAAGTTGACATTTACCTCTCATTGAAATTAATGAACATTCAGGGACAGTACAACAAAGGCAAGAATCCCCTGACAATGAGAAACACTTTAGGGTCCAGAGAAGGGTTACGTTATTTTTGGCTTAATAGGGCTGGTTAATGAAATCCACACTCAGATGAATAGTCAATTTGTCAAAGAATGTTTTGGCATTTGGCGAGATGGTAGGTTTGGGGTGAGACCCTCTCCCTTTCCACACTCAGTGCTCTTCCTCTAAGGTCATAGAGCTCAAGGCATGAAGAGTGACTTCTAAACCCCAACTAATCTTTATCTCTTTTTCCTGAAATTCACTGGCTATGTCCCAAATATAGTATAAGAGAATATTGGAGCCAGAAATTTTATGGTGATCAACATAGTTTTGTTGTTAAACACTTAAGCCAAAATTCAGCTCGAGCAGCAATACCACTTCTTATATTCATAAATGGCTTTATATTTTGCAGAGATTTTCACATCTAATATCTTGCTTCATTTTGAGTCTTACAGCGATCCTGCAAGTTAGGAAGGGAAAAGATCCATCCCATTTTAAAAGTGAAGAGACAGGATTATTTATTGTAGTGGGACTATGATTAGGATTTTCATAAAAAATTCCAAAATTTTCTTTCAAATTTTGAAATACAACAAAGGACTGAGAATTCTACATTGATATGTCTTCCTTGTTTAGTGTTTTCTGTCTAGAAAATACATCATCCATGTACTTCTTTCTTTTCTGCTAGCATTTAACAAGAGGGCTAATTCACTTACATTGTCATGCATTTGAATCACATTTAAGGTAATTTAATGCATTCGTTTACTTGGGGCTCAGATTCCAAAGGGCGTGAGTGTGGAGAACGCCATCCAGATCCTCCTGATTACAAAACAATCGCTCTGCAGAGTCTGGAGGAACAGAGCAGACCCTGGTGTGAGACAGGAGTGCGTTTCAAAGCAGAGACCCATCGCTTAGCTTCAGATTCCTTCTTCATTAAATTGACCTTCAACACCAAACTCTCAAGAGCAAATTTGATGAGGTGTTATCTGTGAGTGTGACTAGCTCAGGGCACAGGTCTTAAATAAATGTTATTTTTTTTTCTTTTCTCCATTCAATTGCACATGCATTTAAATATCAAAATAGAGACTTTGATCTCCTGCCTATTAATTGGCTTCGCTAAGGACATTTTTAAGAAACAGTCCATTGAGATTTCTGCATAGCTACACTTAAACTGATACCCATGAACTGTTTTGAGTTTTGAGTTTAAAAATCTAGTTGGTCTTTTCTAACCAAAGAGGGGAAAATACCTTCTTCATCTCTAATAAATGGCAGTACTTAATTTATGATTCAAAAGAGGAAATAACACACATGTGGCTCTCAGAAAAGGGGGAGCACTTTAGAAATGACTTCTGTGAAAATGATGTAGTCTGTCTACTGTACCTTATCACTGCAGGGGGAAAACTATGTTTCTTTTGATCAAAACAGGACAAGGAGCACATCCAAATCAATACAAGGAGAATTTAATCCTATGAGCTGTCAGAATCACAAACAGAGAAAGTGAACATGAAAGACAGGAAGGCAAACATGTTTATTGTGGAAAGGTTACTGAGACCTGCTTGACCCTCTTAGAAAAAGCAAGGGATGACATTACCCAAGGATCTTAAAGTTTGTCATTATTTTTGCTTTAAAAAACTAACACATGATATTTAGCACATCAGATTTGAAAATCTGAAAGAATGAGAATATACACTGTCATTAGGCAGTAAATATGACAAAGGGTTACACTTAACTAAAGTATGTTTTAAATGTTTGTTCAGGTATGTATGCATTTTTTTAACATCTTTATTGGAGTATAATTGCTTTACAATGTTGTGTTAGTTTCTGCTGTATAACAAAGTGAATCAGCTATATGTATACATATATCCCCACCATCTTGCGTCTCCCTCCCGCCCTCCCTATCCCACACATCTAGGTGGTCACAAAGCACGGAGCTGATCTCCCTGTGCTATGTGGCTGCTTCCCACTAGCTATCTATTTTACATTTAGTAGTGTATATGCGTCAATGCTACTCTCTCACTTTGTCCCAGCTTACCCTTCCCCCCTCCCCGTGTCCTCAATTTTTAATGTATTTAAAATTATATGGAAAAATTGGCAAAGACAGAAATAGAGAATATAGTACAATGAATTCCCATGAACTCATCAACTAAATAAGAAATAAGTATCGTGATTTTGGTACTTTTGCTTTTTTCTATTGTTTTGTTTTTCTTCTCTTTCTTTTTTCTTTCTTTTTTTTTTTTTTGAGAAAGCATTTTAAAGCAGACAAAAAAGCCACTGACTCCTAAATATTTTAATAAGAATCCTTTAAAACCATAGGCTCTTAGACAACCACAATGCTGTCATTTTGCCTGACACAATTAAATATAATTTCCTTTCATATCATACTTAATACATAATAAAATATCTTTCTTAAAATGTGTTGTCATAGTTGTTTTTTTTTATCAGTTTTCAAAAATCCTCATTGTGGTGCTCCAAGGACAATGGTGCTTCAAGGACAAAGGACAACCCTGCCTGAAAAAGTTTCAGCCTTACACCCCCTACCAGACTCTCATCGCCCTTCCCACCATGTTGCAATGGGTACGAAATTCCTGAGCCCACCTGGGCAATGGGACCTCGTCCTCTCTCATCCCAAGTAAGGAAAGGCATCTGCCCTGTCACACTCCCACCCTATAGAAGGACGGTATATGTGCCTTGACCAATCAGAAAATGAAATTTTCACCTCCGACCATTCCTTTGTTCTCTGGCTATAAAAACTGACTAATAGCACATGTTCAGGATTGGTTCTTCCAGACTACTAGGAAGTCAGCCCGCTGCTTTGGCAGTGACCATTCCCCTCTAATAAACTCCATCTTCTTTACATTCTGCCTCGGGTCTGGAAATTCTTTCCCAACCCACAACAAAATTCTTTTCTAGGCCACAACACTTACATAAAATTTAAAAATGATAAACTAACAAATAATCTGAATAAAGAATTCAAATAAGACAGTATATTAAGGTGAAAAAAATGTGGTCAAATGTTCAATCCCTGCCAATATCCAATTAAAACAATAGTAAGGTAACATTTATGCTATTGAGGTAACATATATTAACAGCTATTTGAAAAAACAAAATATTTATGTTATTTAACCTTAGTAAAGCTCAGGATAGCTTAAAAGAGTTTTACATTACCAAGAATGTAGTGAATCAGAACAATTGCCTTTGACACTATATGATTATGACAGGTAATGGAAGCCAAAAGAAAATTTTCTTCCCACTTAACATCACACACCCACTCTTGGAGGTTTGTTCTAAGGATAAGGAAAGAATCCAGACAAAGGGAAATAATTTGTATGTACATAGATCTTTGTAGCAGTGTAATTTTTAAGGACAAAAACAAAGGGGAAAATGGGTAAACCTATGCTAGGTTCACTAGATGTCCTATATTAACTCACAGTGGCATCATACAGGCATTAAAATAATGAATATAAAGATTAAAAAGCAACTTGAAAAATTTTAAAAACATTAAGTTAAAAAAACACAAAACTGCATATTTTACTTGTAACAAAATAAAAATATGTAGAAACATAGGTTAAGTATTGAAAGCACATGTAAAAATTAGAACAATTATGTTAAGGTCGGGGGAATATAAGTGAAATTGAGAAATAACAAGTCTAAATTTAATATATATTCATATATATGAATGTGATTTTGTTACATACTCTGAAATATGAGTATTTTCTCATATCATTAGGGTTCTTATTGATATTTTTATATCAGTTTATTAAACTGTTTCATATTATCAGGGAGGAAGGAATTTTCCTTTATCCTCCTTAGTTCTTCTGGCTGGTCTGGCTGGTTCTTCTGGTTTTAAATTGACATGATGCAGATTAACAGGAGAAAATCTAACAAAAGTTTAACAACGTGTAGACATGGGAGAGATCCAGAAAAACTGATTAACCCACCAAAATGGCTGAAGCCCTCACCTTAAGTACCATCTTCAGCTAAAGACAAAAGAGGATGTTGAGGCTGGGGAGAGTCAGTTCTGGGAGGTGACCAGGAAAAGCACAATTAACAAGAGTGATTGTGATGCAGGTTTAAGTCATTGCCTTCTCCATTGACAAGACTTCCTAGAGATTTAGTCCTCTTCTAGGTACAGCAAGGGAGACCCCCTTACAGTTGGAGATTTCCCTAAAAAAATGTAAAGTTTCTTACAAAAGGGTAACTCCTACTTGGTTTTCAGAGTTTTCCCTATGTCTGCTGTTTCTTAGACAATAACCAGCTTAAAATAATATTCCAAAGAGACATATTTTAGGGTGGTGAATGCTGATCCCCTACAATATTATTGAACAATTAGGTTGCTTGCAATATTTCCTTAGCAATAATAATAACCATAGGAGTGGCTACCACTAAACCTGCACCAATTATATGCTGATCCCAAGGAAGATCTTTCATAGGCTTTTTTTTTTTTTTTGGTAATCCTCAACACTGTTTAATTTCATTTATTTTAATTATGAGGACTCAGATGTTAAATCTGCACAACTTAACTAAACAAAACACTGAGCCAAGATGAAAGGACACTTCATGCCCTTTCTATCCACAGTCTATGACCAACCTTTATGTAAGCTTTAGTTCACATCATCAGTTATAAGATCCTCATAAGTAAAATTATTGGGATACTACATTTCTTCCAGAGCTCTGTGAAAATTTTGCTAAAACAATATCTGGTAGAAACTTTGCCCTTTAACAGTACTTTATATGTGTGTGTGTGTATATGTTACCAAACTGAGTAGTTTGTTTGTCCACACACAGTGGAAAGCCAAACACTGAAGCACTGGTCTTTCTTAGTGAGAAAGGTTTATTACAAGGGGACCAAGCAGGAGATAGGAGGCCAGCTCAAATCTTTCTCCCCAATAGCAAGATGAAGTTGATATTTAAGAATTAGAGTTTTGGGGCGGTGGAAAAAGAGTGACTGGTTATATGGTTTAAGGAAGCAGGCTTCATGTTTCTTCGTGTGTCACATGTGCAAATTTGGGGGGGGGGTATTGGTATAAAACATGTGGTAGAAATTTGGGCTGTGACAACTAAAGGTCATCCATCAGACAAGCAGGTGCATTCTGCTTAGACTCTAGTCAGACATGGGAATTACAATTGGCTTCAGCCAATTTTCTTGTGTTACAAGTGGAGGGGATTTCAACAAGCTGTTTCCTTCTCTGCTGTCCCATAAGACATGCTTAAGAATTTCTGCTAGTAATCAGTTTCTTTAATCCTATGAGGTACGGTTTCATATATATATATATATATATATATATATATATATATATATATAT
>NW_020837991.1:5636616-5664747 GCF_003676395.1 Aethalodelphis obliquidens | reverse complement strand
ATATATATATATATATATATATATATATATATATATATATATATGCATAGTCATATGGTATATATACAGATATACATATATATATATGTTTGTAGGTAGATAGAAATGTATTTATGTCCATAAATACACCATACACTATAAAACTCTAATAACACTGATTAAAAGCTTACTTATGGTTGTTTCAGTTTTCTTTTCACTGGTAAAGATAAGCAGTTTTTGTATATCCATTGGTCTCTGCATTTCTTTTAAAAATACTCATTATAGATAATTTATAAAATACAGTTAGGCAAACAAGAAGATTTAAAAAGCATCAAAAAAAAATAATGTTCCCTTCTACACTGTTGGTGGGAATATAAATTGGTGCAGCCACTGTGGAGAAACAGTATGGAGGTTCCTTAAAAACTGAAAATAGAGCTACCACATGACCCTGCAATCCCACTCCTGGGCATATATCCAGAGAAAAACATGGTCTGAAAGGATATTTGTACCCCAATGTTCATTGCAGCACTGTTTACAACAGCCAAGACATGGAGCAACCTAAATGTCCATTGACAGAGGAACGGAGAAGAATGTGGTACAGGTATACAATGGAATATTACTCAGTCATTAAAAAGAATGAAATAATGCCATTTGCAGCAACATGGATGGACCTAGAGATTGTCATACTGAGTGAAGAAAGTCAGACACAGAAAGAGAAATATCATATGATATCCCTTATATGTGAAATCTAAAAAGAAATGATACAAATGAACTTATTTACAAAACAGAAACAGACTCACAGACTTAGAGAATGAACTTATGGTTACCAGAGGGGAAGAGTGGGGGGAAGGAATATTTAGGGAGCTTGGTATCGACATATACACACAACTGTATTTAAAATGGATAACCATCAAGGACAGGGAACTCTGCTCAATGTTACGTGGCAGCCTGGATGGGAGGGGAGTTTGGGGGAGAATGGATACATGTATATGTATGACTGAGTCCCTTTGCTGTGCATCTGAAACTATCACAACATTATTAATTGGCTATACTCCAATATAAAATAAAAAGTTTAAAAAAATGTAGTGTTGGAAATTTCAGTTAAATTTCATTCTGTTTTCATTTATTATTTTTCTAAAATATATTGAATATGTGCTATGTGTGTGCATATAGTAAGGTATTTTTGTTTTTGCATTTTACAATGAATTCATTTTATGCTAGGAATATTAGACTAAATATTAAAAATGCATAAATATAAGCACGTGTTATACCAGCACTTAGTAATTTATTAGACTAAGATTTTTCTGAGGCACATTAAACAACATCATTGTTAGGATTTCAAGTATTATCTCAAATGCCTATTATTACATTGTCTGGATGGTATCATCACTAATTTGATCATCTTTCCATTTTGAACAATTAAGTTGCTTCCAATTTATCATTGTTATTAATTAACTACATGAAAATCCCTACTGTTATGTATTCTTGTGATTTATTTTTGGGAACAGGGCAAATCCGACAGTTAAAAAATGTCAACATTTTGTGATACTAATTTTTTTTCTTCAAATGATGGTAAGGCTAAATATTTTTATATATCTATTAATCATTTTATTTTCTTTTTTGTAAAATTGTATTATGGCTTTTACTCATTTGTTTATAGAGGAGATGACACTATTTATCAATTTGTACAGTTATTTATAAATTACAATGTTACTCCTTACATTTTTTAAATTTCCATAAATATATATTCTAGCTATTTAATTTTTATTTTTAAATGTTATTTAGAAGAAAATTTTACAAATATGTATTTCATAATTATGTCAATATTATCTCTATTCTTTTGAGCTTAGTAAATACTTTCCACCTTGTATCAAATAAGTATTTACCTATATTTTCCTCTTTTACTCCTTAATACATTTAAAATTTATTTTCATCTGCTTTCAAACACAAGTTTCTGTGCCCGATGCACAGTGATGCCAAACAAATGGAAATGTTGGAGTCTGGGGCAGAGAAAGGTTTATTACAGGGCCAAGCAAGGAGAACAAGTGGCTTGTCCTCAAAAGACCTGAACTCTCAGATGGTTTTCAGGGAAGAGTTTCTAAAGGCAACATTTGGGGTGACGTCTACAGGGTGTGTAACTTCCTTCTGATTGGCTGGTGGTGAGGTAACAAGGCGGTGCTCCAGGAAACTTGACCTCAGCCTGAAGTTACCATCCTCCACCCGGGTGGAAGCCTTAGTCCCTGTAGAATAACTCAGAGATATATTGTTATGTAAGTCCCTTGAGGTGGGACCAGGACCCTGGTTTATTGCTGCATTATTGTTTCTTGACTGCTCCTCCTTTATTTCTCCATTCCCTCCCTTCTCTAATCAGTAACTGAATCAGTAACTGAATCAGTAACTGTTTGAATCTGCCCTTTGGAATTCAGGGAAGGTCTAGGAGGATGAAGCATTTTCCCTACAAACAAGAAACAGGGGACACAGAAAGCCTTTAATACCTGGGTGGGCCCCATAGTGTTCTGCTCAGTTTCACATCTAAGTTTTGATCTAAATATATAATGAATCTTTTAAAAAATTAAACTTCTGTGCTTTATGTGATTGGCTGGAATTGCCAGACTGGTGTTTAAGACTTGTCACATCTTTGGGTTCCTTGTTTTGATTCCAACAGCATCATTTTGAGGTTATCAGATTAATTATTTTATTTATTTTTTGTCAACTCCTCCACTATGAAGAGTTTTATAGATTGAGATATATTTTGTTTAAAGTTACAAGAGAGATTACATGTGATTTTAATAGGACAGGCATTAATAGTGCAGCCTGGGACTGCCTGGATTTTCTCCCACCTCTAGCACTTTCTGAGTGATGCATGAATTACATCATGTCTCTGTGCTCTAAAGGATTATAGCAAGGATAAACAGAGATAACTGTGCAATGTAATGACAGAAGAATTACTCCATGGAAAGTGCAAGTAACAATTACTATTATTAGTAAACATTTGGGGTATTGATGTGATATAATGTCACCTTTCCTAGTATTAAACCATATTTTCTTTTTTTTTTTTTTAGTATCTTTATTGGAGTATAATTGCTTTACAATGGCGTGTTAGTTTCTGCTTTATAACAAAGTGAATCAGTTATACATATACATATGTTCCCATATCTCTTCCCTCTTGTGTCTCCTTCCCTCCCACCCTCCCTATCCCACCCCTCTAGGTGGTCACAAACCACCTAGTTGATCTCCCTGTGCTATGCGGCTACTTCCCACTAGCTATCTATTTTACGTTTGGTAGTGTATATATGTCCATGCCACTCTCTCACTTTATCACAGCTTACCCTTCTCCCTCCCCATATCTTCAAGTCCATGCTCTAGGAAGTCTGTGTCTTTATTCCTGTCTTACCCCTAGGTTCTTCATGACCTTTTCAGGGTTTTTTTTCCTTTTTTCTTTTTTTTTTTTTCTTAGATTCCATATATATGTGTTATCATACAGTATTTGTTTTTCTCTTTCTGACTTACTTCACTCTGTATGACAGACTCTAGGTCCATCTACCTCACTATAAATAACTAAATTTTGTTTCTTTTTATGCTGAGTAATATTCCATTGTATATATGTGCCACATCTTCTTTATCCATTCATCTGTTGATGGACACTTAGGTTGCTTCCATGTCCTGGCTATTAAACCATGTTTTCATTGCTGGCTTAAATAGTACTTGGACATGGTGTGTCATTATTGAATTCAAATTATATTATACTTAGATTACTTCATCTTATCCAAAAATGAGATTAATACGTAAGTATTTTGGGGGTGGTCATCTTCATTAGATTTGTTATGGGGGTTATAATAACACTACAAAGTAAACGCAGTTCTACATATTTATATTCTAAAACAGCTTATTTAATATTATCAATTCTTACAAAGTTTGAAAGACTTTACTGGTAATATTTAATAATGACAATAAAACTATTTAATATTATATTAATGACATATAAACAAGATGAACTGCTTGCCTAATACCAGGCATTGACTTTTTTTTTTTTGACAACTGTTTTCTAAATTTCTATAAGATAAAGTATTTGTGTATATCTTAGCACATCTTTGACCCTACAGAGCTCTACAAAGAGGAGTATTTTGCCATGTTTAAGATTCTTTAAAATGTGTGTGTGTGTTTGTGGGTGTGTATGTGCTGAGAGAGAGACAGACAGACAGACAGACAGAGAGAGAGATTTGGAGAGCCACCACTTCCCTCAGTCTGCCAGGGAAGTCAAGAGCAGACTTCAAGAGAGAGTGAGACTGTCTAAAAATAGGAAGAGGTCCAATGTCTTAAAGACCAAAGATTCATACATTTATCATCTTTTGTAATGCAGGTCATGATTGAATGGTTTCAACACACCCATTACTTTATACCCTCTGGATGTATTTAACTGACTATGGAATTTGAAATAATGCAAGAATAAATGCAGTGGGGAATTACTTGGAGACCCTGTAGCAGCCAATATTATTAAAAAGACAAGTGAAGAGAAATATGGAGTGACAATTCCTTAGATACTCTCATATGTGCAACTTCTTTTCTGTGTTCTCAGTGCTCTGGCATGTGAGATTTTGCTGACCTGGGAGAGACTGTCTTTCCCAGGGAAAGATAATTCTTAGTGATAAAAAAAAAGACTCCCCTATAATTGTGCCTTTCATATGCCAACCTACCAATCCATAGCTCATACCACAGCCAACTCTTCTAACTCTTATACACCAGAATACAATATCCATCCTGCGCTTGTTGTCCCAGGGTCCAATAACATCGAGACAGCTCTATGTTCCAGAGCCCTCTGAAATCATTCAAACTGGCCAATCCTAATTCTGTTTACTCTGATTTGTCTTCTTTTTTCTATGGAAACCAAACCTTGTGCTTCCACGTGTGGCCTGCGTGACATGGTCTGCCCCTCCTCTTGGGAACTGTGAAAAACAAACTGTCTTCTCAACAGCAGTCATCTCCTGATCTGTTGGCCTCACCTACACCTGAATAATAATAAAACCTGCATTCTAAAACATACACCCACTAGGATGGTTGTAACCAAAAAGTCAGTTAGTACAAGAGTTGATGAGAATGTAGAGAAGTTAGAACCTTCCTGTGATGCTGGTGGGAATGTAAAAATGATGCAGTCACTTTGCAAAATAGTTTCTCAGTTCTTCCAAAAGTTAAACCTAGAATAACAATTTGACCCAGCAATTCCACTGCTAAGTCTACATACAAGAGAACTGAAAATATATGTTCACCACAAAAACATGTATATGAATGTTCATAGCAGTATTACTCATAATACTCCAAAACTGAAAAGAACCCAAAAGTTACATGGACATTGACTGATGAATGGATAAACAAATGTGGTAGATCTAGGCTACAGTATATTATTCAGCAAGAAGTGATGTGCTGATACATGCTAAAACATGGTTGAAACTTGAAAACATTATGCGAAGTTCAAGATGCAAGTCACAGAAGACCACATATTACATAATTCTATTTATACTAAACGGCCAGAATAAGCAAATCAATAGGCATAGAGCAAATTAGTGGCTGCTTAGGGCTGGGGAGTTTGGGTGAGTGAGCGGGGTGATAGCTAAGAGGTATAGGATCTCTTGTTGATAGTGGTAATGGTCGCACAACTCTGTGAATGCATTAAAAATCATTGAATTATATACTTTAAATGGATTAATTGTATTGTACATAAATTATGTCTCAGTAAAGCTGTTAACAAAAGACAAATATATAACACTAATTATTACCTCTGCAGCTCTTGTTGTACATCATTCTAGGCACTTTATATACAGTAACTCAAATAACCTAACCCTGAAGTTTGAGCTCTTAACCATCTTGTTTTCCTGCCTTTGAGTACATTATTCCCCTCTGGCTTATGTTTTATATCAGACAAGAAAACATCACTAGATATTGAAGTGGGATCCAAAGTTCAAGGAGAGGGACCATGCTAAGCAACAGTATAAGATAGCTAGTACTTCCAGACTTGGTGGAAAAGTAGGATAATTTAGAAAATTGTCAAATGAAGTAATAAACAAAAATTTCTCTCTCTGTCTCTCTCTGTCTATATATATCTATATATGTATATATAGAGAGAAATTAATGAGGCTATTGCATTGTCCAAACCAAAGTAAGCTTTAATGCAAAAGGATCATTTTGGTTAAAATGAGATTTAAATAAAATAAAATGTTGCATTATATTTATTTACAATAATAAAGACCAAAATTATAGTAAAACACAAAAACAAACAAATACTCTCCCAAAACATCCAGGGGATAGGGGATGCTATGGGTCAGAAAGGAGGATATACATCTAAAAGGATCCCCAAAACATCTTTTATAAGGACAAATGTTTCTGATTAATTCATCAATTTCATCATCAATATCATAAAACATAGACACTATAAATAAATAGAAGGGATCAAATAAAACATATTAAAACCAATAATTATCAGAGTAGAAAAATAAGAGCTACAATATTAATTAACTGAAAACAAACAAACAAAAAACAAAAAATAGAACAGAGGTTGGATGAAAATAGAACAAATATATCAGTTGTTAAAGGAAAAAATATATAGTTTAAATAACTTTGAATCTCAGATTCTGTGAGTTAATATGTACCTCTATGCTTATTATAACAGATGCATTAGAAGCAAATGGCATATAAAGGTTGAGCTAAACAGATAGTTAGATGAAGAATTTCAGGCTATTAAAAACTCAAAGTGAGAAAGAAAAAAAGCAGATGTGGCAGCACTATTAACACAGAAAGTAGCTCTTGAGGTGAAAACCATTTTAAAAGGACAAGGAGAAATATTTTATAAATATGAAAGGTAAAATCTCTAAAAATGCTATAGTAGTCATGAGCCATTTTGCACTGAAGTATATAATAGTGAAATATATAAAGTAAAACATGTTAGAACTATGAGGTTAAATTGAAAAAAAAATCAGACTTGTAAATGAGAAATTTTAATAACACTTTTCTCAGGTTTTAATACCTTTAATAGAGAAATACTACATGAAACTACAAAGAAATGTAAATTCTTAAGGTATAATATCCATAATATAAAATCTATGTCAAACAGAAAATAAACGTTATTTTTCAAGTAAACAAATTGAAGTTTAAAATAGTAAATATTTAAAATACAAAAGAAAAAACCCAACCTGTTAAAGATGTAGAAATGTCTCAGATTCTGGTCGTAGTTCAATATTCCCAGAATTTAAACATTTTAAAACAACAAAATTTCCAAAATATATACAGCTGAAAAAGAAAAAAAAAATGTCTGCCAGTTCAATGACAAAAGCAAAATTCAAATTAAAGAGTAGATATGAAAATTAACAAAGTAAAACAAAAAACACAAAACTTAGGAAATGAAGTCAAAGTAAAATTTAAAACTATAGTTCTGGACTTCCCTGGTGGTGCAGTGGTTAACATTCTGCCTGCCAATGCAGGACATACAGGTTTGATCCCTGGTCCAGGAAGATCTCACATGCTGTGGAGCAACTAAGCCTGTGTGCCACAACTACTGATCCTGTGCTGTACAGCCCGCAAGACACAACTACTGAGCCCACATGCCACAACTACTGAAGCTCACATGCCTAGAGCCCATGCTTCACAACAAGAGAAGCCACCGCAATGAAAAGCTCACTCACCACAACAAAGAGTAGCCCCCGCTCATTGCAGCTAGAGAAAGCCCGCGCACAGCCACGAAGACCCAACACAGCCAAAAGAAATACATAAATTTATAAAAAACAAAAATAAAACTATAGTTCCTAAAGGCTATCTACCATATATGCAATAACCCAGCAGTTCTGATTTGACTTGTTTAGGGTCTTGGAGATGCATCTTTTTACAACTAACCATGTTGACTGACATGAGATGGTCCGTGAGTGGCATTTTCAAAATCATCAGGAACAGAAGTGTCTGTAATAAAAAGAAAGATTTACTGCCTCACCGTTTCTAAATCCTCTTATTGTTTCCCTGAGTCAACCTGCTATCAAATCTTTCTGCTTTCAACTCTTTCTGGTAGCTCACTTGTACAATCCCGGAAGGCACCTTTACTTCTTGATTTAACTTCCTGAGAAGCGTCTACTTTCCCTCCTGTTTCCTGAATGAATGAATGAACAGGCAATTATGTATTCAGAAGTGACTTCTGGGGCTTCCCTGGTGGCGCAGTGGTTGAGAGTCCGCCTGCCGATGCAGGGGACACGGGTTCGTGCCCCGGTCCGGGAAGATCCCACATGCCGCGGAGCGGCTGGGCCCGTGAGCCATGGCCGCTGAGCCTGCGCGTCCGGAGCCTGTGCTCCGCAACGGGAGAGGCTACAACAGTGAGAGGTCCGCGTAAGGAAAAAAAAAAAAAAAAAAAAAAGTGACTTCTGGGTTGGAGATACAATCTCTGTGGTAATAAGTAAAGGAAGCCTAGAAGATCCCCAGGAAAAGAGTGAAAATGGAGATGAGAAGCCAAACTAGCCCTAAACTCCAATACCAGAACCCAGGGAGTTGGGGGGGGCAGGAGCTAGAAATCAGGACTGACAAGGGGGGTCCACTAAATTAGGATGTGTGTGTTTCCAGAAAAAGAAAAAGAAAAAAATCAGTGTTATCAAATGCTATTGAAAGATGGGTTAAGTTGAAAACATAATTGTGTCCTTTGGATATGGGAACACAGAGGTCTCTGATGAGCCTCACAAAAACAAAAATAATAATAATAATAATAAAAGAGGAACTCACAAACTTAAAGAATGAACTTATGGTTACCAGAGGGGAAGGGTGGGGGGGAATGGATAAACTGGGAGTTTGGGATTGACATGTACATAGTGCTATATGTAAAATAGATAACTAACAAGGACCTACTATAAAAAAATAATTTTTTAAAATGAGGAACTGTAATGAATATACTTTGTTATTGATAAATTAGAGACTTAGGGACAATGTATGTAGGGTTTAGCCATGAAGGGAAGCAGGGAAGTAAGAATGGTCTGAGTCTTCTTAGTTCTCACAGTGAGTGTTTTGTACCATTTTCTGAACTGAACAGGAGGCCAGTTTTTCATAGTATTTTCTTTAAAGTATGAATCCAGAGGTTCTCCGCTAAAATGGAAGTTAATTTATTTAATTCCAATAATATTTATTAAACATTCATTATGCAAATGTTCTTAGTCCAACCACTATTACAAGACGCTAATTTTATTTCATGTGACCTTGGGAATTTGAGTTAAAGAGGAAGTTTTCATTCTGCTGAAGAAGGTCATGTAATAAAAGAAGCATAATAGCGAGGTAGGTAGGTTATGAACTGAAGACTAATAACACAGCTGACCTTCAGCAGACCCCACATTCTTCCTGAGCAGGAAAGAGAAGAAGTTCTTGCTGGACTCCTAGGGTCAAAGTAAGTACTTGAATGCTCAGCATTAATATTTATCACGGAAGCTCCTGGCTCTGGTCCTTGGCTTTTCCCATGGTCACAGAATCTCTCAGGACAAGGAGGACTTTGCCTCCCTGTGACTGTTTTCAGCAGAACTCCTGAAAAGGACCCCCACCCCCATGGGGGTCCTTTCAAAGTGGAAACACAGTTCCTGGAGGAAATTGTACAGTTTCTTTTAAAAGATGCATCTAAACTTGCTAATACCGATGATTTTACAAAGAGTTGGGAGTGAAAAAGTCACTCGTAGCAGCATTAAATGTCTGACCTTTACTTTTTGTTCTAAATTATCCTCTGATTGTACAGCAACACAAAAAGCACTCATTGTGAGCTTCTTTGAATGCCCACAGATGGAATCTTGCCTAGTGCTAAAGCAGCAGATAGTTACACTCAATGTGTTTATCTACATTTTATTTGGCATTACCACTGGGAAATGAAATGCTAGAAAATGAAACTTGCTGAAGGATTATTTTATTCAGGTGTGTGGTAACAGCACATATATAAATATCTTTCTCTGAGGGTAAAGAAAACTGTGGGCAGTGAGGAGAAGAGAGTTTTCACCAAGCCATAGATTTGTTTGGTTGACCTAGATTCTAGTGCTAACTCACCGATCATGGAGTGAATGAACTCAGGTTGTTTTAAAATTATCTGCTCCTTAAAATTTTATTCTGAGTGTTACTTTGCCCATTTATTGAATCTGATCATCTCTGTCTCTTCCTGATTCTTCTTCATATTATTCTTATGTCTCTTGAAATCGATGAGAATCCAAGTTAGGTCATGCTGAGTCAGAACCAAAGCTCCCTCTTCCAGGATTTTTTAATTAAAAAACAAACTGAAAGATTGGGGATAAAACATCATCCTTCTGTACCCCAAACTCCTAAAGAGTAATGAATGTATTATTAGATAGTTTGAATAATTTTTCTTTGACCCTTGTATACTTTTAACCTATGTTATTTCTTGAGGCTAATGATTTCCCTCAGTTTCCTTGCTACTGTATAAAAAAGTACAGACAGAGAACATTAAAGCAAACTTTGTAGATGTCTCTGATAGCTTTTGCTGTGTATCAAAGCACCCCAAAACTAATTGGCTATAAACAATGAATATTGACGTGTTTCATGATTGTGGGCTTGCCCTAAGATGGACTCACTAACATGTCTGTGTTCTCAGCTGGAGGTCTGGGACATCTGGGACATTAGGACTGTGGAAATGCCTATTACAACCGGGACATGGTCCATCCTCCAGGAAGTGAACACAGACTTTTTCAGGTGGTTGGTAAGGGGTTCCCAGCACCAAGAGATCACAAGTGCTGATGTTTAATAACTTTTCAAATTTCTGTTTGCATCACACTTGTTAAAGCCCCACTGGCTTATGAAAGTCACATAAGCAAGTTCAGAGTCAGTGTGGGAGAGGACCTCATGAGGACATGGATACAAGGAGGGAAATAAAGAGGTCATCTAAAAAGTATTCTGCAATAGGTACGTATGAACACCAAGGAGGGAAGAAGGGCGGGGTGTGGGAGGAATTGGTATATTAGAATTGACATATATACACTATGTATAAAATAGATAACTAATGAGAACTTGCTGTATAGCACAGGGAACTCTACTTCACTTCTCTGTACAGTAGAATCTAACACAGCATTGTAAAACCACTAAACCCCAATAAAAATAATATTCTACAATAGGTGAGTAAATTAAGATTCATAGCCTAGCTTCTGCTCTGTGTATCCAAGAATATGAAAAAAAGGAAGAAGTCCATTGGCTAGGGATTGGCAAACATTTTCTGTAAAAGACTGGACACAACATATTTTTTTGGATTTGCAAGCTAGATGGTCTCTGTTGAAATCACTAATTCCGCTATTATAACATTGAAGAAGTCAGTATGTAAATAAATGGGTGTAGCTGTGTTCTAATAAAACATTACTTACAAAACTAAGAAGTGTACCGGATTTTGCCTGCATACTTGCAACCCTAGCCATAAGTACCTATTCTGACAATTACTGTTGCACAATAAATCAACATAAGGCTTTCTGGCTTCAGACAGCAGTGTCTGACAGTGTGGATGGGTCAGGACTCCGTTGGGGTGTTGTCCATCAGGGTTTATCCTGAAACTGCGTTCAGATGGTGACTGGGGCTGTGGCAGCAGACGCTGTCTGTCCTACTGGTGTGGGCCAATTAGGTTCTCTCACAGCATGGCAGCACTGGTGGTGTTGAACTGCTTACATGCCAGCTCTGGTTCCAGTAAGTGTTTCAGCCAGCAAAGGGTATGCTGAAGTGTATTTTATAATCTAGCCTCAAAGGTCACACAGTGACTCTCCCACTGTGTTTAATGGTAACAAAGGCCACAATACAATCCAAGGAATGGGAATTAGACTCCACAGCCAGGTAGGGCAGTGACAAATTTCCAGAAGAGTACATGGGATGAGAAAAATTGTTGTGGCCAACTTTAGAAAATACAACCATGGTCCACCAGGAAGTGGCATGTCTTCTCATGATGAAAGGCAAGCAGATAACAAATAGAGTGGATGTGGAAAACTGCAAGGCTGTCAAGTGAGAGAAAGAACATTGCTTTTGCATTTAGAAAGAAACAGGCTTATATTCTGGCCCTGACGCTCACCATTCATTTATTTATCATCTGAAACAGATGATGCCAGATTTAAAGAAATACTTTTTGATATTACGTATCAGTTTAATTCCAGTTTCTCCCAGTAAAATATCAATATCCCACTGGGTTTTTCTAGGTGTTGAAAGGTATGGAAGAAATATGGTCACAGACATGTCCTGGTGTTACCGAAAAGGTTCAGCTGCTTGCCGCGCAAAAGCAAATAATTGAGAGGCAAGAAAAGAAAGATGCTTTAACCAGAAAAGCAATCTGGGGAGAAGGTGGACTTGTGTCCAGAGACCAACTCCCAAGATTCTGCTCAACCTTGGCAGTTTTTAAAGGGAAAAAGGGGGAAGCATCTCAGTGAATCATTGAGTCAGGATGTTGGGTTCTGCATCTTTCTCCATTGAGGGCAGACTGGCTGGCTCTCTCTTCGATGTTATCTTGCTGAGTGATCTGAGTGATCGGCCTGTAGGATTGCTAAGGGGGCTGTTGCGTCTAGAGAGCTAGTCAGTCTTTAACTACTTAATTCTTCCTTCATACCTCTTTTAATCTAGGAAAGCAGGTTAGGCAAGGCGTGGTGTGCATTCAGGAGAGTATAAGTCAGGAGTTAGGTTAAATGGCCTAGTTATCTCATTCCTATAATTAGGTTCTTTTAAGGCTAAAGGGGAACAAAAATGGGCAAATAGGAAAGGGACAAAAGAGCTGCTTTCACTGGCACGTATAAGGCTTTGAATAAAAAAGCAGCAGTAAGCTATTATTTTTTTATACAATTTTTAAAGGTTACTTCCATCTCCAGTCATTACAAAATATTGGCTATATTCCCCATATCATACAATACATTCTTGAGCCTATATTACACCCAATAATTTGTACCTCCTGATCCCCAGTTAGTAAGCTATTCTTACTGATATTATCATCCAAGCGACCACAATGCCAGAAAAATCACAACAATTAGATGATCTATTTGAATTTGGATGAATAGTCAAAGAATCCAAAGATAACATGCTACTGTGGGATCTTAGGAGGGTCAGACTGATCTGGGTTCAAACCCTGGTCCGTCTCAAACACATGCTAAGGGCCTGACACAAGAGTCGCAGGAAAGAACCAGGATTTCTCTCCTTTCTAGAATGAAGACAATGTATTTTGAAATAAAATAGACCTTTCCAAAACAAACCAGTAAAGTTGAAAAACATCAAATTGTCCTCTTCAACCCAAACATCTCTGGGTGAGTACCTTTCACAAAGGGCAAGAGTGTCTCAGTATCTAATATTGTTCCAAATAAAGCTTGTAAAATAAGTTTAATAGGAATAGCACTCTAAATGCTAAGTAATAAGAGCACTAGCAATATTTTATAGTTCTAAATAACATTTACATTAAATGCAAGGAGAGCTAATGTGTACAAGAGAATATGTGAATTTTATCACACTCAGAAGAATTGGAGTGTTGGATGTTACCAGAGTTTTAAAATCTATAACATCTACCTTATTGATTATGTAGAGTGGGTTTTCTATACTCTTTCTTTTTGAGCATTGAATCTGTGTTATATTGATGGAGACACTTTAAAGTGTTCTATGGTATTTTGATTTCTGGTTCTTTAGACATTTTTGTTTTATGAAAGCTGTTGCTGTGTTAATTGGGTACATAAATATGAATAACTGGTATTTCTTTCGGGTACATTTTAGACTTAAGCATTCTGAAATGCCCATCTTTATCTTTTTTCTTTTAATCTCTAGTCTTAATTCTATTACAGATGTCAATATTGTTACTTCTGTTTTCTTTTTTGTGTTTACTTGTTATATTTTTCATAGTTTTTTATCATATGAATTTTTCTCCTTTTCTCTCTGCTAAACATTGCTGGATTTTGTTTTGTTAGTCAAACAAAAATTTATTTACTTTGTTAATATAAGTGAGTTGAACCCATCTGCAATATGTTAACCTTCATTATTTCAAATTGTTTCATGTGATGTGGGGTGTGTGTTTTTACTAATTACATAGACTTCCATTATGCAGTCTGTTTGCTCTTTTTTTTTTGTTTGTTTGTTTGTTTGTTTTGCGGTATGCCGGCCTCTCACTGCTTTGGCGTCTCCCGTTGCGGCGCACAGGCTCTGGATGCGCAGGCCCAGCGGCCATGGCTCAGGGGCCCAGCCGCCCCGCGGCATGTGGGATCCTCGCAGACCGGGGCACAAACCCGTGTCGCCCGCATCGGCAGGCGGACTCTCAACCACTGCGCTACCAGGGAAGCCCTGTTTGCTCATTTTTGATTCAACTTCTGATATTGGAGAGGCTTTTTGTTTTTATTTTGTGCTCATGGTCACTTTAAAAGTAATTCTAACCCAAATCATACTGATTACCTCCTTTGCTTATAAACAAATTCAGTCCCTTACAGTGACCCTTGATTAGTTTGGTACCAAGATGTGTATTATAAACAAACCTCCCTTAAACAAACAAATCTCCGATTCCCTCTAGCCATCACTATTCCTTGGCTGAGTTCCAGTGAGGATTGATATGTATTCTCATTACCATTTTCTGGGTATCAACTGGGTGACACACACCTACAAAGCACCACATTTTCAATAGGCATCACCTCTGCCTTATCTGACACAGGAGGACCTCACCAGACATCACCTTATTTCAAACACTGAGTATCACGAGATGTATCTGATGCCACCATTCTCATCTTGGATTGCCCTCATATCTGATGGACAGTTTTATCACTCAGCAGGGCACCATCACCCACGCACTGGCGTAGTGGTAATCTATGTCTAATAAAGGTAAAATGAGACTGTGTGTGTGTGTAATATGTGTGTGCATGTGTTACACTCTGTTGGGAAGAGGCATAAAGCGTTCTTGCTTCTCTGCAAATAATATTGATATTGGCAAACTAGCTTTTTCAGTTTTTACTTTACATCCCATCACCCTAGATGAGATTCAGGCATGATTATAGTTAGGTTGAGTTGGGAGACACATCGAGAAAGAGAAAACATGCTCCTCAAGACGGTCACTCCCATTTGATTGTTGAGTCCGTTTATAGATCACATTCTATCTTTCTCAGGATGGAACCTCTTTGCAGGACGCTCGTTCATAAATGGATGTTTGGTTGGTCATCTCTCCACCTCCTCTCCATGACTCCCCAATTTCACCAGACCCACCTTGGACATTCTCTAATCACGACTGAGTATTAGTCCAGTTTCCTCACTACGCATGTATAAGAAAAAATTGAATAACTGACAAAAATGAAAGAAAGGTTTTATCTTCTAATTTCTTTATATTGTATAATTTACATTATAGGTATATTCCACCATGTCTGACATGCCCTGTGTTTCTCAACTTCTGTGCATTTGATCAACTTGTTCCCTCTACTGAAAATTATATTTTTTCCTTTCTTAGTTCTTCAAATTTTACATACCCTCCAACATGCAACTCACATTCCACATTAGCCTCATACATGAGCACCACAAAAATCCAAATAAATATTAATGAGTTAATGGGAGTTTGATATCTAGAATAAGAGCAGATATAGCATCACTGTGCAGTCCTTTAATCACACAGAAACTCCATAATTTTTTTTTCATTCATACAAAAATATGTATTGAGCACCTACTATTTGCCAGGCATTTTTCAATGAACATGAGAGACATTAGTGAAAATAAATAAATGCATAAATAAATCACATTTTCCTTGTGGGTCTTATATTGTCTTATAGCAGATAGGCAATAAATAAACAATATTAAAAATTTAGATATTTTATACTTTTCATAGGTGACAAGCAAGGACAGAAAAAATACAATGTAAGGGGGGATTGGGAATTCTGAGTGATAGTAGGGAGGCAGGTTATCATACTAAATATGTTAGTCAAGATTGGCCTGTCTTAGAAAAGAATACCTAAACAGATACTTGCAGGTGGGCATGACAGCTTTGTGGCTCTGAGGAAAGAGCATTGCAGGAAGAGAAATAGCTAAGACAGCAGAATAGGGTAGGTATATTCCTAGTATGTGTGGGGAACAACAGGAGTGCAGTATAGCAAAGATACCATGAGCCAAGGCAGGAGTGAGAGGAGTGAAGTTATAGAGGAGAGAAATAAACTAGAAGCAGGTGAAAAGTCAAGTCTTTAGAAGGTGTGAACCAAGGAATGATGTTATTCAACCTACATTTAAAAGACACATTGGTTACTACTATGGAGAACAGTAATGAGGCTCCTTTAAAAAGTAAAAATAGAGCTACCATATGATTCAGCAATACCACTCCTGGGTATATATCCAGAGAAAACCATAATTTGAAAAGATACATGCACCCCAATGTTCATAGCAGTACTATTTACAATAGCCAGATCATGGAACAACCTAAATGTCCACTGACAGATGAATGGATAAAGAAGATGTGGTACATATATACAATGGGATACTACTCAGCCATAAAAAGAATGAAATAATGTCATTTGCTGCAACATGGATGGACCTAGAGATTATCACAGTAAGTGAAGTAAGTCAGACAAAGACAAATACCATATGCTATCACTTATATATGGAATCTAAAATATGACACAAATGAACTTATCTATGAAACAGAAACAGACTCACAGACATAGAAATAAGATTTGTGGTTGCCAAGGGGAGGGGGGTGGAGAAGGGATGGATCAGGAGTTTGAGATTAACATATACACACTACTATGTATAAAATAGACAATCAACAAGGATGTACAGTATAGCATGGTGAACTATACTCAATATCTTGTAATAACCTATAATGGAAAAGAATCTAAAAAGATATATATATATGTACATATATGTACATATATGTATATGAATCACTTTTCTGTACACCTGAAACTAACACACTATTGTAAACCAACTATATTTCAATAAAAATTTAAAAAATAATAAAAGGCACATTGGCTAATATATTGAGACTAACCATAAGGGTAAAAGCAGAGACAAATGAGCTGGCTTTTGATTCAGGCTGGAAAAGGTAGTATGGGAACTGAGAAATACAGAAAAGCCTGCTTTCCTTAACTGCTATACTTTCCACACCCCTAACATTTAATACTTGATTCTACTATTTGGATATCTGTCAGATCCCAAACCATTTTTTCCTTCCATTTTCCTGCTACTTTCTTGGTTAATATCCTCATCATTTTTTAATGGATTCACCATAATTTGTTTACCAAATCCCTATTAATGGACATTTCAATTGCTTCCAGTATTTTGCTCTTAAAGACAATGCCGAAGTGAGCCTCTTTACACATCTATATCTGCAAACAAGTGCTAGCATCTCTGTAGAACACAACTATAACAAAGAAACTTTGAGGGAAAGTCCATGTTAACTTGTGTTTGTTTGTATGCCTTTCCTTTTCTGTTTTTTGTTTGTTTGTTTTTCTTAAAGCAACAAACATTTATTATTTTGCAGTTTCTGTGGGTTCTACTGAAGGGTCTGCTTTCAATATAAATTTATTCATGTGGCTCTTGGTAGAAGATCACAGTTCCTCCCGCATGGGCTGGATGGATTGCTTCAGATTTATCAACTGGATTCCCTAGTGCAATTAATTCAAGAGCACAAGATGGAAGCCACAATGACTTTTATGACACGTGTATGTAGTCACCACTTCTGGTGTTCTTTCTGTAGATCCAGATTTCCATCTGGTGTTATTTTCCATCTACCCAAAGATGTTCTGCAGTTTCTTTGTAGCTAGAATCTGATAGTAATTATATTTTTCAGGTTTTTATATGTTAGAAAAGTCATTCTCCCTTCACTTTTTAAAGATATTTTCACTGAGTATAGAGTTCTGGGTTGACAAGATTTTCTTTCACTTACTTAAGAGATGTTACTCTGCTATCTTCCTGCTCACATTCTTTACAACAATAAATCTGCTGTTATCTTTATCTTTGTTCCTCTGGACATAATGTGTCTTTTTTGCATGACAAATTTTAAAATGTTTCTTTTTATCACTGGTTTTAAACAATTTGATTTTGGTGCAATTTTCTCCATGCTTCTGAGATTGTGGTTTTTTAAGCCTCTTAGCTTTGTGAACATATGGAATACAATTATAGTAACTTTTTAAAATGTCACTGTCAGCTAAATCTGACATTTGTGTCAGTTCTTTGTTTATTTCAATTGATTTTTTTCTTCATTATGGGTCATATTTTCTTGCTTCTTTGTATGCCTGATAATCTTTGATTGGATGCCAGGTATCATGAATGTTAACTTGTTGAACATTGGATATTTAAAAAAAAATTATTGTATTGAAGTATGGTTGATTTACAATGTTGTGTTAGTTTGTGGTGTACAGCAAAGTGATTCAGGTATATATATATATAATCCTATATAATGCTATGGATAACAATATGTATCATATTGTTTTCCATAACATAGTTATGGATATTTTCCATTATGGATACTGAATACAATTCCCTGTGCTATACAGTAGGACCTTGTTGTTTATTCATTCTATATGTAATAGTTTGCATCTGCTGATCCCAAACTCCCAATCCATCTCTCCCCTACCCCTTCTCCCCACTGGCAATCGCAAGTCTGTCCTCTATGTCTGTGGGTCTGTTTCTGTTTCATAGATATGTTCATTTGTGTCATACTTTAGATTCCACATATAAGTGATATCATATGTTATTTGTCTTTCTCTGTCTTTCTTTGTCTTACCTCACTTAGTATGATAATCTCTAGAGATCCAGAGTGCTGGATATTTTTGTGTTCCTAAAAATCTTGAGCTTTGTCCTGGATTGCATTCCAATGTACTTGGAAACAGTTGGATCCTTCAGATCTTGCTTTTACAATTTGTTATGTGGGACTAAAGCAGTGTTCAGTGTAAGGGTCATTGTTCCTTATGTCTGAGGCAAAGTACGCTAACACTGTCCTGTGAATCAAGAGATTTTCTAGTCTATCTTGTGGAAACTGGTAATATTCCTGACACTGTGCCACATGGGATACTCTTTCCTCTAATCCATTCATGTGGACATTGTTCTTACATATATGTGCTGAGTGATACCTAGCTAAATATATGGTGAGGTGATTCTCTCCAGATATCTGGAGATTTCTCTCTGTAAATCTCTTCTTCTCTGTACTCTGTCCTGAACAACCTGTCTTGGCCACCTCAGACTCTCAGATCCATATTCTCAACTCAGGGAGTCTGCTGGGCTTTTCCTGGATTCCCTATCTCTCTGCCATGGCCTGGAAACTCTGTTTCCAGTTAGCTGGAACAATTATAGAGTTCACCTCATTTATTTTCCTTCTCTCACTAATCACTGTCCTTGGTTGACTGATGTTCAATCTCCTTAAAAAATGTAGCTTCCCATACTTTGTTCATTGTGGGGCTGCTTCAGTGAAAAGCGTCAATCTGATTCTTGTTACTCCATCTTGGACTAAAGCAGAATCTTCATCACTTCTTACTTAAATTTTCAGTGTCCTTCTGGTTGATTTCCCTTTCTCCTCAACAATTAGTTCTAAACCTCTATAGGTGAAAATCACATTCTAAAACACAAAACTTTACAATGTGGTGTTAGTTTCTGCTGTACAGCAAAGTGAATCAGCTATATGTATACATATATCCCCCCTTTTTTAGATTTCCTTCCCTTTTAGGTCACCTCAGAGCATTGAGTAGAGTTCCCTGTGCTATACAGTAGGTTCTCATTAGTTATCTATTTTATACATAGTATCAATAGTGTATATATGTCAATCCCCATCTCCCAATTCATCCCACCCCTGCTTCCCCATTGGTGTCCTCCAATAAAAATTAAAAAGAAATTTTAAAAAAAGGAACAACACCTACATATGACCTAGACATTCCATTCCTTTCTCCAAAAAAAATAAAACATTTGTCCATAAAAAGACTTGTGTAAAACTATTCATGACAGTTTTCTTCATAGTAGTCCCAAATTGGAAAGAACCCAAGTACCCATCAACAGGAAACTGGATAAACAGTCTACATACAATTGAATATATTACTCCACAATAAAAAGAAACAAACTATTGATACACACAATAACATGGATGGATCTAAAAACATCACGCTGAGGGCAAGAAGTCAGAGATAAAGGAGTACATACATATGATTCAACTAATACAAAATTCTAGAACAGGCAAAATGTATCTGTGATGAAGCAACTGTGGCTGCAGTTGCAGAAGTAAAGAAGGGGAAAGATAAAGGGTACAGTCCTGGAAATTATTTCTATCTTGCTAGAGATTCGAGGAAAAAAGAAAAAATGCTCACTGTGGACATGGAAGAATTATGTTTATCAACACTACTGAATTACTAAGTTAAATTTTAAATGAGTTTTTAAATGAGTGAATTTTTAATTCACCTTGACTAATTCATGAAAGCATAATGTAAAATCCAGACTTAAGCTTCTAAAATAAACCAATAATTTCAATTGTGGTGAAGAATAAATTTTAATAAGGTCTCAAAAAACAAACAAACAAAACTTATCACATCACATGTAAGCTTAAAGCCATTCAAAGGCTCCTGTTTTTTTTGTGTGTGTGTTCCAAATTATTTTAAACTTTAATGAAAATCAATGAAACAAACTAAAATGGAGGTATGTTCTACCAGGCAAAGGCATAGGACAAAATCAGAAGACTTGGCTCAGATTTACTTTCTTCTTTTCAAAGGCTCCTATTTCTTTAAAAAAAGAAAAAAGCTGGTTTATAGTAGTGTTCAGACTGTACCCACTTTCCCAGGATAACAAGTGTCCATGTGAGTCTCACTGAAATAACTGACACATCACCATACCATGCTCTGAGAAATCTCTCTTCTCTTCTGTTTCCCCTTGCCTGAAATGTTCTTCCCCTTTCTCTTGCTGATTCCTGTTCATTCTTCACATAGCTTAGGGATCAATTTTTCAATGAATTTACCATCTAATTTGGTATTTATTCTTTTGATCTTAACACCTGGCAACAAAGAGGTGTTTGTTCACCATAGACACTTCATAAATCTACAAATATTTGCTGAGTAAATGAATTAATGATTAAGTGAATGAATGAGAGAAATGAGATTTGAGAAGCTTACTCATGAAATGCACTATATTAATTGAGAAGAGGAAATGAATGCAAGCTGTCAATGTTTTAAGAGCCATATTGAAGTCCACGCATGTAGCATACATCCTTTCTGTTTCAGAAAGAAAATAATTAGCAGTGTATACACTTCTTTTAATCAGTGGTTCAACTTGAATATTTATGGGGTGATAGCTTCCAGTCAGAGAGCAGTACTAACCAAATTTTCAAAATAATGTGAGCATGGGACTTAATTGGGAGTAGCTCATTTGAAGGACAGGAAATAGTGTTGGCTTCATTTCTACAGTTTCAATAAAAGAATAGAATATAGCAAAGACTTTTGCTGTGGAATCAGACTGCCTAGGCTCAAATCCCCATTGTACACCCAATTCTTCAGTTGCCTGGCTATCTGGGTTTATTCCTTGTCACAGTTCACTTTGTACCCTAGTTTCCAGTTATTTAAAATGAAGAGTGATGTATATGCCATCTCATAGAAATATTACTAAGCTCAAAAAAAATAATATTTGCAATGGACCTAGCCTATTGGTGGCATCTTTAATCAGTAAATATCAACTAGCATGATGTTGTTTCAATTCTATGTGGTGTCAAGAAGGCAGCAATTTGTGCTTTACATCACACAAATTTATCCTCAGACCTCTAACAAACTTAAATTAACAGTCTCAACTCAGCAATGTATGGGAAGAGTTGCATTTTTTGGTAAAAGATTTAAAAAATTGTCTTATTCAGAGCTCTCAGGGTAACAACCCTAAAGACACAAAATAGGAAATTCCCTGGCAGTCCAGTGGTTAGGACTCCAAACTCTCACTGCTGAGGGCTCAGGTTCAATCCAGTCTGGGAACTAAAATCCCACAAGCCATGCAGTGCGACCAAAAAAAGAAACCAAAAAAAATGACCCAATATACTTGGTGAAAGGAGGAGAGAAGAGGAAAAATAAAGTTGCCATTATATGGTATCTTAGTTCTTAGTTTTTTGATGATCTTTTGGGCCCATACTCCGTATTTTGGGTAGTCATTTCAGAGTTGCAAAAATTTCGGTCAGAACACTCCTTAGCTGTGGTGATCCTAGAAGAGGTGAGGTGGGGACCAGGGGAGTCTGAAACTCCCTCCCTCTTTTTTTTTTGTTTGTTTTTTTGTTTGTTTTTTCCTGAATGATGACTCCACTTCGCAAAACTTGCAGAAGGAACACAGAGCTTTTTTCCTCAGCTCTGAACTGTTGATAGCACTTTGTTGACTAAAAAAAAATGCACAACCTAAAAGTTGAGAATTATGTTTTATTTGGAGGACATTCTGAGGATTTAGGTCCAGGACACAGCCTCTCAGATGCTCTGAGGGACTGCTCTAAAGAGGTCAGCGGGAAGCCAAGGTATATAACAGGTTTTGTAACAAAGATCAGGTTGTCAGAACCTCAAAATATTACTGTTAATTAAAGAAAACCAGGTATTTTCAGTTAAGGAATTTAGCTCTTTGCTATGTATGGAAAGATGCAAGAGTCTGGGCTCACTGAAATCATTCCTTTCGTATGCACCTCAGCTCTCTGGGGTCAGTGTCCTGCTTTTCTCCATCCTGAATCCCCTCAGGGTTCCTTTGTTTACTGATATAGCAGGCAAAACTTTTCATTCACAACTTTATATCACCCATATAAAATTTAAATTTCTTGACAATGGCATGAAGATGTATTTTTAATACATTTTTCTTTATCATTTAGAATATAGCTCTTTTCTTTCAGCATTCCACTTCCAATCACCTCCAATTCCAGGCTTTATTTTTTGTGGATCCTTATCTATATCACTTCACTCTGAAGAGTTTTCCAACAAATCCCGCATTTCTGAAGCCTTCCATTTCATTATATTAATCTAGGCAGAGTTTAGCACTACACCCACAGTCTTACATAATCAAATTCCCGGAGGATGTGGACACATTTTTCTTTTTCATCTAGTCTAAATATATGTGTATATATATATAAATTAGAATTGATATAGGGAGGTTACTTAGTGCAGACATAGATACAATATAAAGGAAAATAAATCTTATAAGTTGAATCTGTTCAAAGAGAGAATGGGCCACCATGTGATATTGTTACCCAAAAACTGGGTTCACCTCTTGGTGGGTGTCAAGCCGAAAGACACAACCAAGCCAAAGATCAGAAGGAAGCATTTATTACTTGCAGCGAGTAAGGAAAGCACTGGGGATCTTTCCCAAAACAATATCTCTCCAAACAGCACAATTGGGGAAGTTTTAAGCTAAGGGAATGTTCATATTCATGAAGGGGGTTTGAGCAGGGAGAATTCAGCATAGAATTGGGGCCAAGGTTGACAGAGTCCAAGCTTTAGTTGACTGAAGTCAGGAGGGTCAGTGTCATCCTTCCATCCTCCACCTGGGTGGAGGCCTTAGTTCCTACAGAAGAACTCAAAGATATATTGTTATGTGTATCCCTTGAGGAGGAGCCAGGACCCTGCACCAAGGCTGCACTACTGTTTCTTGACTGTTCCTCCCTTGTCTCTGTATTCCCTCCTTTCCCTCATTAGCAGCTGTTTGCACTGTACCCTTTGGAACTCAGGGAAGATCATGGAGGCTGAATGAAACCTATTTCCTACAAACAAGAAACAGGGGACACAGAAAGGATTTGTACCCGGGAGCCCCACAGTGTCCTGCTCAGTTTCAAAATACAGTCCTTCCTTTAACAGGTGAGGTCTTCAGTCAGAGTTTGGTAATCACTGCTAAGGTGCCCTCTATCTAGCAGGGATCCTGCACTGGGAGAGAGATGACATATAGGTTTCCAATCTGCTTGTGCTTTAGAATTAGGAGAGGAGGAGTTTATGTTGCAGTCACAGATATTAAGGCTATTGGGTGGTTTTAAAGTAATCCAAAATTCTGTTAAGATTCTTACCTTTGAGAGTTGGATATTAATTCCCCTTTCCTTGAGTGTGGACTAGACTTAATAACCTGCTTCTAAATACAGTGAAGGTGATCGTGTGTGACTTGGCTACTAGGCATCCTGGTTTCCTACTTGTCCACTCTCTGGGATCACTTACTCTGAGGGTGGCCAGCTGTCAAGTTTTGAGGACACTCAATCCACCCTATGGAGAGACCCATGTGATGAGGAAGTTAGCCTCCTTTTAAAGCAGATGCTTTTAGTCAACAGCCGTGTGAGTGAGGCATGTGGATGTGGATCATACAGCCTGAACCACACCTTCAGATGATCACGGCCAGGGTAATACCCTGACTCTGCCTTGTGAGAGATGCTGATCCAGGACCACCCAGCTAATGGCTACCTTCAGAAACTGCACAAGATAATAAAAATTGTTGGTATAAATGAGACTGTGAACCTCAGATTCGGACTTGAACCCACATGCCGGGACTCAAACCAAGCCTAAATCCTGATTGGGACTTTAATCCACATGACTGGGACTCAAACCCAGCCAAAACTCAGATTGGGATTTGAACCCACTAGGCTGGGACACAAACCTAGCCAAAACCCACAGTCTTCCAACTGAGATCACACACTTGGTTTCAGGACTTAATGAAGCTCAGGTACTTCATGTCTCATTACAGAAAGAATTCAATGAGAGACAAAGTGGTACGAAAGAAGTGGATTTATTCAGAGAGAAATACACTCCACAGACAGAGTGTGGGCCATCTCAGAAGGTGAGAAAGGCACCAGGGTATGGGGTTGTCAGTTTTTATAGGGGTGGGTAATTTCATAGGCTAATGAGTGGAAGGAGTATTCCAGCTATTTCCAGAAGGGGCAGGGATCCCCAGGAATTGGTCTACCACCCACTTTTTGATCCATATGATTGGCCTTGGAACTGTCATGGCACTGGTGGGTGTGTCATTTAGCTTGCTGATGTGTTACAGTGAGTGTATACTGAGGCCCAAGTTCTAGTGGAAGTCAAATTGTCTGCTATCTTGGACCCATTTGGTTTTGATTGATTTATGTCATGTCCTCAGGCTATGCCATTCTTTCAAAGTTGTGCTCTGCCCTCTTCCGTCCTGTTTCATAAACAGTTAACTTTTGGTGTAATTTGTTACACAGCCAACTAATTAGAATGAGCACTAACTAATGCAAACTCTTTCCCAGAGTTTCTGATTCAACAAATTTGAAACGAAACTTAGAACATATATTTAATATAATCATCCTCTTGACTCTGGTGCAGTTACTCTATCACTAGGTATTTAGGAGCTATTACAAGCTTCCCTCCAGGCATGTATTAGCTTGATTTTAGCTATGCCTGAGGCCCACTCTATTAGTAATATCATTCTTCCTATAATTATGTCTCTTATTCTGCCTTGTAATCAAGCACATGACAGAAAGTGTGTTACTTGCTAAGCATTGTACTTTATAAAAGTAGTAGTTTTAGATTTTTTTAATTATTATGAAAGTAGCATATGCTTATTATAAAACATGGAAAATATTTCTAAAAGTATAAAGAAACCAAAGCATATCCATATACCTCTATTTTTCTATTTTGATATATCTCCTTTATATTTAATTGCAAATAATTGTGATGTTATTGTCATATAATTTCTCATCAATTTTTTGCCTTCCACTGAAATAGTGCCTGGCATACAATGGAGCTCAATGAATATTTGTTGAATAACATTTTCCTAAACATCTTCCAAAATATTTAAAAGTCTTTAGGAGAAACAAATAAATGACTGAAAAATACTGCATCATATTTATGTACCATCATTAATTTAAAACTTACTAGATGAAAAGTTATAAACATTATAAAGCTTTTAATACATTTTGCCATACTGCTTTCCAGAAAGGCGATGGTACTCTTATTTTGAAAATGATTTCAAATAGTTAAAATTTCCTAGGAGAAAACACAGATTTTATAATAAAATAAAACAAAGATGATAGATGAAGGCAAGTGGGTAGCATGGGATTTATATACACAAGATTAAAACTGCATACCCAAATTTGATGCTGTACTTATCTGAATTTGGGGAAACAAAAACTTTTTTTCTAAGCAGATAGAAAAAGGAGTAAATTACAAGAGAGAAAGGATGAGGTAATGGAATGAGTGTGGATTATAGCACTTCCAGACATCTACAGACATCCAGTCAATACTTCTTAAATTATGAGCAGAAATACTGGAGCAAAGAAAGCCTGACAGTGAGTGGGCTGATCTCTTGCAAGAATATATCTTATTAGAACATAACTTTGAACAAAGAGATAATGGAGTGAAACCCACTGGTGACTGGGCTGATTCTCCTGTGGTGGAAGAAAGACAATTATAAAAAGTTCACAGTGTACAGCCTGACCCTAAGGACAATATTTGTTAAAAGAAAAAAAAGAATAACAATCAATAAATACTCAGGAAATATCTTTATGTGGTAAACTAGTGAAAAAGCAACCCCAACCATGCCTGGTGGATATGCAACACTGTTTTATTTATAAAGCTAGCACTAGCTTACAAATCTAGGGAAGTGACCTCGAGAGAAAATGTAGATCATGCATGCAAAGGAAATCAGAAAGTCTGAGCCTGAGTTAATTGAGACACAGGACACATAGAGTGGTTGTGAATGTTAGGCGTTAAGGGACATGAGAAATCCTAGAGAATAATGAAGCTAAGCTATATTGTAGAAATGGTCCCTACCTCCTTGGAGAGGGTGATGAGGAAGAAAGGTGTATATTGTGTTTTGCATGTTACTGTTATTATGGATTCTAAATAATAATGATAATGATAATAATAATATTTGTTCTGAAAGGGGAAGAAGAAATTCTTTATTGGTCAATGGCTCATGTATTGTTCTTCCTCATTTACTGTTTTTATCCCAGGCTTTAATTACTTTGAAGAAGATGAATATAATGAATATGAAGATTCAGAGGAGATGTCTGTATAGCTTATATCAAAAGCCAAAGCCAGAGCAATCATTAATCTGACCATGTCTAAATGAACTGGAAATTTGATAATAATGCATACATGAATATTATTTAGAAAACGTGGTAAATTGTGTGAAAATGCGAAAATTTCCCTTACATAAGAATCTAACAAGCCAATTTAAAATCATTACAGAACCAAAAGGCAAAATGTTTACACCCACCTGAACACCAGCTGCTTGTATGGAAAAGAAAAAGAGATAATAAAGTTTCCTGAAGCCCTTATACTAGCAAGGTTCCATTCAGGCACATACTTCCCGCTCTCACACATCAAGAAAAGAAACCTGGTCCATGATTTTAAAGAAATAGAATTCTTGGCATTTTTCAAGTTTTGATTCAAAGTTCAAGAGAACTAAGTAACCTGCCAAGACACAAACAGAATATGCAGAACCCCATCTCCCTCCAAGTCTCCCAGACACTGGCAAGTAAATCAATGAAAGAGTTAGCCTTTCAACAATCCATGTCTCCATGGAGCTAATCCAGTGGTTGGTAACACCCTATATAATCTTACAGGTGGGCTTGTTCAACAGCAACAACATTTGGTTGAGAAAAAATAATGATGCATCTGGTTTCTAAGGTTGTGCTGATGATCAAATGAAATCAATCACCCAGCGGAACTGAACAATTGTGCAGAGAATGGTCGTGAATGCAGCAGAAATACCATTTCACATGACAAATAGTTGCTTCAGAGGCTAGCTATGACTGCCAAGTCAGTCTACGACAACATAACTTTCAGAGGCTGGATTCTTAGAAGCATGGAATTGTGATTTGGGGAAATTGTAAAGCTTTCACATACATAGGAGTTACAGAGACTAATCACATTTCTCAGGTTTTACATTCTTATTTGTAAAATGTAATTGATTAGGTTCTCCCTTGGTTTGGAAAGCAGAGCAAACTCTGCACCAAAGGCAGTTTGAGGGAGGGAGAGGAATCCAGATTTGGGATCAGATATACGGAGCTCCAAATGAACCTCTACAGGTTTCTGGACTTCTCATTCAGTTTTCCACAATATGTTGAGTACCATAATGCTTAAGGACCACTTATTATTTTTTTTTAACATCTTTATTGCAGTATAATTGCTTCACAATGGTGTGTTAGTTTCTGCTTTATAACAAAGTGAATCAGTTATACATATACATATGTTCCCATATCTCTTCCTTCTTGCATCTCCCTCCCTCCCACCCTCCTTATCCCACCCCTCCAGGTGGTCACAAAGC
>NW_020837991.1:5575887-5636606 GCF_003676395.1 Aethalodelphis obliquidens | reverse complement strand
CATATCCTCAAGTCCGTTCTCTAGTAGGTCTGTGTCTTTATTCCTGTTTTACCCCTAGGTTCTTCATGACATTTTTTTTTCTTAAATTCCGTATATATGTGTTAGCATACGGTACTTGTATTTTTCTTTCTGACTTACTTCACTCTGTATGACAGACTCTAGGTCTATCCACCTCATTACAAATAGCTCAATTTCGTTTCTTTTTATGGCTGAATAATATTCCATTGTATATATGTGCCATATCTTCTTTATCCATTCATCCGATAATGGGCACTTAGGTTCTTTCCATCTCCGGGCTATTGTAAATAGAGCTGCAATGAATATTTTGGTACATGACTCTTTTTGAATTATGGTTTTCTCAGGGTATATGCCCAGTAGTGGGATTGCTGGGTCATATGGTAGTTCTATTTTTGGTTTTTTTAAGGAACCTCCATACTGTTCTCCATAGTGGCTGTACCAATTCACATTCCCACCAGCAGTGCAAGAGTGTTCCCTTTTCTCCACACCCTCTCCAGCATTTATTGTTTCTAGATTTTTTGATGTGGCCATTCTGACTGGTGTGAGATGATATCTCATTGTAGTTTTGATTTGCATTTCTCTAATGATTAATGACGTTGAATATTCTTTCATGTGTTTGTTGGCAGTCTGTATATCTTTTTTGGAGAAATGTCTATTTAGGTCTTCTGCCCATTTTGGGATTGGGTTTTTTGTTGTTTTGTTATTGAGGTGTATGAGCTGCTTGTAAATTTTGGAGATTAATCGTTTGTCAGTTGCTTCATTTGCAAATATTTTCTCCCATTCTGAGGGTTGTCTTTTGGTCTTGTTTATGGTTCCCTTTGCTGTGCAAAAGCTTTGAAGTTTCATTAGGTCCCATTTGTTTATTTTTGTTTTTATTTCCATTACTCTAGGAGGTGGGTCAGAAAGGATCTTGCTGTGATTTATGTCATAGAGTGTTCTGCCTATGTTGTCCTCTAAGAGTTTGATAGTTTCTGGCCTTACATTTAGGTCTTTAATCCATTTTGAGCTTATTTTTGTGTATGGTGTTAGGGAGTGATCTAATCTCATACTTTTACATGTACCTGTCCCGTTTTCCCAGCACCACTTATTGAAGAGGCTGTCCTTTCACCACTGTACATTCCTGCCACCTTTATCAAAGATAAGGTGTCCATATGTGTGTGGGTTTATCTCTGGGCTTTCTATCCTGTTCCATTGATCTATCTTTCTGTTTTTGTGCCAGTACCATACTCTCTTTATTACTGTAGCTTTGTACTATAGTCTGAAGTCACGGAGTCTGATTCCTCCAGCTCCATTTTTCGTTCTCAAGATTGCTTTGGCTATTCGGGAAAGGACCACTTATTTTGAGAATTATATAAAAGTTAGCATATATCTATAAGAATCCAACACTGAGCCCAAAATAGAGCAAGTATTCAATAAATATTAGTTGAATGAATGATGTCAGGAAGAAATGAATGAATGGGTGAATGAATGATTAAGGTTACATATGCATTTCTTAACATTAGGAAGAGGAAGGGAAAAATGTTCTGTAAATTTGACTATTCTACTGCTTTCCTGTCCCTATCACATCAACTAAGATGAGCTACAAAGCAAGCAGGGCTAAAAAGAATGTCAAATGAGAGTAATATTTGGAGCTGCCACTGATGCAACAGTTGCTACATATCAAGCATTTACTTATATTATTTAATAATAATAATAATAGACCTTATAACACCAACTGTGTGCCAAGCACTATGCTAAGCACTTTACATATGTTCACTCATTTATAATTTTGATGAAGCCTTATAAAGTTGCTGCTATACAGAGCTGCATGTCTTGCATGAGGTTATTATCTCTATCCACACGTGAAAGACTGCAACTTCAATACATTAAGTGATGAAGGCCAAGACAGATACTCAAGAGCATCCGACTTTATAGTCTGTAGGTTCTATTGCATTGACTGCTTCACTGAGGAGCATTCTCTCCTTTGGATGAATGTGAAAGGACCAAGTGGATTTGTTAACAGCAATGGAGAAAACATATAACCAAAGAGCTAAGAAGAAAAAGAGATATTCAGCAGATGGCCAGTCTTGGCCATAGAATGAGAATTGATGCTTAACCCTGGGACACTGCATCCCAGTCTGTTGGGAAAAGGCCAGCTGAACTGTGCTCAATTTGGGTACCCCACTAGGTTACAACGCACTTTAATTTCACAGAAGTAAGGATATCAACTCTTTGTATTGAGAAAAGAACTTAGGAATATACCCAGGGCTAAGCTGAGATTTCTACATCAATGATAGTTTCCAAAAACATTTATGTTAGCATTCTATTTACTATGCATACGTTGTATAGAAACTGGAAATTATTTGTTTGCCAAGGACTTTAAAGCTAAGATGAATTAAAATGTAAAAACTCAGGTCTGTCTTATTTTCAGTTTCTGTCAAAATATTGAGCTAACCAATCAATGTTTCATGTCCTGGAAACTTATTTTACGTATGATGGATCTAACTGAAAAATTCCTCCATGTGATAAGGTACTCCCTTTGTCTGGAATTATGCAATGAACTTATAAATACCCAACAGTAAATTTATCCTTCATCCAGTTATCAGTTTACTTGTATTGAAAAGCTCATTAAATGCATAGCGTTCCATACCTAGGTTTCTAGTTATCCCTAAATCTTGTAGTTCAGTTACCCTAATTGCTGTGAAACCATGCCTTATTTATGTTCATATTATTCATCTCCCTCCCTCAAAACTATTTAGCTTCCTTGTGCTGACTCCTGTCAGTCAGAGAGGCAGCATCCCTTCCTGGATGGAAGACTTTGAGTGTCCTGCTATATCAAACTCAAATTAAAGGCTTCTGATTTTAGGAGGTATCACCCCACGCTCTGCTTGGAAGATTTGATCTGCTAAGAGCCCCATATCCAGCTGGTCATGGACACTTAGAGCCTAGAAATTAAAAGTCTAAAAGACACTTTGTTTTTTTCCACTTACTGAGCCCCATCTCACCAGTTCACCCTCTCTGAAAATCTCCAGTTCTCCTGTATCTAAGGATGGAGATTAACATTACAAAACATCATCCCTAACTTTCACATGGCCTGGGTTAAGAGGACAAATGAAGGTGCATTTTCCATATTTCCAAAGGTTCAAATGTTATAAATCAAGCTAACAGACTGTTAAAATAGAAGTCCCAAAATATAACTTGAAAAATATACTTTTGTTTTTAAAAATGGTATTAAAATGTATAAATCTATGGCTTTTCATGTGAATAAATTTGGCAAAATACTAGCCAAATTAGCATGATTATTTCAGAAAATATTACAAAAAATTTTATTTCATCATTTAAAGCACATCACTTGTATGGTAATTTTTATTGTCTCTTAAAGCAATATCAAGATACACACAGTCAATAATTGTTATTCTTTTAAATTAAAAAAAGTAAGAGTATACAGTTCACCTTTTGAAGCTGCATTAATACTTCTAAGCCCCTAGAGAGGTTTATTTTTTTAAAACTGGAAGTTGATAATTTACTAAATTTACATCTATAACAAATTAGCTTAGAATAAATACTTAGATAATTTTGTGCATACATAAGGTAATAACCTCAACTATCAAATCCATCATTTAATAAACAAATCCTGGGTTTTGTTCAGAAAATTTATAATTATAGAATGTTATAAGGAAAATTGAAACTAGGAGTATTGTTCAGTTTGTTAAAATCTCTCTTTAAGCAAGACTACTTTCATTATGAAGGGCATGTTTATGGCTAAAGAAGAGTTAAGCTCTACAGTGTGGCAAAGTAGACTTCTGAGGGTACCTGGTAGGAGCTTCTGCAGTGTATGAAGCAGACTGTTTTCTTTATTTTAATGCATCAACTCTGGCACCAAAGATAATAAATTGTATTGTTCCCTATTAATTAAATGGTCTTTATTTGAATACAATTTATTATAGAGGACTAGATTATGTATTCCAGGAACTCAATCAATGTGAAGAGATTAGTTGTATGTTAGAATATAGACGACTAAGGCCTTATAGAGGGCTACGTACCTTTATTTTTCTTTTAGTGACCTTTGGATTCCCTCTTTTCCTTCAGGCTTCAACACTGATGTCAGACCTGGGCCTCCAGACAAAAGTGGCACCAGGAAACCACAGCTACAACTTGTAGTAACTTTGCTTTTGTAACATACACCCTGGTTATTTACCAATACCTGGCATTATTACTTGTAAACATTTTGAGGCCATTGGTTAAAAGTCTGACTTGTACACTGACGTATTCCCAGGGCCTAACAAAAGATCTAGAGCTTAGTAAACTCAGAGTAAGCATTGGTTGAATACTTATTTGTACTAGAGGTGTTTTAAAGAATAAATTTGAAATATTATTTTTGGTAGCCAAATATAATCCAACTGCCCTCTTTTGTCATCAATATGGAACAAAGTCATCTACATGCAGAATGGTTTCTAAATCTTGGTTCTCAAAGATTTTAACATTCAATGATAAAGACGTGAATGAAACACATAGATCTTCAGCAAACTAAATGGTATATAAAAAGCTCTGTGTTGGTTGGTGTAGAGGATATGCTGGGCAAGTTCAGAGGAGGGTGACAAGTAAGGCTTGGAATTATCGGGGAAGTGACTGTATCCTGGCTCCCAAAGAATTGAAAATTTCAATGTTTGGAAAGAGAGAAAAAGCAGTCTCAGCTGAGCAAAGAAGTAAAGGAAAAGATTATCATCATGTTTTTCAAGATAGTAAAGTCATTAAAGACTCAGAATAAAAGTATCAGTAGATGATTCATGTAAAGTAACAGTGCATGGGTAACATGAAATAAAACAGATTGTTCAAAATCTAAAATATTGGAGAAGAATTTGGATTTCTTAATAATTAAGCTGTCATTGAAGATTTTGAAGACCAAGATATTTCTTTTTTATAACAGCAGCAATCCTAGTAGTCATGATTGCTGTGGAAGTCAACTTCTAAATGGAAATGTTCTTGTGTGTGTGCATGTGTGTGTGCGTGTTTGTGTGTGTGTGTGTGTGTGTGTGTGTGTGTGTGAGAGAGAGAGAGAGAGATTCTTAAGATTCATTGGTGATTAATGGAGGGGGGAATCAGATTAAGATAAGGCCTTTAACTCATAAGACTTTGGCTTCTCAAACTTAACATTTTCTTCTGAACTCTGAAAAAAAAATGTCACTTCCCTATATAAGTCATGCACTTCAACCACAACTAACACAGAATTTGGAGTTGGAAGCATTTCAAGGGTACTTGATATAGTAGCTTCTTTTGCCCTAGTATGATGATATTTTGGTAACATATAAAAATGTCAGCATGTGACAAATCCAAACTTAAACCAAAATAGATGAAGAATTTGAAGTTGTAAATCATCAGAGCCAAGTTTAAATTGGCTCAATTCAATGTCTTGGTGTTTTATGTCACTCAACATATGATTGATAAACATATGATAAATAAACCATCAGGTTGATTCAAATTTCCAGATAAGAGCTGAGATTTTTCAAGTTGGTGGAAAAGAATGAATTATATTTTAACTTTCATCTTATATAAATATGGGAATTAATTTAAAAGGAGGTATAAAACTGCTACATCTTTATTCTTCTTTTAAATATTCAATTCATGTTTTTAGTATCATGGTTTGAATATTGCTTCTTAGGGATTTCACTTATAGAACAAAGTGTGTGTGTGTATATGTGTGTGTGTGTGTGTGTGTGTGTGTGTGTGTGTGTAAAGACACAGAACAAGAAACTGTGCAGCAGGGAACTAAAATGGCTCATAAGTTCTGAGGGTTCACTACCTCCTTCACCTTGGTCTAAAGGTTTCTTGAGGATTCCATTTATTCTCACCATTACAATAGGTGGTATTTTTTGTTTGTTTTGCTTTTTTTTTATTGCTTTTTCGAATACTCCTGTTGAAACTATGGGGAAATTGTAGCATAGGCAGTTTAAGCAATTTGACAAAGTTCAACAATTTCAAGTGGTGATTCCAGAAATCAGACAGCATGACATCAAAGGCCATGAGCCAACAGCCTCCTGCACTTTGACAGTATGCTCAATGGTGCTTGAGACCAAAAAAGCACCAGCATTGCAAAATAACAACAGGAATACTATCTACGCAGCCTGCAAGCATGCTGCTAATTGTATGCATGCTATACTTTATAGTACATCTCTATTTCCTTTATTTTTAATAAAAATTAGGATTAATTTTTAATTACATAGAGAGTTCATGAATGTCTTCCTTTTAGTAAAAATTAAAACATTACAAAGAGGAAAATTTTCCTTTTACTACATTCCTCAAACATACCAACGCCCCCTTCTTCTCCTTTTTACTTCTCTAAAATGTATTGACATTTACAGTGTGCACACACACACATATAAAATACATAATATTTAATTATATAAAATCTATTATCCAGTGTAAATCACTTTTCACATGCTTCTTTTATTCAACAATAGATTTCTGTTTGTTTCAACATTATAAAATACTACACAGTATTCTAACATATGAATATGTCAGTTTAGAAATTACCTTCTTATGTTTTTTTTTTTCTTTACTTCAGGAAAAATCCTCTTTCAGATCTTGTTGTATTTATATGTGAATGCTTTTCTAAGTATTTTCTAAGCCTCAAAGAATTACTGGATCATGTGGTACTTGCACTTCATATTTTGATAGCAATTTCAAACTGCCATTCAATTTCCCCGTGCCAATTTATTTCCTCACAACAGTGTATATCAGTTTCAATTTCCCAACAAACTCACCAAGACTTGATATCAAACATTTTAATATCTACATTCTGATATGTAAGAAGTGGTATTGTTTAATCTGATTTCTCTGATTTCTAGTAACTTAGAAAATCTTATTTAATATAGTAGTGCAGTTTTTTTTAATGTCTTTGCAACTTGCCTATTTCTATTCATTGCCCATTTTTATAGATGTTTAGTTGCCTTTTTTTTTTATTGTTTTGTGGTTCTTAGTATGCTGAGCACCAACCTTTTGTCTGATATAATTTCATTTCCTGACTGAGAAGTTAAATTATTTTATTATGCTTTTTTCATCCAGACTTCACATTTTGGAGAATTAAATTACAAACACTTCTTCAAGAAAGCTAGTATGGATCACAGATAAATACAGCTTTGACTATAATCTCTCAATAGAGTCTTACTTTTAAAAATGTTCTCAAAGAAATTAATGAATTTGCATTTTTGAAAACTTCTTTAGTATCTTTGTTTTCGAGTCAGAAAGTGAAACAGAGAGCAATGCAGATTGGCATTAGGGACAATTAGATCCTGATAATTTTGTTGCTTCAAACTTGGCACATGGGAGTATTAATAATTTCTAGTAAGGCATGTGTTGGCACTGGTTTCACTGGGTTTTGGGTATTCAGAATACAACCTAAAGGTACCAGATGCCTAGGCAGCCCAGGGCTGAACCTAAAAGGTAAATGGGAGCTAGAAGAGGCACAGCTGTAGGAAGGGACACTGTGATGCAGAAAAACAAATGTGTCAAAAACTTCCAGATGAGAAAGACAAACAAAAAAAACCAAAGAAGGCCTGTATTTTGGCAAGGGGTAGCAGTGCACAATAATAAAAGTCTTTACTTATCCAGTTGAATAAAAATGAGTTTAGACTCTCTACTTATATAGACACTGCCTGAGGAGCAAACTCTTTGAAGAAGTGCATAGTTTACTCATGCGATTATTAACAATGATGTAATTAACATAAACACAGATGTTAATTTGATAAAAAATGAAGAATATTAAATGAGAAGACAAAGGTCAGGCAAACATAAATTTAATAACCTCTGATGTAATACATGTGCATAGAATTTTTGTTTTCAAGATTCTTTTCCTCTAAGCTTTCAGTATTGCTCCAACTGGGCTTCCCTGGTGGCACAGTGGTTGGGAGTCCGCCTGCCAATGCAGGGGACGCGGGTTCGTGCCCCGGTCCGGGGGGATCCCGTGTGCCGCGTTGTGCTGGGCCCGTGAGCCATGGCCGCTGGGCCTGCACGTCTGGAGCCTGTGTTCCACAACAGGAGAGGCTGCAGCGGTGAGAGGCCCACGTACTGCAAATATATATATATATATATATATGTATGTACATATATATTGCTCCAACTAAGTGACAAAAGGAAAAAGATGAGATATTAACAAAATCCAGAGCCTCCTTTCCCAAGCGTGAACTCTATAAAATATAGATTGTTCTAGCCTACCCAGATATATTTGGGAGAACACAATGCATATCTACAAAAGTTGTCCACCTACCTAGAGTTCATTGAAGCCACTCACTATTTGTTTCTTTTAATCCTCCTGGTTTTCTGACCTCTCCTCATCTCAGATCCTATTAACTTCAGACTATTGAATGGCTTTTAGGCAGATGGCATGATCACCTTTGCAAATCACTAAGATTTCTTTTGTGGAGTGTGGAGGGGGAACTAGAGTGGGATGAGACAGTAGAAGTCCAGTGAGAGAACTCTCGCAATATGCCGGGCAGGAGGTAAAGGCTTGCATTTCAACAATGGAAGCAAGGATAAAGCAGTTACACATATGACATATTCAGAAAGTCAGCCCATAACAACTCAGGAAAGAAAAAAAGTTAATGCCCTGAACTGTTAGTTGTATGAGTATAATTTCGTTAAATGAGAACACTGCACATATTAACGATATTGTCTAAGCAAATGGGATAATAGCATCAGTAGAATCAGCATGCCATTTTTATGCCTGTATTATGATTGGATTTACTGCAGAGTATAAATCATGACTCCACAGCATAGTAATTCAGAATGTTTCCGTTTGAACCACATAGGGAACTTAAACATAACTTTAATTGTCCCATGTAGGAAAGGTTCATTCCAGTAGATCTCATGCTTCCTAAAATGTTTTGGAGACTCTAAAAATGGTCCAGCTGTAAGATACCAACTATCTGAATAATCACAGAGCTTTGCATTCAAAACATTTTTTTTTTCGATACAGTTTGCAAATAATTGAATGATTTGATCTGTCCAGGGAAGGAGCCAGGCAAGATTGTTCTAGCCAGCCAGAGTGGAAAAGAATTAGGGCAGCAGGTTCAGTTTGTTGTATCAAAAGTTGGCCACGTGAAATGGGAAAGACAGCAAACCTCAAACTAACAAGAGGATAAGGACTGAGAGTCAAGCTGAAACAGTGTATCCAAACATGCTTTTAGAGCCAGGGAATTCATTGTAGATGGTGGTGATGGACTGGAAAAGGTAGCACAGAGTTTATAAGATGCCTTCTCATATAATCATTCAGTTCCTCAAAATCATTCTACACTGGAATTCTAAATAGAAACATACATTCTTTTTTTAAAAAATGTTTATTGGGGTAGAGTTGATTTACAATGTTGTGTTAGTTTCTGCTGCACAGCAAAGTGAACCAGTTATACATATACACATACCCAGTCTTTTTTAGATTATTTTCCCATATAGGTCATTACAGAGTATTGAGTAGATTTCCCTGTGCTGTACAGTAGGTTCTTATTAGTTAGCTATTTTATATATAGTAGTGTGTAGATGTCAACTCCAATCTCCCAGTTTATCCCTCCCCACCTCTCCCCCTGGTAACCATAAGTTTGTTTTCTACATTCGTGACTCTTTTTATTTTGTAAATAAGTTAGAAAGATACATTCTTATGAAGATTTTAGGTTAAGAGGAATTTTCAATAAGTAAAATACCTAAGATAATGCCTAACACATTATAGGTATTTAATTATGTCTTTTGATTCTTGTTTTCCACTTGTGTATTTGATACTGTGAAAATATATAGCTTAGGCTATGAGTTTTTTTTGCAAAGCCACATTTCCCATCCTGTTGCTATACTACTACAGGGTTTCATGATCTTAAGATTAATTACTCTCTATACCTGCCCGGTGCTCAAATGTTTCTCTTCTACTGAAATCACAGGAAATCCTAAGCCAATGTCATTGTAACTTGTTTCAAAAAAAGATGCCAAACATGACACCAGATATCTAAAGATGTAGGTTGTTGGGGGTGGAGAGACACAAAAGGAGCAGATTGTGTCTTAATCTCTTTAGTTTCCTGAATTTTACATTCCACAGAAATTTGCACAAAGCATAGGTTTGGTTTATTAAGCAACTGCCTACATGTCACTCAGCTGCAGTGATGGAAGGCCTTACAGAAATCAGATCCTTGCAAACTGTCAGTTAGAAGGAATTAACATCTGTCTTGAATATGTGATTTTAAGCACATTTCATAAGACACTTAAAGTAGGCAGAATTATTTACTTTATTTTTATTACTGAGCCAAGTTACCAACATGGGAATACAGAGTTCTATTCTTCCCAGAATAACACTTCCATTATTCTATATTGCTATTAAACATGTATTATCCATGGGTAGTTAAAACCCATTAAAGTGCATATTTACCCTACCTATGTTTAACAAATTTTTGTAGCCTTATTAATTTCATTTGAGTAAAAATGAGAATTCCTTTCAGTTAGTTCATTCTTCTATATATATTGCTAAAGCATCTTTCTCATAGAATCATAGAATTATAGACATTTAAAATTAAAATGGAGCTTAATCATCTAACATAGGAGAAGGTAATTGTAATAAATTGGATCCTATTTTGGGCCAGATAATGATAAATGCTCTCCCTGCATCCTTTTATACTCTAGGACAATGGTTTGCCAACAGGCTTACATCAAAGTCAGCTGGGGAACTTGTACCTAAATGAGCCTGGGCCATTGTGATGTAATTAGCTCTCCAGATTATCAGCTGCATGCCAAAGTTTGAGAAGCACTGCTCTCGGAAGTGGAAACCATTTCATCTTTATTTTGCACATTGAGAAAACTGAAGCTCATTGGTAGTAACTTTCAGGAGGTCACAGAGCCAGTAAACAGTAGAGGCATTATCCAAACTCTTTGGCGGAGGATGACAGGGAAGTACATTTTGTATCTCTGCTCTGCAACTTGACAACCAAATGGGCCAGTCCAGATGAACTAGTGTGGGCTGCTTGAAAGTCTGCACGGAAAACAATGATGAGATCACATTGGGACACATGGAAGCATCATGACCAACTGCAGATATCTGTAATGCATGCAGGGCAGTCCCCCAGTTCAATTTCTTTGATGTAAAAGTCGGTCAAGAGCTGTTCTGTGTTTTCATCCAACCAGACTCCACACTGGCTTTAGCAGTTTCTGGTGAAAGACTCCTAGTCTCAGGAATGTCTTACATGCTCCTTAAAGGAGTGTTAAATATAATGAGAAGCCCAGGAAATCAAGAGCCAGGACACATGTTTCAGTCCCTGCCCTGAAATTAACCTGTTGTGTGAACTTGGACAAGATATCTGTTTTTGTTGTTGGATAGCAGTTTCTTATTACAAAGTTGAGTTATTTGGACTCAGTCATCAGAAAGCATACTTCCTCGTCTAACATGGTTAGTGCTCCATATTTTGACAGCAATGATTCTTACAGTTTAGGAGTAAGATTCTGACCCCAAATGGCAATGTTTGATAATGTCCCAAAACATTAACTGCCTGAAAGTATGAAGAAACAGACTGCCAGTAGTGAATTTCACGAGCATCTCTGTTTGAAGGATGGGAAAAAGACAGGTAACTGTGTAAAGGACTGCAAAGATGTGATGAAATCTGACAGTCTAAGAGAAAATTACTTGCAAATAATATGAGATCTTTCAGATTTCATGGTTAGGAAAGAAAGTAAAGAAGTTGTGCAAACAATGTAATTGGTGGTGGTAGAGAGATGTGTAGATTGTCCAGTCTATTCTGGTCCATGTTTCTAGGATACATTAAAAAAAAAAATGTTCCTTCTTTCATTTCTCAGGAAGGAAGATGACATGAAATAATTTTATTTATTTTGCTGGCTTTTACACAAATAGATTCCTAACCAAGTTTGCTTACAAATGTAGACAGGAGAAAACAATGCAGCCCCCCACCACTCCTGTGCTCTGGTAATCACCTTCTAAAGAGGGTGGTCTCTTTTCTAATCTTGCCTCCACAAGGTTTTGGAATGTGATTTTGTGAAAAGTTACTGAAACTCTTTAGGCATTAGTTTTGTTTTCTCTAAAGTGAGTATAATAGCAGAATAATACCTTACAAATTTTTACCAGGATTAAATAATAAAATGGAAACATAGTAAGTCATCAATGGGTGTTATATATATGTATCTCTAAGTATGCAATGCCTACTAGACAGGAAACAGCATCTCAAAGAATGACAAAGGCTACGGTCATTGTAAGTAGAACAGCTAAGACAAAAGTACACACTTCCAGACTCCCAGTTCAAAACCTTTCCCTAGTTACCAGACTTGTTTATATTTCATGTGGCTCCTAGGGAACTCTTCCCATGGGGAAAATTCTAATGCATCCTAGAAGGAGAAAGCTCAAGAGTTTACTTTGCCATCCTCATGCTTCGATTTCTGTGGATCTGCTTAACTGGCAGGGCACTTAACCTAGAAGACTGAAACTTTTCTGTGTTTAAATGTTTCTGTCTCTGCCTCCTGCATCTGATCTCCTTTCTTCATTAAAGGCAGGATGAATAGAAAAATCCTGCCCCCTGCCCCAAGCATTATGCATTATTTCTCAACCTATCATTCCCGCCACCCCACAAATGCACATCTCCCATCTAAATCCCATTTTCTAAGTTAACAGCACAGGTCTCTGAATCTTGGCTTGCATTAGTATGCAATCTGCCCTCTTTCTAATCTCTAATCTTTCCTATTGGCTTTTTTCTCTTATTTTTACAGATCACATTTTTACATCTCTGGTACTATCTGCCTTCCTTATGTTACTTTCCATTCTGTTATGGAGGAAATAACCCTGCTCACTCCAGCCCTACTGTCAGCGATCTTAAATCAGAGAAAGGGACTTGACAAAGCATACAATTACTGAAAAGAAATGTCCTTAACAGTCATCGTTTCTCAACGTGGCTATGACTGTAATCTACAAAGGCAGCTTTCTTTGATTACTATCATCAAAACCCCATTACTCTAAAGAGGACAGTACACATTTTGAGTGATGCTATTAAGGTGTTTTTTGTGGCTGAAGTTGCTAAATAGTGAGTACTTTACTCCCGTCCAGTCATGCAGGGAGCATTGAAATATTTAAAATATGAGGCAATCAGGCACTGAACCTAATATTTACTCTCTGAATCACTTAGCTATATTTCATCATCTCCCCTGGTCTTCTAAATTTTCATCAACAGAACATACATCAGGAAATCCTCCAGTGTGGGGGAAGATCATAACAACACCTTCCAGCAACTTCCATGGTGATGACATTAAAATCTGAAGATACATTCATTTTCTGAGATATGCTGCTCCCCTGTGAAACGAGGAGAGACCAAGGGTTCATCCTGAAGAAAATAAGACCAATCTTTTTCTCTCTACCCTTAAATCATGCAGAACATGTCATCGCCTTCTGTATTCACTTTTCATAATACTATTTTCTTTTCCTCCCACGTATTTCCCCTCCCCACTATATCCACTGTATTCAGACACTGATCAGGCAGGATAAGTGAGCCCAACATTTATTTACCTTAAAAAATCATGACTGGGCTTCCCTGGTGGCGCAGTGGTTGAGAGTCCGCCTGCCGATGCAGGGGACACGGGTTCGTGCCCCGGTCCGGGAAGATCCCACATGCCGCGGAGCGGCTGGGCCCGTGAGCCATGGCCGCTGAGCCTGCGCGTCCGGAGCCTGTGCTCCGCAACGGGAGAGGCCACAACAGTGAGAGGCCCGCGTACCCAAAAAAAAAAAAAAAAAAAAATCATGACTGTGTTCATTTCTTTAAGATCTTGGGTTTATACCTAGCAATAGTAATTCACACCACAGAGAAAGCTTCACTGAGTTTATCATTTAAAGGACATAGGTAGAGGTGAAGCACAGAGAGGTAGCAGGAGCTCCATGGAAAATGTTCTGGGACAGAGCAGCTACATTGACGTTTCAACCCTGCCACTTTGCAACTGCGTGACGTTGGCGAACCATTTAATCCATCAGAGCCTTTGTTTCCTTATCTGTACATTCAGGAGTATGGAAAATAAAAGACAAAGTTTTATGATGTATAGAAAAAAATCTTAAATTGTCAGTATTATTACAGATGAAATCCTAGACATTAAGCTTATTTTAAACAATACACTTATTGAGGCTAAGGACACTGTCATTAACTTCTGTATTTTTTGAATATAAATGTTAGTTAATGAATGTAATTTATTATTGATCTTAGCATTAGAAAGTGTGTTTGAATTTTGATTCTGTTATCTCCCCACTACATTTCTCTAAGCACTAATTTTTAAATTTGTTATTTTAAAAATATGGAAGTGGAGACTTCCCTGGCTGTCCAGTGGTTAAGGCCTCGCCTTCTAATACAGGGGGTGCAGGTTCGATCCCTGGTTGGGGAGCTAAGATCCTACATATGTTGCGGCCAAAAACCCAAAACATAAAACAGAAGCAATATTGTAACAAATTCAATAAAGACTTTAAAAATTGTCCACATCAAAAAAATCTTTTAAAACATCCATGGAATTAATACCTACTTCACAGGTATAAAATCAGCAAGACATGAAATTCATGTACAACCATGAACAGCAAGTGTCTAGTACATGATAGGGATATTTTGAAAAATATATATATATTTCTTATTTTTTCTCCTAAATTGAATTGGCTTTAGATAAATTTATTATTATGAAAAAAAGTATTTAAAATATTCTAAATTTAGTTGTACATCATCTAATTTTAACAGTTACTTTGGCTTTTAAGTTATATGGCTGACAGTTACTATAGATTGATTCTCAAAAAGCTTTATACTTTTCTGTTTCCTAAATTATAAACTGAGGATATATGTCATTACTTGCAACCTGTGGGGAAATGGGGAAAAATCTAATATATGCGATTGGGTCAAGATTTGAAATTATAAAAAGGCATTTTGTTTAGAAGTCGGGCAATGTAGGTCTGACCTCTGAGCCAAAATCATAATATCATTATTATGTAGTAGAAACTGTTTCTATTAAAAAATTCTCAAGAAATATGGTTCTATAGAGCACTCATGTCATAATATTAATAGTTGTCATGAGGAAAATATTAATGGGAAATGATGTTAAAAAGAATTAAGCCCCTTTATTGAAGAAATCTAGAACTTTGATACACTGACATGATGATGGTATAATTGAAATGAAATGACAAAAAAATCTCCATCATGTGCCTGGGTCTAAAACTACCTGTTCAAGCTAACTTACTTTTCTTTTCCCCGTTGCTCACAAAATTCCACCTGCCCTGGCCTTCCAAATCCCCCCAACCTTTATCCATGTACCTCCCTCAGAGCTTTGTACTTGCTTTGTTTATCTTTGCTTATCTTTTTTTAAAATATTTATTTATTTATTTGGCTGTGCCAGGTCTTAACTGCCACGTGTGGGATCTTTTAGTTACAGCATGTGGGCTCTTAGTTGCAGCATGAGGGATATAGTTCCCTGACCAGGGATTGAACCTGGGCCCCCTGCATTGGGAGCATAGAGTCTTAACTGCTGGACCACTAGGGAAGTCTCAGTATCTAGGTTTATCTTCTTCCACATGTATTCATACTTCCTTTATTTCATTCATGTGGCTGTTCAAATGGCACATCCTCACAGATACTTCACTCTCCAAGCAGTATGGAATTGTATCGCCAGGTACTCTTTATCACCTCCCCTGATTTCTCCCCTTTCCTCCTCCCCTCCTCCCTCCCTTCCTCTCTCCCTCCTTCCTTCCTTCCTTCCTTCCTTCCTTCCTTCCTTTCTTTCTTTCTTTCTTTCTTTCTTTCTTTCTTTCTTCCTTTCTTTCTTTCTTTTTCAAATTTGGAGGCATTTAGCCTTGGTCATTGAATTATCAATCTTTTTTTAATTGTCTTATTCTCTAGAATGATCCATAAGAACACAGACTTTGTCCCTTTGGTTCACGCTAAATCCCAAGTCCTAGAACAGCAGTCGTTACAGAGTACCTGCACAATGAATCATTATTGATAAACACTCTGTTGGAAAAAGTAAAAAAGTGCTATTAGCACACCATACATGTTGAAGAATTTCCAAATTTGGAAAGCAAAAAGAGCCAAATGCATAGACAGATAAATCCAGGTAACAGATAAATCCAGGTAACAGTCAAATACATAGACAGATAAATCCAGGTAACAGCCTGAAACACAGGGAAGGGAAGTCCTGAGAAATTTCTTACCATCAGAAAGAAGTCAAGGAGATAAAGGTGTTATACTCAGAGGAGGTAAACCTTCATGTTCATCTGCCCACACTGCTCATATGAAGGAGCTGTCTGCAAGGGCTTTTGCTCAGAGGTCAAATCAGTGGGAAGCTGACCCCTGAGGTACTGTCTCAAGGCAGGAGGAGAAAGGATATTCCCAGCACCCACAGGAAAACCTGCTATCACCTGCAGCATATACCCTGCCTACCACCACCTCATCTGGCAGGCTTTAGTACATAACACAGGCAGTTAAGCAGGAATTTGACAAAACAGAAAAATTAAAACTCACTGAGATTTGAAATTCAACCAACAATACGAAAGGAACCAAAACCATCAGAAAAGGATATCTTATAGCTGAGGAAGTCACATCTTCAGAGAGATACCAAGAATGTCGCATCTGGTTTACAAATTATTGAATAAAGTCATTAGAATTTGAGTATATCTTTCCAAAATTAAGATTTAAAAAACTTAACAGACTTGATGTTGAGTAAAGTGGACACAGATAAAGACTTAGTGAGATGGAAGATGAATCAAAGTAATTTTGTCTAGAATGTAGTACAGACAGACACAGACATGGTATGTTTGAAAGTAAATTTAGAAAGAATAAAGCCTAAAATATCATTTGGATACAATGATAAGTAAGATTCATATAGCCAGATTTTTGTATTCAAGAAATTTAACATTAAGATGAGAAAATAGGATTTTCTACAACCACATACAAGAACACATACCAAAAATATCTGAAATATTTTCAAAAAATTTGGGGCCTTCAAGCCCTAAAATTGTAGTATTTTAGGAGGACATCTTCCCAAACACTAGGGATATATTAGTATGCCTTCTGGATTTGAGGAGCAAATGTCTTGTCCTCATGGGGCTCAGTCTATTAGGTGTACCACGAAGATGTCATTAGCATTTTGTTGGAAAACCTTACTATTTCTGTCATGTGAACCTGAAACATGTTTCATATCTGTTCATATTTACAATGGCTAGTGATAAAGAAACATGAATAAACACTGAATACATGTTTTTGAAATGGTGACACATTGGGAAAAGTGAATGAGAGAGGGAACAGCAGAGGAGAATGATTAAAAAAAACCCAAAAAACTTCTTCCTAGAGAAAGAATGTCTTATCTCAGGGACACCTGAGGACCACTCACCAGGAGAATTATTTTTCTCTATCCCTGTCTCCTGTCAGGCTGCAGACATAATTTGGTGATGGTATTTGTCTCTTGATGTACTATCCTAAGAACAACTCTCCAAGGTAAATTTAACTGGCTTTGTCTGATCGCTTTAACCCACTAATGGAGTCTGTTCTCTGAGGATTTTCGTGCCTACAAAGGTGACAGAACCTTTCCAATCAGTGAGCAGGGAGCCTACTTGTTCTAGAAATCACACAAAGACAACTTCAAAGGATCCGTGTTAAAGTAGAATATTAGGTCTTAACATACTTGAATAGTGCCTGAGCCAGAGTCAATGGACCATTCCCTCCCTTACTTTATATTTTGTGCGGTTCTTGTTCATTACATATCACTGAATACACCCAACAGCTCTTTAGGAGATCAAATGTCTGAATGAGAAAGATTATTAGAAACTGATTTGTGTCTGTGAAACCAGGAAATTATCCTGCTAAATAGAGAGAAACCATATGGGGTGAGGAGCGTACATATTCATTTTGTAATGTGGTTGTTACAGACTTTAAAAATTCATTGAAATGATGTGTAAAAAATGATCTGCAGACCTTATAACCTTAAAATTCTCCTTCAAATGCAGCTAAAATAGTTGTTTCTATAGACTGTGATGACAAGGCGGGAGCTGTGAGAGAAGCCAGATCTATCAGAAACCTACTTCTTGGGAACTTTCAAGCAGTTTAAGAAACAAAACTCTTGGAATCGTTGGTTTCCAAATATGCAGTTGTTTTTTTTTTTCTCAAGGTTGTCATAGACCATTAAGTTCCATCTTCTGCTAGACATGGATACAACTAGGAGACAAGGGCAGCACCCAGTGAAGTAAACATCTTTTTTATAAGCTCATGATTATGAATTTAAATGTAATTGGAAATGGATAGAGAATGTAAAGCTCAGTCCTGCACATCTTGTGACAATCACTTGGGCATGGAGGATTTTCTGATGCCTACAGGCTGTTGGAAATGCGATGTCTTGTTTGTAATCAGGTGGATAGGAAAACAGGATGTTTTCTGGAGTCATAGAATTCAATTAGGATTCTTTCTTCTGCTGCTTATTACTTATTTGACCTTGGGCCATGTCAGTAAATGATCTTTCTCTCAGTTTAGGGTTGTCGTGATAGCTTTCTAATATAGTGTGTATAAAATGCCTAGCACAGGGAGCAGTACATCAGAGTTACTAAGATATTGCTCATACTATGAATGCAGTGGTTTACTCTAAAGGAATAAAAAGGCTCCAATAGCATCTCTGTAATAGCAAATAAAGTAATTGTCACTTCCTTCAAGATTGTTCTTAATCTGATCCCCACATATCTTGCTTGTCTTATAATATTTCATGTACAAAACATTTCTCCTCTGTTGGTCTCCTTTGTCCCTTAGAAATGCCCTCCATTTGTCAACCAAAATGTTGTTCTTCAAATTTATCTACCAGCTAATCCACACATGCTCTCTCTTCTCCGCTTTTGTTGATGTCCTGCTCTAATGATTCCCTCTCATGATGTCATCTACTTCGTGTTCAAAAAAAGAGCTCTGAATACTCACTACTCATTATGTATCTAACATCAGGTATGCTCTGATGTGTGCAGACCTTTGAATAATCTCAACTGGATGACTAGCTTTTTCAGTGTGAAAGCTGCATTGTATTAGGTGTGGCCCCTAGAGTAGCCTGCTTAAAAAGGAATGATTATTTTGTTTTTGTTTTAGTGATAAATAAATATTACAATTGGACCCTAGAATTTAAATTCTAGCTCATTAATGACTTTTCCTTATGAAAAATAGGAAACTTTTTCTCCGAACCAACAATTCAGTTTTCTCTTTCTTTTTTTTTTTTTTCATTAAATCATTTTTCTGTTCTTTCACAATCTTAACTGAGTCCGCCTGGAACCATTCTAATTGTTGCAAAAATATTAGTAAGAAAGACCAATGTAGTCTACACACTTGGAAGGCACAAAGCCAAATTAATCAGACATATCAATAGCCAATTACACTACAGTGAGGTAAGTGTTCCAGTAAAGATGTACAAAACCAGGAGAAGTAGCTCTTGGGTGAAACAGAATATGGTGAATACACAGAATAAAAAGATAGTTAGATGGGTGGATGAATAGATGGTGAATGGATAGAGAAAGAAAGAAAGACAGAAACAGAGACACAGAAATGACAGATGATAGATAGATAGACTTTTAAAACATATTGTCTGGTATTCTTTATTCTTTCCTTCAGATGTGGGCTTTCATCTGGAGTCATTTCTCTTCACTCTGGAAATAATTTTCAGCAATTCTTGTAGTGAAGTCAGCAGAAGATAAAATCTCCCCACTTTTGTCTGAGGCAAAATGCAATTATTTCACCTTCATTTTTAAAAATTAAATTTGTGAAGTATAGTTTTACATACTTTAAAATGACACTATTGTAATGTATCTTTTAATGAATTGGGACAGATTTATACATCATGTAACCACCACCAAAATCAAGATATAGAATGTTTCTATTAGGCAAAAACATTTGTACCTCATCCCAGGCAAGCCACTGTTCCCCAGACAATCACTGACATGCTTTCTAACTATAGATTCAAATTATCTTTCTATATTTTCAAATATATAAAATCATACATTATAGAGATTTCTGTGTCAGTCTTCTTCTGTTCATCATAATGTTTCTGAGATTCACTAATGCTGTTGTGTGTATCAGTACTTCCTGTATTTTTATTGCTGAGAAGTATTCTATTGTATGAGTATACAATAATTTGTTTCTCCATTCAGTTGCTGGTGAATTTGTGTTCAATTTTTACCTGTTTTGATAAAATCTTCTATGGACATTTGTGTGTGTGTCTTTGTGTAGAAGTATGTTTTCAGTTCTTTTCAGCATATGCCAATAGTGTAATTGCTAAGTTGTGATAAATGAACGTTGCATTTTACTAGAAACTGCTGAACTATTTTCCAAAGAGATTTTATCAGTTATGCTTCACACCATCCCCCCACAATGGAGTTACGCATTTGTGCCAATGCTTCATATTGTTTGTTCTTGTAATTTTAGCAGTTAAATAGGTATTTAATTGTATTACATTGTGATATTAATATGAGTCTCCCTATTATCAATTCTGTTAAGCATTTCTTTTCATGTGACTATTGGCTATTTGCATGTAATTTCTCTAAAGTGTTCAAAATTGTGTCCATTTTTAAAAAACTTTTCATTTTATATTGGAGTCTAGTTGATTAACAATGTTGTGATACAGGTGTACCGCAGAGTGATTCTGTTCTACATATACATGTATCTATTCTTTTTCAAATTCTTTTCCCATTTAGGTTGTTAAATAACATTGAGCAGAGTTCCCTGTGCTATACAGTAGGTCATTGTTGGTTATCCATTTTAAATTTAGGAGTGTGTACATGTCAATCCCAAACTCCCTAACTATCCCTTCCCTCCACTCTTGCCCCCTTGTAACCATAAGTTCATTCTCTAAGTCTGTGAATCTGTTTCAGTTTTGTAAATATGTTCATTTATATCATTTCTTTTTAGATTTCCCATATAAGTGATATCATCTGGTATTTATCTTTCTGTGTCTGACTTACTTCACTCAGTATGACAATCTCTAGGTCCATCCATGTTGCTGCAAATCGCATTGTTTCATTCTTTTTAATGATGGAGTAATATTCCTCTGTATATATGTACCACATCTTCTTCATCCACTCCTCTGTTGATGGACATTTAGGTTGTTTCCATGTGTTGGCTACTGTAAACAGTGCTGCAATGAACATTGGGTTGCATGTATCCTTTCAGACCACATTTTTCTCCAGATATAGTCCAGGAGTGGGTTTGCAGGATCATATGGTAGCTCTATTTTTAGTTTTATAAGGAGCCTGCATACTGTTCTCCATAGTGGTGTACCAGATGGCCTTTTATTTATTTAATTTTATTTTTAAACTTAGAGAAAGTAAAATTAACTTTATTTTCTGTATATAATTTCATAAGTTTTAACACAAGATTAGATTTACATATAATACATAAAAGTACTAACACTCTAAAACTAGTTAAACATATATGTAGGAGTCTTTCTGGACTCTATTTTGTTCTATTGATCAATATGTCCCTAAATCTTATAGCTTTATAGTAAGTCACAGAATCAGGTAGTGCAAATCCTCCAACTTTGTTTTCCTTTTTCACAATTATTTTGGCTATTAGAGACCATTTGTTTTTCCATGGAAATTTTAGTATTAGGTTGTCAATTTCTGGGAAAAAATGACTAGGGGAATTTTGTTTGAGGTTATATTTATATATGTATATATTCTTTTTCAGATTCTTTTCCCTTATAGGTTATTTCAAAATTATGAGTACAGTTCCATGTGCTATACAGTAGGTCCTTGCTGGTTATCTATTTTATATATAGTAGTGTGTATATGTTTGATGTGTTGTTGAATTTATAGGGCAATTTTGAGAGAACTGACATAAAACAATATTGTCTCCTTCATGAACGTTGCATAATTCTCCACTTATGTCATTGTTATATTTCTCTCATTGATGTTTTATAATTTCCAGTGTAAAATCTTACCTAAGTTTTGTTGGTTATATCCCTTAATAGGTCAGATTATTTTATATTATTCCTAATATTTTGATTTTTAAATTTAAATTGTTAATTGTTCATTAATTTATAGAAGTATATTTGATTTTTGTATATGACTGTATCACATGACCTTGATAAATTCACTTATTATTCTAGTAGCTATTTTGTAGATTCTTTACTATTTTCTGTCTACACAATTATATTGTTTCCCAAAAAAAAAATAAAGACAGTTATTTCTTTCCTTACAAAATGTGTGACTTTTTTTTCTTTTTCTTGCCTTAGTATATTGGTTAGGGCCTCCAGCATAATGCTGAATAGAAGTGGTAAGAGGACGCTCCCCTGTTGATTTTGCAGAGAAAACATCATTCTTTCAGCATTCAGTATGATTTTATGTGGAGGTTTTTGTTGATACCCTTTAGTAGGTAAAAGATATATATCTAGCTTGCTAAGTATTTTTGTAGAAAATGTATATTGAACTTTACCTAATGCTTTTCTCAGCATCTATTGATATGTATTACATTTTTAAAAATTAAATTTATTATTTTTACTGATTTTCAAATGTTAAAACATTCTTTTCTTCCTGGAATAAACCTATTTCAGTGATCATAGATTATGTTTTTATATAAATGATGAGATTGAATTTGTTAATTTTTTTTTTTGAGGACTTTATCTTTGATATTAATTGGTATTATGTCTTCCAAACAATTTCATAAAATCACCATGGGATATGGGGTCTAGAGTTTACTTTGTGGAACTATTTTTAATGATAAATTCTGTTTATTTAAGAGATAAAGGATAATGCAGATTTTCTTTTTCTCCTTGATTAATTTTTAATAGTTTTTGCCTTTTAGGACGTTAGTCCTTTTTATCTAAGTTGTCAAATATTTTGTCAGACAGTTGTTTATATTATTGATATTATCTTATTATCTCTTAATATCTGTAGGAGCTACAATAGTGTCTCTTTTTTTCCTTACTCTTTTGTTCTCTTTTTTTTCCATCTGAGTATTTTATTTCTTTTTGTTTTTACATTTCATCTTTATGACTCATTAATTTTGTAACTGGAAGTTTGTCCTGCTTAATTTCTCTTTCGTATTTCACTGATCTCCCACCCCCTTCCTCTCTGGCAATCACCTGTTTATTCTCTGTTTGTATGAGTCTATTTCTCTTTTGTTACATTTGTTCATTTGTTCTTTTTTTTCCTTTTTTTTTAGATTCCACATATATGTGAAGTCATGTATTTATCTCTCTCTCTCTCTGACTTATTTTAGCCTCTTTTGTTCTTGATCAGTCTTGGTGGATATTTTAAAGAATCAAGTTTTGTTTTGCTGATTTTACTCTGTTGCTTTTTAGGACTTGTACTGATTTTTGTTCTTACCTTTGTTATTTAGTTTTTTAGCTTAAATTATTTCCTATTTTACTAGCTTCTCAATGTGAAAATATAGGTCACTGATTTTAGAGGTCTTTTCTAATACAGGTATTTAATGATATACTTTTACCTTTAGCTGTGTCCTACAACTTTTGATAGATACTGTTTTCCATTGTCTTTCAGCTCAAAATTATTTTCCAATAACTTTTAAAATTTCTTCATTGACTCATGAGTTATTAAGAAGTGGGCTGCTTGATTTCCAAATATATGAAGATGTTAAAGACACTTCCTTATTGGGAAATTGGGAGTAGAAGGATGTGCACTCACTCCCTCCTGAGAGAACACTGGAATCACAACTAACTGTTGAACAATCATCAACAAGAAGACACTGGAACTCACTGAAAAAGGTACCCCACATTCAAAGTCAAAGGAGAAGCTACAATGAGATGGTAGGAGAGGTGCAATCACAATAAAATGAAATCCCATAACCACTGGTTGGGTGACACACAAAACGGAACTCTGTTATACCACAGAAATCCACCCACTGAAGTGAAGGTTCTGAGCCCCACATCAGGCTTCGCAACCTGGGGTTCTGGCACCAGGAGGAAGAATTCCCAGTGGATCAGACTTTGAAGGCTAGCAGGATTTGATTGCAGGACTTTGACAAGACTGGGGGAAACAAAGACTCCACTCTTGGAGGGCACACACAAAGTAGTGCATGCATCAGAATCCAGGGGGAAGAAGCAGTGACCCCAAAGGAGGCTGAACCATACCAACCTGCTAGTGCTGTAGGGTCTCCTGCAGAAGCAGGGGGTAGCAGTGGCTCACCCTGGGGCCAGGGGCAGTGGCAGCAGAAGTTCTGGGTAGTGATCCTCAGTGTGAGCTCTCCAGGAGACCACCATTGGTACCACCAAAGAGCCAGTAGGTACGAGTGCTGGGTCACCTCAGGCCAAACAGCCAATAGGGAGGGCACTCAGGCCCATGCACCAGCAAACAAGTAGATTAAAGTTTTACTGAGCTCTGCCCACCAGAGCAACACCCAGCTCTATCCACCAGAGCAACACCCAACTCTATCCACCACCACAAGTCTCTCCCATCAGGAAGCTTGCACAAACCTCTTCAATAGCCTCATCCACCAGAAGGCAGACAATGGAAGCAAGAAGAACTACAATACTGCAGCCTGTGGAATGAAAACAACATTCACAGAAAGACAGACAAAAGGCAAAGGCAGAGGTCTATATACCAGATGAAAAAACAAGATAAAACCCCAGAAAAACAACTAAATGAAGTGGAGATAGACAACCTTCCAGAAAAAGAATTCAGAGTAATGATAGTGAAGATGATCCAAGATGTCAGAAAAAGAATGGAGACAAAGATTGAGAAGATGCAAAAAATGTTTACCAAAGACCTAGAAGAATTAAAGAACAAACACCTAGAACAAACAAACAGAGAGGAACAATACAATAACTGAAATGAAAAATACACTAGAAGGAATTGGTAGCAGAATAACTGAGGCAGAAATGGATAAGTGACCTGGAAGACAGAATGGTGGATTTCACTGCCACAGAATAGAATAAAGTAAAAAGAATGAAAAGAAATGAAGACAGCCTAAGACACCTCTGGGACAACACTAAATGCACCAACATTTGCATTATAGGGATCCCAGAAGGACAAGAGAGAGAGAAAGGACCTGAGAAAATATTTGAAGAGATTATAGTTGAAAACTTGCCTAACGTGGGAAAGGATATAACCACCCAAATCCAGGAAGTGCAGAGAGTCCCAGGCAGGATAAACCCAAGGAAAACAAAATGAGACGCATAGTAATCAAATTGACAAAAATTAAAGACAAAGAAAAATTATTAAAAGCAACAAGGGAAAAATGATAAATAGCATACAAGGGAACTCCCATAAGGTTAACAGCTGAATTATCAGCAGAAATTCTACAAGCCAGAAGGCAGTAGCACAATATATTTAAAGTGATGAAAGGGGAGAACCTAAAACCAAGATTACTCTACCCGGTGAGGATCTCATTCAGAGTTGATGGAGATATCAAAAGTTTTACAGACAAGCAAAAGCTAAGAGAATTCAGCACCACCAGAGCAGCCCTACAACAAATGGTAAAGAAACTTCTCTAAGTGAGAAACACAAGAGAAGAAAAGGACCTACAAAAACAAACCCATAATAATTAAGAAAATGGTAATAAGAACATACATAACAATAATTACCTTAAACATGAATGGGTTAAATGTTCCAACCAAAAAGCACAGGCTTGCTGAATGGATACAAAAACAAGGCCCATATATATATATTGCTTAAAAGAGACCCACTTCAAACCTAGGGACACATACAGACTGAAAGTGAGGGGATGGAAAAAAGATATTCCATGCAAATGGAAATCAAAAGAAAGCTGGAGTAGCAATAATAATATCAGATAAAATAGACTTTAAAATAAAGATTGTAAAAAGAGACAGGAAGGACACTACATAGTGATCAAAGAATCGATCGATGTAGAAGATATAACAATTATATACATATATATATATATACACCCAACATAGGAACACCTCAATACATAAGGCAAATGCTAGAATCTATAAAAGAGGAAATCTACAATAACACAATAATAGTGGTGGACTTTAACACCTCATTTTCACCAATGGACAGATTATCTAGAGAGAAAATTAATAAGGAAACACAAGCTTTAGATGACACAATAGACCACATAGATTTAATTGGTATTAATAGGAAATTCCATCCAAAAACAGCAGATAATACTTTCTTCTCAAGTGCACATGGAACATTCTCCAGGATAGATCACATCTTAGGTCACAAATCAAGCCTTGGTAAATTTAAGAAAATTGAAGTCACATCAAGCATCTTTTCTGACCACAACACTATGAGATTAGAAATAATTACAGGGAAAAAACCGGAAAAACACAAACACATGGACACTAAACAATACATTACTAAATAACCAAGTGCTCACTGAAGAAATCAAAGAGGAAATCAAAAAATACCTAGAGACAAATGACAATGAAAACAACATGATCCAAAACCTATGGGATTCAGCAAAAGCAGTTCTAAGAGGGAAGTTTATACCAATAAAATCCTACCTCAAGAAACAAGAAAAATCTCAAATAAACAATCTAACCTTACAACTAAAGGAACTAGAGAAAGAAGAACAACCAAAACCCATAGTTAGTAGAAGGAAAGAAATCATAAAGATCAGAGCAGAAATAAATGAAATAGAAACAAAGAAAATAATAGCAAAAATCAATAAAATTAAATCTGGTTCTCTGACAAGGAAAACAAAGTTGATAAACCTTTAGCCAGACTCATTAAGAAAAAAAGGGAGAGGACACAAATCAATAAAATTAGAAATGAAAAAGGAGAAGTAGAAATGGACATTGCAAAAATACAAAGCATCATAAGAGACTACGAGAAACAACTCTACGCCAATAAAATAGAAAACCTGGAAGAAATAGACAAAATCTTAGAAAGGTATAACCTTCCAAGACTGGACCAGGAAGAAATAGAAAATATGAACAGACCAATAACAAACAATGAAATTGAAACTGTGATTAAAAACCTTCCAACAAACAAAAGTCCAAGACCAGATGGCTTCACAAGTGAATTCTATCAAACACTTAGAGAAGAGCTAACACCCACACTTCCCAAACTCTTCTGAAAAATGGTAGAGGAAGGAACACTCTCAAATGCATTCTATGAGGCCACCATAACCCTGATACAAAAACCAGAGATACTACAAAAAAAAAAAAAGAAAAAGAAAAGAAAATTACAGGCAATATCACTGATGAATATAGATGCAAAAATCCTCAACAAAATACTAGCAAACAGAATCCAACCACATACTAAATGGATCATAAACCATGATCAAGTGGGATTTATTCCAGGGATGCAAGGATTCTTCAATATATGCAAATCAATCAATGTGATACACCATATTAACAAACAGAAGAATAAAAACCACATGATCATCTTGATAGATGCAGAAAAAGCTTTTGACAAAATTCAACACCATTTATGATAAAAACTCTCCAGAATGTGGGCATAGAGGGAACCTACCTGAACATAATAAATGCCATATATGACAAACCCACAGCCAACATCATTCTCAATGGTGATGAACTGAAAGCATTTCCTCTAAGATCAGGAACAAGGCAAGGATGTCCACTCTCACCACTCTTATTAAACACAGTTTTGGAAGTCTTAGCCCCAGCATTCAGAGAAGAAAAAGAAATATAAGGAATACAAACTAGAAAAGAAGAAGTAAAACTGTCTCTGTTTGCAGATGACATGATAATATACATAGAGGATCCTAAAGATGCTACCAGAAAACTACTAGAGCTAATTGATGAATTTAGTAAAGTTGCAGGATACAAAATTAATGCACAGAACTCTCTTGCATTCCTATACCCTAACAATGAAAGATTAGAAAGAGAAGTTAAGGAAACAATCCCATTCACCACTGCAACAAAAAGAATAAAATACCTAGGAATAAACCTACCTAAGGAGGTAAGAGACCTGTACTCTGAAAACTATAAGACACTGATGAAAGAAATCAAAGATGACACAAACAGATGGAGAGATATACCATGTTCTTGGATTGGAAAATCAATATTGTGAAAATGACTGTACTACTCAAACAAATCTACAGATTCAATGCAATCCCTATCAAATTACCAATGGTATTTTTTACAGAACTAGAACAAAAGATCTTAGGATTTGTATGGAGACACAAAAGATGCCAAATAGCTAAAGCAATATTGAAGGAAAAAAACAGAGCTGGAGGACTCTGACTCCCTGACTTCAGGCTATAGTACAAAGCTACAGTAATCAAGACAATATGGTACTGGCAAGAAAACAGAAATTTAGATCAGTGGAACAGGATAGAAAACCCAGAGATAAACCCATGCACTTATGGTCAATTAATCTATGACAAAGAAGGCAATGATATAGAGTGGAGAAAAGACAGTCTCTTCAATAAGTGGTACTGGGAAAACAGGACAGCTACATGTTAAAGAATGAAGTTAGAACACTCCCTAACACCATACACAAAAATAAACTCAAAATGGATTAAAGACCTAAATGTAAGTATGGACACTATAAAACTCTTATAGGAAAACATAGGAAGAACATGCTTTGACATAAATCACAGCAAGATCTTTTTTGATCCACCTCCTAGAGTAATGGAAATAAAACCAAAAATAAACAAATGGGACCTAATGAAACTTAAGAGTTTTTGCACAGTAAAAGAAATAAGACAAAAAGACAACCCTCAGAATGGGAGAAAATATTTGCAAACAAATCAACTGTCAAAGGATTAATCTCCAAAATATATAAACAGTTCATGCAGCTCAATATTATAAAAATTAAAAAACCCAGTCAAAAAAATGGGCAGAAGACCTCAATAGACATTTCTCCAAAGAAGACATGCAGATGGCCAACAAACACATGAAAAGCTGCTCAACATCACTAGTTATTAGAGAAATGCTAGTCAAAACCACAATGAGGTATCACCTCACACTGGTCAGAAAGGCCATCATCAAAAAATCTACAAACAATAAATTCTGGAGAGGGTGTGGAGAAAAGGGAACCCTCTTGCACTGTTGGTGGGAATGTAAATTGATATAGCCACTATGGAGAATAGTATGGAGGTTTCTTAAAAAACTAAAATAGAATGACCATATGACCCAGCAATCCCACTTCTGGGCATGTACCTAGAGAAAACCATAATTCAAAAATACACATGCACCCCAATGTTCACTGCAGCACTATTTACAATTTCCAGGTCATGGAAGCAACCTAAATGTCCATCAACAGAGGAATGGATAAAGAAGATGTAGTACATATATACTATGGAATATTACTCAGCCATAAAAAGGAACAAAATTGGGTCATTTGTAGAGATGTGGATGGACCTGGAGACTGTCATACAGAGTGAAGTAGGAAAGAGAAAAACAAATATCGTATATTAATGCATATATATGGAATCTAGAAAAATGGTACAGATGAACTGGTTTACAGTGCAGAAATGGAGATACAGATGTAGAGAACAAACGTATGGACACCAAGAGGAGAAAGTGTGTTTGAGGGTGGTGGGGGTGGGATGAATTGTGATTGACATATACACACTAATATATATAAAATAGATAACTAATAATCTTTTGTGTAAAAAATAAATTAATTAAATTAAATTTAAAGAAAACACCTTATTAAATTTCAGTTAAATTTTGTTGAGGTTAAGACACACAGTCTTAATGACTTAAATTATTTTAAACTTACTGAGGCTTGTTTTACTACACAAAATATGGTCTATCTTGGCTAAGGTTTATTTGAACTTGAAACTACTATGGTTCAGTTGTTGGATTAAAGCACCTTGTAAGAATCACGTCTGGTTTCTTTACGGTTTTTTTCAAATTAGTGTTACTGATTTTGTCAACTTATTCTAACAATTACTGAGAAAAAAAACATGTTAAATATTTAAACTATAATTATAGTTGTATTTATTATTTAATTTTGTCCATGGCTGTTTCAGTTATTTTAAAATTCAATTATTGAGTGCACATTTAGCAGTGTTATGCCTTCTTGATGAAATGATTATCATTATAAAAAATTACTGTCTGTCCCAATAATATTCATCATTCTGAAGACTGTTTTCTTATGCTTAGTAGGTTTTTGATAATTTTTTTCTTTCCTTTTATTTTTCTGTTAAGCCATTATCATTGTTCATTTGTGCACAAAATATTTTTTTTTCTCCTGATGATTTAAGATTTTTCTCTTTTCACAGGTTTTCAGAAATTTGATTATGAAGAGCCATGGTCATTTCCTTATTGGTTTTAATGTTACTTGAGTTTCACTGAGTTTCTTTATTCCTTGTGTCCATTGGCTTTTATCAAATTTGGAAGATGTTTATCCATTATTGCATCAAATATTTTTTCATCCATCTTTTTTTCCTCTTCTATTAGGACATAAATTACAACCAAATGAATTATGGTTAATTGATAATATTTACAGATAACAGAACTGTTACATTTTGTCAGGTTTCTTTTTTTTTTTCTGTGTTTCATTTGGATAGTTTAATCGTAATGTATTTAATTTTACTGCTTTTGTCTATGCCATCTAATTTTCTATTAATATCTCCCAGTGAATTTTTAAATTCTGGTAATGTTTAGATGACCTAGAAGTTACATTTAGATCTGTTTTCTAGCTTATATTTTCTCCACATTATATTCATGCTTTGCTTTACATTCTTGATCTTATGGAACATGGTTATAATAGCTGTTTCAATGCTCTTGTCTACCAATTTCATTGTCTGTCTTTTTCTCTACCTATCCATCAACTAGTTGCTGCCCTGCAGGAGGAGAGCCTAACATATTAAGAGCTGACATCATGACACGGAATCCCGGAGCCCAGGAGGACATTTCCTCATCCTGAGTAAATCATAGAAGCCTCTCTCTAGGGAAATAGTGGCACTGTTAGTTCCACTTAAGATTGAGTAGTAGGTGAAGAAGTATGATGAGCAAAGGTGAGGGGGGATAGCAGAAAGAAGGAGATTTTTAAAAACCTGTGTTTTTCCTAGGGAAACTTTGGCTATCTCAGATCCTCTACCGCAGAACTGGTAATGACCTCTCATTTGTAGCCTATGACCTGGGCTCCACCTAAGCTCTACTGTGCCTGGATCACTATATAAACTGTCTTGTAGTAGTGGTAACCACTATAATTTACTGTTACTCTAATGTGTCAAAATATTATTCCTTGTCTGGTCTATTCCTAACAATCTTGATCTCTATATATTAAGCCCCATTTTGCATCAGAGAAAACAGAGGTTCAGAGAAGACCCATAACTGATAAGTAGCATATCTGGATTTGAAACCACATCTGCCTGATGGTCTCCACAACAGCTGTCTGTAACTGGGTTTGGATTCTCCCTTATGCTTGCAAACTTTTCCCAGCCTAAAACGCCTGGAACACTAAAACTTGATCTTTGTTTCATACTCTCCTGGAGCCTCATGTGTTCACATGTCTGATTATTACTGCTGGTATTGTCCACAGATCATCTCTTGGCAGTAATGTATCTAATTCCTGATGCTTAGTCCTGGGATTTGAGCCAGCTCACCATTAACTGATCAATACTTTTAGCATGACTCTCCTTAAATAAAGGACTAGAGTCCTACAGAGATATCCTTAAATATAAAATGAAGCCTTTGGAGTAGATCACCTAGGGAACACATTGCAGTTTGTAAGTAAATGTACTATTACAATAATTTATACTGGTTATGATAAGGAGACTTTATTTATTGAAGTGACCACACCATTTCTTTGTTTCTAAGGAAACATGACTCTCATATTTAATGTGCATCAGAAATGTAATTATCTGACTCCATGGACTCAGTGCTTTCTCAGAATGTTCTACCTACAAATCTCTTTCTCTTCCTACACAGGGCCAAGCTAAGTAAACCTCACGCCCTATTCAAGGTTAATCCCTGGGATGCAGACTGCTTCAGCCAGCAGCATCTGGTGTTCAAGAAGTTAGCCCTCACCTGCAACACTACATCAACTGGGAACTGGTTAGAAATGCATTTGCAAGTCCCACTTCAGAAGTACTGATTCCAAAACTCTGGAAGTGAGTCAAACAATTTGTATTTTAATAAACTTTTCAGACTATTCCAATGGCCACTAAAGCTCGAGAATCACTGATTTAAAATGTGATAAACACTATGATTCTTTTATAGGAAGTATAGATAGTTTATACACACATGAGTCTGTGGGAGAATAGAGGGACCATATCATACCAATTTGAAGGCGTTAGGAAAGCTTCTGAGAGGGGATGATTCCAGATATGATTTCGGAAACTAGTCATGAAGAAGTGGAGGTGACAAAACATTCTAGAAGAGAGGGAATGTGCAGAGTAAAAACATGGACCACTTAGAAAATTAAAATAACTCAGACTGACTTAAGAACAGGTTGTAGAATGAAGTGTAAAAAGAGATGAGAATGGGTAAGAATTCAGGTGCCTGGTCATGAAGGAAAGTAAAAAACAACATGGTAAGAATGTGTATTTTAGAGAGGTCACCTTGTCTACAGTTCACAGAAGAGAAGAATATGAGAGAATTAGAAGCAAGACTGCAAATCAGTCCATAGATGAGGAACCAAAGTAGTAACAGTGCGGAATCAGAAGTCATCAAATTGGGAGACAATTCTTTTGAAATGAAAAGAACTAATGCTTCATTGGCTTCTGAATTTTTGAATTATGCATCATTCACTGAATTAAGAAATTTAATTGGGGAAGTAGGGTTGGAGGGAAACAAGATAGTTTTATTTTTAGACATTCAATTTGAGGTACTTGTAGGAAGTTATATATACCTACATATATATATATATATATATATATATATATATGTACATATACATATATAATATCTCCTTCATGTGTAATAAATATACTCTATAATAATAGCCATAGTAATAGTTTGTCAGTACTATTCTAATTGCCTTACATATTTTAACTTATTTAATCTGTAAAACATCATGTAGTAAAAAATGAATTGAGAATTTATTGTTAAATAATCTCTTTTCTCTGTGAAGAAGTTGAGCTTATCTGCTAAAAGTGAGGAAGCAGGTGGCTGGAAACCCAGGCTGAAAATAGTTAGCCTCATATAGAATTGAGTTTTCTTTGTTATTAAATTTACTCTATTGCATCATACCATGTTTTAAGAGTTTCTCTAAAACATAATTCTAATTCATATATCTGTGCTTTTGCAAATGTCATTCACCTTTCCTAGAAAGGAGGGAGCATCATTCTTTGCTAAGCTTATAATACATGGGCTGCATTCTTCATTGAACCTCTTCAAGGAGAAAAGGTGTAAGCTGGGAAAATTATGCAAATCCTAAAAGGCTTCAGATAGAAATTGGGAATAATTGGCATATAAATATTCCCTCTTGTGCTGATCCAGATGTGTGTATGTATGTAAACTTGTTTTAAAGGACAATAATTTGTGCTAATGGATTACTCTTCCCTGAACAAATATGGCAGAACTCCGTGAAGCTGAAACGCTCATCTCTCTTCTCTTCTAACTTATTATGCTTTTCATAAGACAGATATTTGAATCAGCAAATTATTATTCTCTGGGCTTTATTAAGCTCTCAAAGAAATGAGTGAGGGGTTAATTTCAAAATACTGCAATACATGGACAAGACTTATGTAAAGGTTTTTTTTTTCTTTTTTTACTTAAAAAAATTATAAAGGCTACATGCTATGAACATGACTCATCACCTTGATCACTTGGCTATGGGAATACTCATCAGGTTTCTGCAGTGTACATTTATTCTTTCCCCCCGTTGTTTATATATGTTCTTTTGAAGACAGTCACTATATGCAGCCCACACTCGAGGAGTACAGAGCTATGCCGCACTACCTCAAGGGTAAAACATCTACACAAATCATTTGGAATTCTTCTTCATGAGAGATTTGTCTCTTCTCTCCCATTTGCTTATTTACTCAATACTTTTGAAAATCAGTTTGGACTCACAAATATTTATTCTGTACTTTGGGTTATAATCCAACACTACTTCATTTGTTCTTTCACACAAATTTTTCCATCCTCAACCATTGGAAGCTCCTTCAGTTGAATCTTGTATCCCTTTGGCACACTCTTATTATTGTGATTTGAAAAACCTTTTTTGAGCACTACCTTATTTTCTGGCACTATAAAGTATTCCAGGCGCATCCTGCACTCTTCCTGCCCCAGTCATGAAATCACGCATTTCTCCAAGAATCACTGGTTCCTTTTATTGGAGAATGATCCTAGAAACTGACATCTGGGTGTCAAGTGTGCTCATTGCTCCTGGGATGTTGCCACCTCTAGACCCTCCCAGATGACAGAGCAAGGAGGTACACACATGCACACTAACCTGAATGCATACATTTATCTATACTTGTCTATATCATATTGATGCCTCCAACTCAAATCTACCATCACATGGATCATTCTGATCTCCTTCTCTTGTTTCTCTGTAACCTCCCATCCCAACAGTAGAGAACACTGCTCCCACCATCCACCTCAATTGTTCAATTTACTTAATTGTGCAGTTCTAATATACATGTAAAGCATTATTAAAATTATTAACCAGTGGTCCTATGGGAAACATTTTGGCCAACTAGAGTACAATGCTTATGTCTAGTTTCTTGCACATTTAGACTTACAGACTCCACTCATATTCAAATTTACTTAGGTGAGCCCCTTTCCCTCCTACTCCATTCAGAGAGATTTTTCACACTTTTTTAATATAGTGAGATTATTTTGTTATATTCTGCATTCAATCCTGGCCTTACCTCCTACATTTTGGGCATGCATCATTCTTTTTGCTTAAAGTTCTATCAATTTTGACAAATGCATATGTCATATATCTACAGCATCATACAGGATAATTTCATCACTCTAAAAATTCCCCTCTGTTTTACCTAATCAACTCTCCTCCTCTCTCCTCAAACTCATGGCAACTGCTATAGCTTTGCCTTTTCTTCTACTGCTATAGCTTTGCCTTTTCCAGAATGTCATATATTTGGAATCAGGCAGTCATGGTATGTAGCCTTTTCATACTTGCTTCTTTCACATAGCATATGCATTTAAGATTCATCCATGTCTGTTTGTGGCTTGATAGCTCATTTATTTTTATCTCTGAAAAGATCCCACTTTATGGTTGTAGCACAATGTATCTATTCATTCACCAATTGAAGGGTATCTCGATGGCTTCCAGTCTTTGGTGATTATGAATACAGCTGCTGTAAGCATTCAGGTCCAGCTTTCTGTGGGGGCATAACTTTTCAAATGCCTGAATGTTTGCTAGTCCAATCTGCCTTGATCCTCATCCCGACCTCCTTTTCCCCTAGTTTCCTGCAAAGTCTTCAGGGTGAGATGCAACCATCATCTCCCCAACCTCTTTACAGACAGATTTGCAGCCATTGCTTGTTCTGTCACCCCCATTCATGTAGCAGCACCACAGATGTCCTGCTGAGCCATCTCCATGCCTCCAGAAAATCTCTGGGAGTCCTGCTCAATGTGTTATATACCATAGTAAATCTCAAGCCAAATCTAACACCAAAACATCTTCACTAAACATTGGTTTGTGTTAAGAAGAATGACTTTCACCTAAACTTATACTCAGTGATTTTTGGTCACCAAATTGTAGTCAACTGCCTGAACCTATATTCTTAGTCCCTACATAATTATCTTCCTTGTACTATTCTTTTCTTTTTCCAATATTTTCTCTGCTTATTTCTTATCATATCATTGACTTTTTTCTCATTAATGATTTTTGTTCATGACACACTTCTAGCAAGCCCTGATTCTACAATAAATAAACCATTTTATATCACCACATTCTAAAGCAGAAAACACTCTACACATAACAATCCCAACATCCGTTCTTTGTCCATAGATGATACTGTTTTCCCTGCTCATTTTTTTCTCTATATTCTCATATTTTATTTTTATTTTTTTGAAAAAAGTTAAACTTTTTTCCACTTTCAATTGCATACAAAGTTGTTAGTGTTTAAATGAGCAAACCTGATTTCAAATTCCAGCAGTGCCTTTTATTATCTGTGTAATCTTGGGCAATGTATATAACTTATCTAAGCTTCATTTTTCTCTTATGAAAAATGGAGACACTATCCATATTATACGGTTTTATGAAAGTCAAGTTTGCAAATATCTAATAAGTGCCTGGGAAAGTTACTTTTGAAAATATTAGCTCTTTTTCATTTGCCCTTATCTTATAGAATTTCATTTTCCAATATTCTTATCAAACTCTTCTCTTCTTGTCCTCTCAAGGCTGTGATTTCTAAGTAGAATGGTGGTAGGGAGTTAAGAATAACAATTTGTTAGAACTCGTAAGTAACTTGTCATGCTAAAAGGGAGATTGCTTTGTACATAAAAGCTTATTGTCATCTTTAAAAGTTGTACCATGGGGCTTCCCTGGTGGCGCAGTGGTTGAGAGTCCACCTGCCGATGCAGCGGACACGGGTTCGTGCCCCGGTCCGGGAAGATCCCACATGCCGCGGAGCGACTGGGCCCGTGAGCCATGGCCACTGAGCCTGCGCGTCCGGAGCCTGTGCTCCGCAACGGGAGAGGCCACAACAGTGAGAGGCCCGCATACCGCAAAAAAAAAAAAAAAAGTTGTACCATGTAGAAGGTTGATGGCACATTAATATTTAGTAGATTCAAAACTGAATCTACACATATACAATACATACTACAGGCCAATACAAGTGTTAAGTACTTTAAAATATATTATTATATATGTTTTTGCAGATGGTGTCAATGACATTTGCTTGACATTTAATGAACACCTACTATATACTATTATAAATATAACTTATACTTCTACATATAGGTAGGGTCTTTCATTTACTTACCATCACAAAGTCAGTCAGTGACAGAGCCATGGCCATAGTACACGCTCAATAAATAGCTGTTAAATCAATTATTGCAAGTGCTGAGATTTTATCTAAAGACTGTCTCTCTCCATTTCCATATTCTTATACCATATCTCTGTAGGTGATATAAGTACACCTACCAAGGAGTACTTTCTAAATGTACCATTTAAAAGACGGGGCACAACAGTTTCAGGGCACAGGGCTTTCCCAAGATTTGACTTCCTGTTTTAGATGAAGGTGGATTGTTAGCAAAGAGTTAGGTCAGGATGAGGGCTCAAAATAAGGACTTTTCAAGCCTGCTGTTCTACCGCCAAGCTAGATAATTCTAATATTTCCCTGAAGATAACAAAGGCATGTGGTTTCCCTGTAATATAATTGTGACCTGGTTATGACTCCTTTAAAACATGTAAACATGCCATGAGGATAAAGATCTCACCCTTCTACATCTACGATGCCATCAATTTTGATGTTGAAGAGAGTGAGTAATGACAACTTAAAATTAAGTAGGTAAACAAAGGGCTATGTCACTCACATATGTCACCTCTGTAGGTTAATTCCATTAGTAATCCTGATTGTTTCATATTAGCATCTACATTTAAAGGTAAGGAAATTTGGGATTAAATGGTGGAATCAGACATTGAGTCTGGTTTTATCTCAACTTTCAGGTCCATACTACACAGAGAAACACATGGTGCTTTGAGGAAGGGGAGGAGAGGGACTTGTGCTCCCCTTTTGGAATTTTACAGAATTTAAAAGCCTGTCTAGCCCCAATGACAATATATTCAGTCTTTCCCGTTTCATTAACCAATCATTATCTGCATAGACAGAGCTTTAAACACCTCAAATAAACCACCAGTTGGACTTTGTCCACCTGGGGACCAGGCAATTCCCCTTGATTTGACATGTTGATATTCTCTGGACACAGAAGCTTCTACTTCAGTTCTCTGTCAAACAGATATCTGCACTGTGTCTCAGGTATATAACTCAGGTACTATCTTTCTAGGAACTCTCAGCATAGGGTGCAAATTATACCCTTCATGTATGTCTTATATAAAACACCCAACTGCATAAGACAGCTTCCACATTCCAGAGGTGAATGTGTGGGATAGTAAAGGGCATGTCTGAGCAGCGCTTCCTCCTTTAGAAGGAAAGATAGCAAAATCCTCTCCAAGAAAGGCTAGTCCCTTTACACCTACTATTTGGGACCAATTATGAGAAGAACCTCATGGGCAAGATGGTCCTTTACAAATTTCAAATCCAGTTTAGACATGTAAGCCTCAGCACAAGGAAAAAAAGTCACTGTGAATGTATAGTTGTAAATAATTTTTGCATTTTTCTTTACGATTTTTGCAAATTTTGAAACATTTCAGGTTGCTGAGACATCAGATAGCCCCAGACACGTACTCAGATTTAATCAATCACTCTTGGATAAACTCATGGACCAAATACATCTAGATATTGTTATTTGTTCCTGTTACTTGCTTTTCAAAAAAATTTGGAATTTATGTCTTAAAGATTTTCTGATTTCCAAGCAAAACTCATTACCCAAAATCTATAAAGGAAAAGATTAATATATTTGACCATAGGGAATAATAAAATGAGAGCTAACATATGACTACTATAAGTTATATTACATCTTATGGAAAAACCCGAATGAATTTTTGGTCAACCCAATACATTACACTACAGCTTTACATGTATAAACTTATTTATCCTCATCAAGTCCTATGAGTAGGTTAACTTATATACCCATATTAAAGATGAGAAAACTGAGGCACAGATAAGTTAAATAACTTGCCTAAGATCATAATGCTAGTAAAACAGCAAAACTGTAATTCAAATCTAGATAGTCTAACAGGTAATACTATATTACCTTTTAAATATACTTATGACACAAAATAATGTAAGCAAATTCAAAAGACTGAAGAAAAAGTGGGAAATTTTAATCACAATATAACAGTAGATTAAAACACTAATTTCATTAATTTAGATTAATTTATATAAATCAATAAGAAAAAATACCCAAAATTTAAAAATGAGCAAAAGATGTAAACAGACAGTTTACCATATACAGAACAATGGCCAATAAGCATATAAAAAGATTTTTGGCATCAGCAACAACTAAAGCAATGCAAATGAGAACAACAATAAGGATTTTTTCTATTGGAAAAATAAAAATGAAAATGTTTAATGATATATTTGTGTGTAGGTCGACCAGGAAGTGTGTGGGCAGACCTGGCCTCTCATAAAAGTTGATGGGGTTATAAACTGGTGCAAAATTTCCAGACGGCAATTTGACAATGCCTTTAAAAACAAAAATGCATATATAATTCGAGCCAGCAACCAGGAATACATTTTTCCAATTCACCTTACACACTTTTACCAGTTTAATGTATAAGAGATATTCATTGTGGCAACTTGAGTCACAGCAAAAACCTGGAAACTTGAATCAATAAGCATCTAAAACTATGGTACATAAATATGATGAAATACTATTAAGCTATTCCAAATTAGCCAATATACAAGATGTCTTACATAAATAAGATAATAAACAAAGCAGAGAGCAGTGTCTATAGTATGGTTCTTTTGTGTGTGTGTTTGTAATTTCCCCCATGTTAATGAATCTAATAAGTGATTCTTAAATGGAAGGTAAGTCCTGGATCTGAGAGCACTTGACAAGGGTGCTGACCTGATGTTGATGTTCACAGGCAGAGGAAGTCTTACCCTTTGACTGTGACTGGAGTCCATTGGCCATCTAGGTTGACCATTCATTCACAGGTAGACATCATGGCAGTGTCCTTCTCAAGTGGTCTCAGATAAAATCTAAATAAGATGATTGTCTGTGGCCAAGAGACCTGACTTCATTCAAGTCAGACTTCAGGTTCATGTCTGAGCCCTGTTTTAGCTATCTGGCCCCATTTGTCGAAGGGCAGTCTTTCTGCCTTCTTAGTTTCTTCAGCCATAGTCCTTTTAGACCCCACCTTCCTTATTTCTTGACTTGTTTATGATGGTGAGGTCCCTTTTACCTTCCTTCCAAGTTGGCCAGAAAACTGGCCTTCAGGATTTCCTGTGGATGGTCATGGAGAGAGTGGGGAATTGCTAAAAGCTGTCTGGGCTACGCCCTTGGAACTCCTGTATGAATACGATAGGCTAAGCTAGAAACAAATTCAACAAGATACCTTAGTACAATAAAGATATCCTTATTTTTTTATGTCCCTTTTCCATTGTGATTCGGTGTGGAGACAGGTTGGGGAGGGGACAAGAAGCTGGGTTCCAGAGAGTCACTCAGTCTCCTTGGCTGATGAGGTCCCACTGTGTTTTGGCTGTACCACCTGGAAGTTATGACATCCTCAAGGGCCACTGTGGGGAACAGATGCTAAAATTGCATCATTTGCAAATGTTTCATCTTGAACAAAAGTTCCTTCTACCCCAGTCAGAACCAGTCCTGGGAGCCTCCGTAAACTGCAAAGGGATGGGAACATGTGATCCTCCCATGTGCCTGGAAAGAGAAGACACTGAATGTGAGTAACTAGAAGTCACTCTCAAAGGTGGCCCATCACAACCGTTCCCACCTTTTCCTTTAGGTTAGAAATGAGGCGTGCTTTGGGACCTGAGAGTGGGAGGGTCTTTCTCTACATTAGGGGCCAGAAAGCCTTCCACAACAAGCCAGCTTTGGGGGAAATGTTTGCACAGCAGCTGAGAGAACTGCCTTGTATGGGGAAATGTATGGTCTGCAGTGTCACATGGTCTGGGCTGGAACCCAGCTCTCTCGTGCTTGCAAACAGTATGACTGTGGACAAATCACAAAACTCTCTGTGCCTTAGTTTCCTTATCTCTACAATGAGGACCATGGGATTAATTTCCTAGGATGGAAAGGATTAAACTAATATATGTAAATTGTACTAAATACTCTAGTACAGAGTAAACTTTATATAATAATTCACAATAATATTGATTGTTATTAATTAACTAATTAATCTATTTGAAACTACTATATCAGGCACTTGTGGAATATGGTTTAGCAAAAGCACTCTGCAAAGACAGAATATCTCTTTTTTCAATGTGGTAGCTGTCCTACATCTGCAGAGCACTTTTCTTTTTTTTTTAATTTAATTTTATTTTTTATACAGCACGTTCTTACTAGCTATCCATTCTATACATATTAGTGTATGTATGTCAATCCCAACCTCCCAGTTCATCCGACCAACCCCCACACTGCCACTTTCCCCCCTTGATGTACATATATTTGTTCTCTACATCTGTGTCTCTATTTCTGCCTTGCAAACAAGTTCATCTGAACCATTTTTCTAGATTTCACATATATGCGTTAATATAAAGTATTTGTTTTTCTCTTTCTGACTTACTTCACCCTGGATGACAGTTTCTAGATCCATCCACATCTCTACAAATGACCCAATTTTGTTCTTTTATTTATGGCTGAGTAATATTCCATTGTATATATGTACCACCTTTTCTTTATCTGTTCATCTCTTGATGGGCATTTAGGTTGCTTCCATGACCTGGCTATTGTAAATAGTGCTGCAGTGAACATTCAGGTGCACGTATCTTTTTGAAGTATGGTTTCTGCAGGGTATATACCCAGTAGTGAGATTGCTGGGTCATATGGTAATTCTATTTTTAGTTTTTTTAAGGAACCTCCATATTGTTCTCCATACTGGCTATATCAATTTATATTCCCACCAACAGTGCAAGAGGGTTACTTTTTCTCCACACCCACTCCAGCATTTGTTTGATTTTCTGATGATGACCATCTGACCAGTGTGAGGTGATAACTTATTGTAGTCTTGATTTACATTTCTCAAATGATTAGAGATGTTGAGCCGCTTTTCATGTGCTTTTTGGCCATCTGTAAGTCATCTTTGAAGAAAAGTTTATTTAGGTCTTCAGCCCATTTTTTGATTGGGTTGTCTGTTTCTCTAATATTGAGCTGCATGAGCTGTTTATATATTTTGGAGTTTAACCCTTTGTCTGTGATTCATTTGCAAATATTTTCTCCCCTTCTGATGGTTGTCTTTTCATCTTGCTTGTAGTTTCCTCTGCTGTGCAAAAGCTCTTAAGTTGCATTAGGTCCCATTTGTTTATTTTTGTTTTTATTTCCATTACTCTAGGAGGTGGATCAAAAAAGATCTTGCTGTGATTTATGTCAAAGCATGCTCTTCCTATGTTTTCCTATAAGAGTTTTATAGTGTCCATACTTACATTTAGGTCTTTAATCCATTTTGAGTTTATTTTTTTTGTATGGTGTTAGGGAGTGTTTTATTTCATTCTTTTACATGTAGCTGTCCAGTTTTCCCAGTACCACTTATTAAAGAGACTGTCTTTACTCCACTCTATAGCATTGCCTCTTTTGTCATAGATTAGTTGACCATAAGTGCATGGGCTTATCTCTGGGTTTTCTATCCTGTTCCATTGATCTATTTTGCTGTTTTTGTGCTAGTACCATACTGTCTTGATTGCTGTAGCTTTGTAGTATAGTCAGAAGTCAGGGAGCCTGATTCCTCCAGCTCCATTTTTTGTTCTCAAGATTGCTTTGGCTATTCAGGGTCTTTAGTATTCCCATACAAATTTTAAGATTTTTTTGTTCTAGTTTGTAAAAAAATGCTACCAGTAATTTGACAGGGATTGCATTGAATCTGTAGATTTGTTTGAGTAGTACAGTCATTTTCACAATATTGATTTTTCCAATCCAAGAACATGGTATATCTCTCCATCTGTTTGTGTCATCTTTGATTTCTTTCATCAGTGTCTTATAGTTTTCAGAGTACAGATATTTTACCTCCTTAGGTAGGTTTATTCCTAGGTATTTTATTCTTTTCGTTGCAGTGGTGAATGGGATTGTTTCCTCAACTTCCCTTTCTAATCTTTCATTGTTAGGGTATAGGAATGCAAGAGAGTTCTGTGCATTAATTTTGTATCCTGCAACTTTACTAATTCATCAATTAGCTCTGGTAGTTTTCTGGTAGCATCTTTAGGATCCTCTATGTATATTATCATGTCATCTGCAAACAGAGACAGTTTTACTTCTTCTTTTCTAGTTTGTATTCCTTTTTCTTCTCTGATTGCTGGGACTAAGACTTCCAAAACTGTGTTTAATAAGAGTGGTGAGAGTGGACATCCTTGCCTTGTTCCTGATCTTAGAGGAAATGCTTTCAGTTCATCACCATTGAGAATGATGTTGGCTGTGGGTTTGTCATATATGGCATTTATTATGTTCAGGTAGGTTCCCTCTATGCCCACATTCTGGAGAGTTTTTATCATAAATGGTGTTGAATTTTGTCAAAAGCTTTTTCTGCATCAATCAAGATGATCATGTGGTTTTTATTCTTCAGTTTGTTAATATGGTATATCACATTGATTGATTTGCATATATTGAAGAATCCTTGCATCCCTGGGATAAATCCAACTTGATCATGGTGTATGGTCCTTTTAATGTGTTGTTGGATTCTGTTTGCTAGTATTTTGTTGAGGACTTTTGTATCTATATTCATCAGTAATATTGGTCTGTAATTTACTTTTTTTGTAGTATCTCTGTCTGGGTTTGGTATCAGGGTGATGGTGGCCTTGTAGAATGAGTTGGAAAGTGTTCCTTCCTCTGCAATTATTTGGAAAAGTTTGAGAAGGATGGGTGTTTGCTCTTCTCTAAATGTTTGATAGAATTCACTTTTGAAGACATCTGGTACTGAACTTTTGTTTGGTGGAAGATTTTAATCACAGTTTCAATTTCACTACTTGTGATATGTCTGTTCAGAGTTTCTATTTCTTCCTGGTTCAGTCTTGGAAGGTTATAACTTTCTAAGAATTTGTCCATTTCTTACAGGTTGTCCATTTTTTTGGCATAGAGCTGCTTGTAGTAGACTTTTATGATGCTATGTATTCTGCCGTGTCCATTGTTACTTCTCCTTTTTCATTTCTAATTTTATTGATTTGAGTCTCTCCCAGTTTTTCTTGATGAGTCTGGCTAAAGGTTTATCTATTTTGATTTCCTTCCCAAAGAACCAGCCTTTAGTTTTATTGATCTTTGCTATTGTTTTCTTTGTTTCTATTTCATTTATTTCTGCTGTGATCTTTATGATTTTTGTCCTTCTACTAACTTTGGGTTTTGTTTGTTCTTCTTTCTCTAGTTCCTTTAGGTGTAAGGTTAGATTTTTTATTTGAGATTTTTCGTGTTTATTGAGGTAGGATTGTTGGTATAAACTACCCTCTTAGAACAGCTTTTGTTGCATCCCATAGGTATTAGATCATCATGTCTCATTGTCATTTGTCTCTTGGTATTTTTTGATTTCCTCTTTGATTTCTTCAGTGAGCTCTTTGTTATTTAGTAACGTATTGTTTAATCTCCATGTATTTGTGTTTTTTATGGATTTTTTCCCTGTTATTGATTTCTAATATCATAGTGTTGTGGTCAGAAAAGATGTTTGATGTGATTTCAATTTTCTTAAATTTACCAAGGTTTGATTTGTGACCCAAGATGTGATCTATCCTGGAAAATATTCTGTGTGCACTTGAGAAGAAAGTGTAATCTGCTGTTTTCTGAAGGAGTGTCCTATAAATATCAATTAAATCTATCTGGTCTATTTTGTCATTTAAAGCTCGTGTTTCCTTATTAATTTTCTGTCTGGATGATCTGTCCATTTGTGTAAGTGAGGTTTTAAAGCACCCCATTTTACTGTGTTACTGTAGATTTCCTCTTTTATAGCTGTTAGCATTTGCCTTATGTATTGTGGTGATCCTATGTTTGGTGCATATATATACGTAAACATATAATTGTTACATCTTCTTCTTAGATTGATCCCTTGATCATTATGTAGTGTCCTTCCTTGTCTCTTGTAACATTCTTTATTTTAAAGTCTATTTTACCTGATATGAGTATTGCTACTCCAGCTTTCTTTTGATTTCCATTTGCATGGAATATCTTTTGTCATCTCCTCACTTTCAGTCTGTATGTGTCCCTAGGTCTGAAGTGGGTCTCTTGTAGACAGCATATATATGGGTCTTGTTTTTGTATCCATTCAGCGAGCCTGTGTCTTTTGGTTGGAGCATTCAATCCATTCACATTTAAGTAATTATTGATATGCATGTTCCTATTACCATTTTCTTACTTGTTATGGGTTTGTTTTTGTAGGTCCTTTTCTTCTCTTGTGTTTCCCACTTAGAGAAGTTCCTTTAGCACTTATTGTAGAGCTGGTTTGGTGGTGCTGAATCTCTTAGCTTTTATTTGTCTGTAAAGCTTTTGATTTTTCCTTCAAATCTGAATGATATCCTTGCCGGGTAGAGCACTCTTGGTTGTAGGTTCTTCCCTTTCATCACTTTAAATATATGTGCCACTCCCTTCCAGCTTGTAGAGTTTTTGCTGAGAAATCAGCTTTTAACCTTATGGGAGTTCCCTTGTATATTATTTGTCATTTTTCCCTTGCTGCTTTAAATAAATTGTCTTCATCTTTAATTTTTGTCAATTTGATCAATATGTGTCTCAATGTATTTCTCTTTGGCTTTATTGTGCCTGAGACTCTCTACACCTCCTGGACTTGGGTGGCTATTTCCATTCCCATTTTAGGGAAGTTCTTGTCTATAGTCCCTTCAAATATTTTCTCCAGTCATTTCTCTTTCTCTTTTCCTTTGGGACCCCTATAATGTGAATGTTTATGTGTTTAAAATTGTCCCAGAGGTATTTTAGGGTGTCTTCATTTCTTTTCAATCTTTTTTCTTTGTTCTGTTCCGTGGCATTGAATTCCATCATTCTGTCTTCCAGGTCACTTATCTGTTCTGCCTCAGTTATTCTGGTATCGATTCCTTCTAGTATATTTTTCATTTCAGTTATTGGATTGTTCATCTCTGTTTGTTTGTTCTTTAATTCTTCTAGGTCTTTGTTAAGCATTTCTTACATCTTCTTGATCTTTGTGTCCATTCTTTTTCTGAGGTCCTGGATCACATTCAGTCTCATTATTCTGAATTCTTTTCCTGGAAGGTTGTCTGTCTCCACTTCATTTAGTTGTTTTTCTAGGGTTTTATCTTGTTCCTTCATCTGATACATAGTCCTCTGCCTTTTCATTTTGTCTGTCTTTCTATAAATGTGGTTTTTGTTCCACAGGCTGCAGGACTGTAGTTCTTCTTGCTTCTGCTGTCTGCCCTCTGGTGGATGAGGCTATCTAAGAGGCTTGTGCAAGCTTCCTGATGGGAGGGACTGGTAGTGGGTAGAGCTGGGTATTGCTCTGGTCGGCAGAGCTCAGTAAAACTTTAATCCACTTGTCTGCTGATGGCTGGGGCTGAGTTTCCTCCCTGCTGGTTGTTTAATCTGAGGCAACACAGCACTGGTGCCTACCTGGCTCTTTGGTGGGGATAATGGTGGACTCTGGGGGGGCTCACACTAAGGAGTACTTCCCAGAACTTCTGCTGCCAGTGTCTTTGTCCCCGTGGTGAGCCACAGCCACCACCCGCCTCTGCAGCAGACCCTCCAACACTAGCAGGTAGGCCTCGTTCAGTCTCCTATGGGGTCACTGCTCCTTCCCCTGGGTTCCGATTCGCACACTACTTTGTGTGTGCTCTCCAAGTGTGGAGTCTCCTTTTCCCCCAGTCCTGTCAAAGTTCTGCAATCAAATCCTGGTAGCCTTCATAGTCTGATTCTCTAGGAATTCCTCCTCCTGTTGCTGGACCCCCAGGTTGGGAGGCCTAATGTGGGGCTCAGAAACTTCACTCCAGTGGGTGGACTTCTGTGATATAAGTGTTCTCCAGTTTGTGAGTCACCCACCCAACTGTTATGGTAGTTAATTTTATTGTGATTGCACCCCTCCTACCATCTCACTGTGGCTTTTCCTTTGTCTTTGGATATGGGGTATATATTTTGGTGAGTTCCAGTGTCTTCCTGTTGATTGTTCAGCAGTTAGTTGTGATTTCAGTGCTCTCACAAGAGGGAGAGAGTGCATGACCTCCTACTCTGCCATCTTGAACCAATCTCCCCTGCAGAGCACTTTTCTTGAATCAGGGTATCAACATGTTGACACATCCCCAGTGTGCATAACAGGGGGTACTCAGGCTACCCTGGTTACATCTGCAGTGTAAAGAGCTTCTTGGCCACATACATGGTGACCAGGATCCACCATGGCTGGATCACCTGTTTTTCACTACTGACACCTTGTGACAGAGAGAGCAAATGCAATTGAGAAAGCTTGGCTGCAGGGTCAAAGTAGACTTCTTCCCATTATCCAGGTACACTGACCAGGGCTGAGTCCTTTGATAGGCATCCCAAGGGTGATTCTATATCACAGCAAAGACTTCCAGGAGGGAAGAAAAACATCCTTGCAAAGAGTGGTTCTGAGTCTCCAAGACATTTAGTTCTTAAATGAAAAAACTTGTCTTTATATTTCTTGGCAATAAAATGGGGTACACAGATTAATTGCATTTTCAGCTTCATATAATCATTAGAATGGATAGATGCAGCATTGCTTATGTTTATTTTTACGTCTTATTTAATGTTTTCTTATTTCACACTTTTTGATTGAACAAAACTGAATAACACAAATAGGTGAGAATAATTAAAAGAAACTTAATTCAACAAACTTGGTGGTGGGGCTTCCCTGGTGGCGCAGTGGTTGAGAGTCCGCCTGCTGATGCAGGGGACATGGGTTCATGCCCCAGTCCGGGAAGATCCCACATGCTGCGGAGCGGCTGGGGCTGTGAGCCATGGCCGCTGAGCCTGCGCATCCGGAGCCTGTGCTCCACAACGGGAGAGGCCACAACAGTGAGAGGTCCGCGTACGGCAATAAAATAAAATAAAATAAAAACAAAAAAACACAAAGCTTAATCTGTAAAAATACTGAATTACTATGCTGTATACCTGCAACTAATATAATAATCAGCTATGCTTCAAAAAAAAAGGTTACTGCATGACAGAAAAGCTTGGACCAGTATTCTTTCCAAAAAAGATGGCAGGACGATATCAAGAGACAAAAGTCATCCTAACCACCATGCACACCTCCAGCCAAGCACCCGGAAAGGCCACCAGGCACTGGCATTTTTCCCAGCATTGGTTTCTCACTTCTTTGGCTGCAGCCTGTAGCCCTGCTTCAGATACCTGTTGGTTCCCGGCTGAGGATCGCTGCACAGCACCCCTGTAAAGTTTATCAGCGCCACCATTCGTCCCCAGATGGCGAGTATCTCCTGCAACATTGGCGCCACCAGCTTGAAGTGGTTCTGGGAGAAGCCACGGTAGCAGTTCATAAACAGCTGGTTGAATTGCTGTGGGCAGCCACGGAGCACCTCGCACTGACTTAAAGAGTGGACAGTGTGCGTGACTTGGTGGCTGGATCCCAGGCCCTATCTTGACACATCTGCTATGGTCCAGCTATGCTTACTGGTTTAATTTTTCATATGAATTTTAGAATCAACTCTCTAGTCTCAAGGTGGGATTTTCTTTTGTCGTCCAATTTAGTTGTGTTGGATAAAGAGTTCAGTACAAGGTTTATAAGGATGGTGATCAACAAATGACTTTAGTGTATCTTAATTAAGGATGAAGCTTGCCTTTTCAACTGTGGCTATATAAAATTATGGTAAGAAAGTAACCATCAATTCATACTTTATTGAGTGTATTTTTTTTTAATTTCAAGCATGGTATTGAATTTTGCCAAGTGCTTTTTCACCTTTCTATGAAAGTGATATCTAATCTTTTCTATCTTTAAAATTACTGATGTGATGAACTACATTAAGAGATTTTCCTCATTTACTTTGTTGTTTGTATTTTTAACTTTGGAACTATATTTTCATGCTTTCTTCTTCATTGTTATATAATATTTAAATCTCTGAATTTTCTGCAATCTCTATTTTACCTTTATTGCATAGATTCTTTTTTTTTAACATCTTTATTGGAGTAAAATTGCTTTAAAATGCAAAAAAAAAAAAAACAAAAAAAAAAAAAAAAAAAAAACACACAAAGCTTGGTGGGAATATTTGTTAAAACTAAATGGTATATCGGGTGACTATAAAAAACCTCTGTTTACTCTCTGCCTTGGGCAGACTTATTTCCTCCAGGAAGGCTGTGCTCAGCTGCAGTCTCATTTTAACACTGTATTGGCTTCTTCAATCCTTCTAGACCATGGCTTTTCTCTCAAGATGACTCTCCTGCTCTTGTGTAACCTATGTCATCAAAAGGATCTCACAGTCAAACTGATTAATGAATATTTTTATCTGTGCCTCTGTGTTTCTTCTCTCATAACAACTGGACAATCTACAAGCATTTTCTTTTCTTAAGAAATAGAGGATTTTTTTTCTAATCTGATCTGCTTTTAGCCACTACTCAAATTTCATAAAGACATAAATACAAAAGTTCAAATAAATTATAATTTTCCATTGCTTCTTCAAATGCCTGAGGCACCATGTCTGATTTTTACTGTCATCATTCTAATCCCCAATTTCCACTACTCTGGGATTAGAAAATCAATCATCAGGAATTAAAGGGATGATTACTGGAGCTCAGGGTAACTTTAGGCATTGTGGGCCTGAAAAGTAGATATAATATTAAGTTTTAAAATCAGCTGTTGCCTTAGAATGGTGATAGTTCCAGTGATCACTTTAATATAGCAAAATGCAAAGACAGCAGGCAAATTACTCTTACTTTCATTCCTTTGTGTAAACTCTCCCAGGCTCTTGATCCAAATGATCCGTTAACTGTGACACATTTTTGTTGACTTTGTAGAAGAAAAAAGAAATAGGGGTCTGATTTCTTCAAAACATTTTTTGGAATTCAACTGATAAATATTAGCATTTAAACAATTACTAACTATATAGATATGTTTTATAATATTTGGCCTGAGCAGTTACCTGGTCACACAACTGAAGTCTGTAGTTTGAAACTATATGTGTTTTTTTGGGGTTTTTTTGGCTTTCTAAACTCTTCTTTAAAAAAAAAAACATTAAGGTATAGTTGATTTACAATATTGGGTTAATTTCTGCCACACAGCAAGGTGATTCAGTTATACATATATATATATATATGTATATTTATACATTCTTTTTCATCCATATCGTATGGTTTATCACAGGATACTGAATATAATTCCCTGTGCTATACAGTAGGATCCTCCCCCTTGACAACTGCAAGTCTGTTCTCTGTTTCTGTGAGTCTGTTTCTGTTTTATAGATATATTCATTTTTGTCGTATTTTAAGAAGTGGAAGCACCTAAAATAATTCAGGCAGAGGTGGGATTGTTGCTGTTTTACAAAGATATTCAAGCCATTTAACAAAAAAAGGTAACTTGCAAACTATTCAGTCATAAGCTTAGCACAGTAATACATGTGTGCAAGTCAAACGAATATCAGGAATTCTCACAATTACCTCCTTTCTGCTCAATTTTTTTGATTTGTTGGAAATTTTTTTAGTGTGTAATTTTGATGTAAGAATGGAAAATAATTTAAATGATAATGTGTTCTGCAAAAGTGACCCTTTACCTCAGCTGTGTCCATGAAAGGTTCTTCATCCAAATAATGTTATACTCTCAACACCCACGAATGCCCTACCATTCTACTGGGATATTTTCAAAGTAGACGTTGCTGGCAGTCTGATATCATCAGGTTTTTTGGTGATAACTTTAATCAGGTTAGCAAAATTCTTAGATTATTTTTCCAGCTTCAACACTCACTTTGAATCTATAATTGTATATCTGGAAAAAATGTTATATATCTATCACAAGCCTTTCATTTCAGGTTTAAAGAAATTGACACAGAATTTCAATGACTTGCTCAAGGTCACTCAGAAACTCAAGGGCAAGTTAAGGTGCTAAAATCCAGCTACGCTGTTCCCCCCACTCCCCAGTTCTGACTAAGACCTAATATCATGGATTCTTGGTGGCCAAATCTGTGATTGTGTTCCTGTTTAAAAAATATTACCTTAATTATTTGGTAGATCAAAGTTCTGACATGTTATATAGAGCTAGTTGGAAACTGAAAGGTAAAATGTGCTTTCATTAGGGTTTTTATTATTTATTTTAAATTTGCTTTTAGTGATTACTCTCCAGGTAGGTAAAGTTCTGGGAGTTGTGGGTATAGTACTGGACGTCTTACAAGGGAGTGATGGAGAAGGGAATGAAATTCTTTATTTGCAAATTTTATTGGAAAAGATGATAGGAGAGAAGAGAGGTTTGCAAAATTAAAAAAATACAATGACAAAAGGGAGGGAATATATGTATATGTATGGCTGATTCACTTTGCTGTACAGTAGAAACTAACGCAACATTGTAAAGCAACTATACTCCAATAAAAATTAATTAAAAATGCAATGAAATTCAGCATTATCACAATACTCCCCATGCCAAGTGCAAGCTCCCACTCCACCTCTGGTTAAATTTCAATTTTGTTAATGGTAACACTTTTACTGTGCAAGCATATCTCTGGTATTATAAAAGAAGGGATTACGGAAACATATTTCTTTTTACAGAAATTTCCTTAGTATCAGCTTTGAGGAATCCATCTCAAACTGTCACATCTCTTTCTATTTGGTACGAAAATATGATTCATACCCCTTTAAATAAACTGCATTTTATTATAAATGGACAAGTGTTTCTATATTGCTTTTTTGAGCTATGAGAGGATCTGGAGAAGTCTTTTCTATTGAGTTTGAAATGTGTTTTCTGTAAAAGAAGGCAAAGACAACATTTTCATCTTATGGGGGGAAAACATAAACATATTTTTTATTGTATGTTATAAGCCAGATATCTTAAAGAATAGAAACACATTCATAGATGTCTGTCTGTCAATCGTCTCCCATGGGAAAATACAGGATGCTGGAGGACAGAAGATAACTTAATGCTGGCATTACCTCTGCCAAAGAAGAAGCATCACTTTCCACATCTAATGTCCATTTCTTTTATCTGAGGGTCCAATCTGGCCTCTCCTACTTCTTCCATGAAAGACTTTGCAAGAGGAAGGTGGCTGAAAAGATGAAAGTGGAATGCTTTGAGGACAAATGGGATTGTGAAGCAAACTCACATTCTGTCCTTTAGGAAAACATCAGAAATACCCATTTTCCATGATTTAAAACAGGGAGGTAGAGAGGGGAGAACAGTAATTATTGTATAAAGAATAATGCTGAGGCAAGAAAAGACATATATTCAATCCCTCTACCATATTTCATGGTAATGATACATATGCACCCACTTTCATCTGCTGTAATATTGCTCTAGTTGGGCATATGCATCACAGCTGGCATTGTCAGGTGCCACTTTCCTTCTTCACTTGTCTTCAACACTTATCTATATTCTCCAATTCTGATATATCATTTCAAACTGAAAATGATTTCTAAGTGTAACAAGTCACTAGCAGCCTTTTACTCATGGGCTGAAGTAATTGCATTTTTATATAATTAAATCACCCAGTAATTTGTTGATATCATAAATACCAATATTTAACATACTTTGTTTATAAAGTAATTTCATTGAACAAAAATACAAATTATAGTAATACAAATATATAATACAAGTTTCATAATAAAGTCAATGTAAGGAATATATTTTATTAAAGTTTTGAGCAACTGTTTAAAAACAGAAAATGTGTAGTATATATTTATATATGATATAAATATAAAATAATAAATATTTTAGCACTGTTGACTTTAATTTTATCAAAAATATTGATGTAAAAATTGAGATCTAGGCAATACTTTTCTATATTCAAGCTAAATCTCATTTTATTGGTAGAATCAAAACCTAATAGTAGTCTTATTTTTAAGAGTTTTTCAAGAAGGATCTACAGTTTTCCACAATAACCTATTTCAGAAAGTAAGAGAATGCTAATTAATTATTTTTAGCTTTCTATACCTAGTAAATTTCTTTTATGCAAACTGAGTATTCAAAAATGCTTCTTGACTTTAACTGAATTTTTAAACTGAATTCAGTCAATAAAATTTTGTTACACTTCTGAGCTCTATTCATTTATCCATTCATTCACTATTTATTGAGCATTTACATGGTGTAAGGAATTCAGTTCAGCCTTATGGGTGTAAATATGAATAAAACACAGGATCTGTGCTCAGTTTTCTCAGATGAGTAGAAGGTTGGAAAACAAATCTGCAAAATGCAGTAGTTTGTCAAGTTTTCTAAAGGGTATTCCTGCCACCTGAAATGTTCAAGAGATGCTTTTTGAATCAAATGAGAAAATGATGTTAGGAGCCATGAAGTCTCAGGACTCCTGGCTTCCACAACCAAGATGGAACAAAGAAAATGACACGTAAATGTAATAACAAGAAAAATAAAATAAGTATAGTGGTACTAATCAAATGAATATGAAGTGATAATGTGGAGACTTAGAAACTCAATCTAATTGTAGATATTGGGGTATATTTTACAAGAGAACTGGCATTTCAGCTGGGGGATAAGCAGAATGTTGTGTGTGATATAATGATGAAATTATTTCATACCTAGGACACAATTAGCAAAGGCACAGAGAAACCCAACTGAATGGCAGGTTGATTAAAGGACTGCTTTCCAATGAGATTGAAAGACCATGTTGCATGTAGGATAGACCAGGATAGAGAAGCAACCCCAGGGCTTTAAGTTGCAGACAGCTCTTGTTATAATCTGTTTCAGCTCAGGGTCACTTTCAGACTGTGTGCAGAAGAAGCAATAGGAACAGACTGACTGGGATCTGGGATTCCTGTACTGAGTGGCCTTGAAGAATAAGGAAAAGGTCTTTCCCTTTAGTTTCATATTTTCTTACTGGTTTTTCTAAATGAGCCCGTACTCCTTTCTGGCTCCATTTCACTGTGCCTTTCCTGATGCTCATCCCACTGAAGCCTCATGTTCTCTGTGCTCACCTATGGAGAGAGCCTTCCTTCTCCAGGACCATCGTACTTGCTGTTGTCATGGATTTTGATTGACTGTCTTCTCGCTGGTCTCCCAAGGAGACCTTCCCAAGGCAAGGTTCACCAATCTCTTCCTCCTCCAACATGGGTTGTTGTTATTTCTCCACAATCCTACTTTACCCCCTTTCATATGCATTTCACTCTGTGAAATTACCTAGCTTACTGGTCTGTGTACTTGTTCATTTTCTCTATGATGCAGACTCCTTGTGGGCGTGGTCTTCTCAGTCTTGTTCACCGTTGCATGACCAAGGAGTGGCACAGAGTAATCCCTTGTTAACTTCACATCAGATGAATGAATCAATCAAAATCAGTTGGCCTTAATGGTCTCAAACCATCTTTACTTGCCAACCAGAGAATTCAGGCCAAGAGAGTCTCTCCAGTCCAGCACACCATGCGAAAATGAAAATAGGTGAATGGTAAAGTTTTTTATAATGTTCTAAAATATAGTTTTTAAAAGTAGAGTTAGACTAAAAAAGAAAGGCCAACATAGTGCTTTTATCCAAAGACAAATAGCTAACTAAAGTTGAGCTTCAAAGGAACCAGTGAGATGGTGTCTTAGGCAGTAGAAATTTAGGACCATGAAGAGTGCTTTGGCTCTCTCTCCTACCCAGTGACCTTTTCTGCAGTAACTTGTTTCAGATATTGATGAAGCCCATACTTTGAGTCCCACCCATGGTACTCTGTTCTTCAACAGTCTCACCCTCTGAAATCAGGGTGGAGGAAGCCTGAACTGCCTTTGGGTTCCTTCTGTATTTTTCTTGAAGGATAGTTCACCGCCAAATAGCTCTATAGTCTTATCCAATAAATCCCAAGAAGTCCATCTGTCTTCATTCCTTCCCACTTTCCCTGTCCCTTTTATTTCAAGCTGGCAGTGTCTTTGCTGCTGTGATCTCGTCTCTACTCTTTGCTTCTGTTGAAATGAATAATTGAGTTCATAATCTCTTTATCAAATGATTGTTTAGGCACACCTTTAGTGTTCTTTTCCCCACAAGACTTTTTATTTTTTACTGTTCAGATAGGCTGAGAATTTCCCAAATCTTCAAGTTCTGTTCCTCTTTTGCGAACATTTTTTTTTTCTTCATCTGTCTCCTTTGGCATTTTGCTATAAGCAGTCAGGAGGGTCAAAGCTGCTCCTTCAACACACTTTGCTTGGGAATCTCCTCCGCTAAATATCCAATAACATTGTTCACAAGTTCTGCCTTCCAAAAAACACTAGAACATTGTTCCGTCAGGTCCTCATCACTCTTAATGTCTATATTTCTAGCATGCACCCCAAAACTCTTTCAGCATACACCCATTACCATTTCCAAAGCTGCTTCCACATATTCAGTATACAAATATACATATTCAAATGCAAAAGTATTTATTACAGCAGTGCCCCCACTTCTCTGTACCAAAATGTATCTCAGTTAGCTCTGACTGCCATAACAAAATACCATAGACAAGGTGGCTTACACAACAGAAATTTTCCTTTTCACGGTTCTGGAGACTGGGAAGTCTAAGACCAAAGTGTCAGCAAGGTCAGGTTCTGGTGAGAGCTCTCTTCCTGGGGTGTAGACAGCTGCCTTCTCACTGTCTCCTCACATGGCAGAGAGAAAGAGAGAGCAAATTTTCTGGTGTCTCTTCATGTAAGGTCACTAATTCCCCATAGATCAGGGTCCTGCCCTCATAACCTCCTCCAACCCTAATTACCTACCAAATCCCCATCTCCAAATGCCATCACATTCCAGAGTAGAGCTTCAACATATGAATTTAGTAAGAGGACACAAACAATCAGTTCAAAACACTTCTGACACTCAATGCCATTTTCTACTCTTTATCACAAAACATATTTGCCTTTTTGTGCCATTTTGTTATACTCTGAATTGGATTGTAATGATCTGGTAGCAGGGGAAGAACATTGGCATCAGAGAGTGATGCATTCAAATTCTACTTTTGCCATTCACTGGTGTAGTGTTGGGTGAATTGCTCAAATTCATCAGGGTCCTGTTCCCTCTTCTAGAAAATGGGAATACTCCCAACTACATGGCACTGTTGTTTAGATAATTTAGACATAATATATCTCATATGCACCAAATAAACAATAAATGTCATCTATTTTTAGCATTGTTAATAATTACACAGCTCATGACTGTACTATCCTCCTTTTCAGAGTAAAAATTATTTGAGATCAGATTTATATTTATATTCATCCACAAAGCTGATAGTTATCTCAGCTAACACCTAACAGTCAGGCTCAGGGAAAACTTGCATATATTAAAGGCAGAGGTAATTATGTAAGATTCTCAGAAATGGAGGGGCTTCATCTTTGCTGACATGGGTGTGTATGGATCAGGACTATAGGCTATAGGAAAAGGCTGAAATGGTCCAGAGCATGAGTAAGACTGGCTGAAGACAGGCTGTCTTTTTGAGGATTAAAGCAGATACAAATAGTGCAGTTAAGGGACATAATCTATATAACAAAATCAATCTTCATCTTCAAGGAGTGAAAAGGAGGCTGAAGTCCCTGCATCTGTGACTGGAGAGGTGGTCAAACAAGATGCGAGTGTGAAAGGAAATAGAATGATGCCAGATATCTCCCAGTTTCCTCTCCATCCAGATCATCCTTCCTCTCCTTGTTCTCTGACAAAGAAGGCATATTTGTGTAGATGGTATCAAGGTGTTCCTGTGGACTCAACCTTCAGGAACCCAGTAGGAGATCAGAGAAGGAAGGAAAATGAGATCAAGGTATTTATTCCTCTGACTTCTAACTCTTTTTGTTGTTTTGGACTGACCATGTTTATCATCACGGTTTCTATAAAGGAAGGTTGATCTACCCAGCTTTCTTTCAAGGTCCCAGTAATTATTCCTTCTCTGCTGTGTCTGACCTTGAGCTACTTGACTTGTGTGTGTGTGTGTGTGTGTGTGTGTGTGTGGTTTATCCACATTCTGCCTATATCTTTGTAAATTGATCCTTTATAAATAAAACCTCTTTAATAAGTCTAATTTGACCATCTGGCTATCTTTAGCTGGGACTTTGATAGAGATGAACTGTTGAAGTTTAAGGAGGAGGCTGTGAACAGAAGCTGGGGACTGAGGTTCCATCCTCCAGGGAAGGCTGGTGAGCAAGTGACTAGGCAGCTTATAAACAAAGGATCAAAGATCATACCAGTGATCATAAATTCAAAAGGAGTCACCTGGGACTTCCCTGGCGGTCCAGTGGTTAAGACTTTGCCTTCCAATGCAGGGGATGTGGGTTTGATCCCTAGTCAGGGAGCTAAGATCCCACATGCCTTGTAGCCAACAAACCAAAACATAAAACAGAAGCAATATTGTAACGAATTCAATAAAGAGTTAAAAAAAAATGGAGTCATCTATCAGATCATAGATAGAGAAGATGCACTAGCATGTATTCCCAAGAGGAACTGGAACCTAAAGCTTGCTAGGTTCAATAAGCCATAGGCTGACCCAGGAATTTAACATACATTATTTTACTCAAATTCCACAGCAGTTCTGTAGGGTGGTTTTATTCTTCTCATTCTATATTCCTGAAGGACAGAGATCAGGTCTTAATCTCCACTGCCTTTTAAGAACCTGTTACAGGGCAAAACATGGCAGAAGCTCCTTGAATTCTTGTAGGTCTGAAGTGGACACGGATGACTGTGGGATCTGCCCTTCTTTCCATAAACTCATTTCTCTGGCATCTCCTGGCTGATTTGCCATCCCCATCACTGACAATTTAGTGATTTAGAGAACTTTTCTGAGTGGTGGAAGGAGTCTGGATTTGATAATGAGGAGGGATAGATTTAAGAGGCTAGATTACATGGGGTAAACTAAATAACTTTACAACCTTTAGTTTCCTCATCAGGAAAATTTAAAAAAAATCACGTCTACCACAGCCCTGCAGAAGGATAGGTGTGAACCTAAAATAAAATAGAGATTGGAAAGTGCTAAGAAGTAGGTAAATTGGCAGTGCATCAGATATGATGAGTTTTAGCTCTACTGAAATGTGTACTCTGTAGATGGCAAGATGTAGGGCAGCCCTGATGTGACTTGCCCTTGGCTTGCTGTGTGGGAGGTCCACAGACCTTCAGCACTTCTATTCTGGGTTTGTTGTAAGATAAACTAAGTGCTGAAAGTAAAGTTTTTACAGAGGGCCTAACCATGCACTGCTCATCTTTGCTCAAATAACAGGAAAGACTTAGGGGCTGTATGGGAAAAATTGACTTTGGGATCAGACAAACTCTTGCCTCAGACTTTGAAAAGCTATATGATTCTAGGCAAGTCACCTAGATCTCTGAACATGACATAAACAAAACCTGGCTAACAGTGCCTTCTTCATTGAGTGGATTAAATGTGAAAAGAGACAATGTCCATTAAAGTCCCGAAACTGGCACTGTTGATAGCATCTCTGTGGTCCCCAAGAAACCTCATTTTGCTAGAATGATCCCAGATCTTTTACAAGTTTGCTTCACCAGGAAGAGTGAGAGGAAGGTGTCCACTTCCTTTCATCTCTTACTCTGAAGACATTGGTTGAAAGGGACACATACATAAAAAAACCCTTTCCTTCAGTTCTAACAGTGCAGCAAAGGCCTTGTGCAGTTCCAACTACTATAAGAACATTTTCCCTTCACAGTGATAAGTCCTCAGGGGGCCGATGTTTCAAATAGTAAAAGCCTCACATTGATTTGAAATGTAATAGTGGGTAACAAGAGAGAGAGAGAGTAGACACAGTGGAATGAAAGTAAATCCTCATTCTGGAATATATAGAATCTAAATAAGAACAAATGGGCAGGATGATGAAATTAAAATTGCCTTCGTTATGGACTTTTTAAGCAATGGGAAGACATAATTTCCAAAGCAATTTCCACAACATCGATAATTATTAGAGAAATGCAAATCAAAACTACAATGAGATATCACCTCACACTGGTCAGAATGGCCATAATTCAAAAGTCTACAAATAGCGAATGATGGAGAGGGTGTGGAGAAAAGGAGCCCTCCTACACTCTTGGTGGGAATGCAAATTGGTGCAGCACTATGGAAAACAGTATGGAGTTTCCTTCTAAAACTAAAACTAGAGTTGCCATATGATCCAGCAATCCCACTCCTGGGTATATATCTGGACAAAACTGTAATTCAAAAAGATACATGTTCATAGCAGCACTCTTCACAATAGCCAAGACATGGAAACAACCTAAATGTCCATCAACAGAGGAATGGATAAAGAAGGTGTGGTAAATGTATACAATGGAATACTACTCAGCCATAAAAAGAATGAAATAATGTCATTTGCAGTAACATGGATGGACTTAGAGATTATCATACTAAGTGAAGTAAGTCAGATAGAGAAAGACAAATACCATATGATATCACTTATATGTGGAATCTAAAATATAGCACAAGTAAACTTATCTATGAAACAGAAACAGACTCACAGACATAGAGAACAGGCTTGTGGTTGTCAAGTGGGAGAGGGGGTTGGGGAGGGATGGATTGGGAGTTTGGGGTTAGCAGATGCAAACTATTGTATATACAATGGATAAGCAACAAGGTCCAACTGTATAGCACAGGGAACTGTTTTTTAATATCCTGTGATAAACTATAATGAAAAGATTTTTTTAAATGTGTGTATATATATATATATATATATACACACACACACACACACACACACACACATATGCATAACTGAATCACTTTGCTGTATAGCAGAAATTAACACAACATTGCAAATCAGCTATACTTTGATAAAATCATTTTAGAAAAAGTAATTATAATATAAATCATAAAAAAAAGAGTTAACATGTTTCTTAACAGACTCTCTTAGCAGACAACCATCCACATTATCCACCATCTTGCACCATTCACCCATACCTCATCTAACAGGATGACATTTAATACAAAATCAGAATAATGAAGGTCAGGAATTTGTGTAATTTATTATTGGTGTTAAGCAATATTAGTTCAGCCAGTACTTTACTAAAATATGCTTAGTGGAATTGTGTCTTTTAAAAAAGAGTTATTATTATCAAGTGTCTTTGCAAATATAAACTCCTACTGAAAGGGCTAGATTGGCCATAGATCACTTTGACCCTTATTGGAGGAAATGGAAATGTATGCTCATGAAACATGTTCTTTTGTGCTTTCCTATAAAATCCACACTTAATTTTCTTCCATTTTGAGTAGAATGATTTTTTTTTATTTTTGTTTTTTAAAGGAAATGCAGTCTTTGACTTTTTTTTTTTAATGTTCATCATCTGGAAAACAAACTTACCTATTTCATCTGGGATGAATTTAGAAGATTCACCTTCCCTGTATTTGTGTTTACTTGGTCACTGACTTGAGCCTCAGTAATCTCCTGGGAAGGCAGCCCAAGCTATGTATATAGTAAGAGCTCCCGACATGTGAGTGAAATGGAGTAAAGGACAGTAGAACACTTGTAAAGAGGGTCAGAATTCAAGGAGAAATTATCCAGAGAAAAAGAGTTTAGAATGGTAAGCAGCTGAATTCAGAAACAGGACATGAAGCTTGGATGTGTTTCTAGAAGAAAATGGTGGGATTTTATGTATTCATCTCCATCAGGTCCCCATTGTCACTCAGCTTATATAAGCACATTGGGGACAAAAGAACTGTGCACACAGGGGAGACCTAAAGCAAAACACCTCTTTCCTTCAACTTGTAATACACTGATTCTAAAGCTTCCCTCTTTTTTTAATCTTTATGTTCTTATTGAAGTATAATTGATTTATGATGTTTCAGATGTCCAGCAGTGATTCATATTCTTTTCCATTATAGGTTATTACAAGATATTGACTATATCCCTGTGCTGTGCAGTAGGTCCTTGTTTATCTATTTTATATAGAGTAGTGTGTATCTGTTAATCCCAAATTCCAAATTTATCCCTCCCCTTCTTTCCCCTTGGGTAACCAGAAGTTTGTTTTCTATGTCGGTGAGTCTGTATCTGTTTTGTAAGTTCATTTGTATCATTTTTTTTGTATTACACATATAAGAGATATCACGTTATATTTATGTTTCTCTGTCTGATTTACTTTGCTTAGCTAGGGCCATCCATGTAGCTGCAAATGACATTATGTTATTCTTTTCTATGG
>NW_020837991.1:5533913-5575787 GCF_003676395.1 Aethalodelphis obliquidens | reverse complement strand
TATATATATATATATATATATATATATATATATATATATATATATACCACAGTTTCTTATTCATTCTTCTGTCAATGGACATTTAGGTTGTTTCCATGTCTTGGCTATTGTGAATAGTGCTGCCTTGAATATAGGGGTGCATGTACCTTTTCAAATTAGAGTTTTCTCTGGATATATGCCCAGGAGTAAGATTGCTGGATCATATAGTATTTCTCTTTTTAGTTTTCTAAGGAACATCCATATTGTTTTCTACAGTGGCTGCACCTATTTATATTTCCACCAACAGAGTAAGAGTGTTTCCCTTTTCTCCACACCCTCTGCAAAATTTATTATTTGTAGACTTTTTGATGATGGCCATTCTGGTGTGAGGTGATACCTCATTGTAGTTTTGACTTGCATTTCTCTAACAATTAACATTGTTGAGATCTTTTCATGAACCTGATGGCCATCTGGATGTCTTCTTTGGAAAAATGTCTATTTAGGTCTTCTGCCCGTTTTTTGATTGGGTTGTTTTGTTTTGTTTTGTTCTTTTTATATTGAGCTGTATGAGCTATTTGTATGTTTTGGAAATAAATCCCTTATTGGTCGCATCGTTTGCTAACGCCTCTCTCTTTTAACAGATAGGTAAGAATTTACCTTTGTTTTTGAATAGTGAAAGTCAGTTCCAGAGGACCACAGTTGCCTGGGCTTTAGTCTGAGTGAGGCACAGAGCACTGAGGAGAAGGAACTTGAGGTGGGACCAGATGGAATATTCAGTCCCACTGAGTCTAAGCAGTCCCCCACCATCACCCGCATCTAGACACAGTCACCCCTGATACTTCTGGATTGAACTAGCTAGTTGATGATTAATTCTCTATCAGGAATAGGTAAATATTTTCTATATAGGGCCCAATGGTAAGTGTTTTTGGCTTCACAGGCCATACAGCCTGTCACAATTACTAAACTCCACCATTTTAATGCAGAATCAGCCACAGATAAAACATAAACAAATGAGCAAAAGTATGTCCCAATGAAATCTAAGTGATACTGAAATTTGACTGTCACATAATTTTTCTACTGTGAAAAATTATTCTTCTCGTGTTATTTTGTAAATCATTTAAGAATGTAAAATCTATTCTTAGCCCCAGGGCCCTACAAAAACAGGCAGTGGACTGGATTCGAGCCACCACCTGTAATTTGCTGAAGTTCTCTGTATATCATCCACAAACAACTCATTACAAATCTTTGTAGTGACACCCCCTCCTGCCAGAAACCACCACACTGATGAGAGAGACTGCTCAACTTGTGGCTCTTTCTTTTAATTTTGTCTTTATGGTCCTATTCAGACCTGGGGGCCATGTTCCCTCAGTAGACAGTCACCTCCTAAAAAACAGGAAGGGCCATTTGATTCCTATTTGTGTACTCTGTGCTGATGCTTTGAACACACCTTAAATTATAATCAATAATGAGGAAATATTTATGTTTCTGAAATTTCTTTCTTAGTTTTTAAGAATGTCTTCCCACCAAGCCAAGGCCCATCTGGAAAGATACTTCAGACCTTAATTCCTCCTGCAATCATCACTTGCATGGCACAATCAGATGAAGGAAACCAGTGTTTGGTTTCCAGCTGCTGCCCCAAGTGTTCTCCCCAAATTCAACATGTACCTTTCAAACTCTTCTATTTATATTTTACAATAAAGGGCCTGCTCATTCCCAGTTCTTTGGCTTTGCTGATACAATTTTTCTTGCCTAAAATGCATCCTCATTTATTGAACTTCCTCCACAAATTCCCACCAAGCTGTCAGGAATAGTCCCCTTTGCTGTAACCTCTATAGACTCCCTGACTTCTAACTCAACATGTTATCCAAGCATCTGGCACAAGGCTTGTCATAAGAAGATGTTCAAGGAATATTTGTTGAATAAAGTATTGAATTAAAGAAAGGATTGTTGGGCTTCCCTGGTGGCGCAGTGGTTGAGAGTCCGCCTGCCGATGCAGGGGACACGGGTTCGTGCCCCGGTCTGGGAAGATCCCCCATGCTGCGGAGCAGCTAGGCCAGTGAGCCATGGCCGCTGAGCCTGCGCATCCGGAGCCTGTGTTCCGCAACGGGAGAGGCCACAGCAGTGAGAGGCCCGCATACCGCAAAAAAAAAAAACAAAAAACAAAAGAAAGGATTGTTTCTTATACTTGTCTGTATCGCTAGCATATAACATAGCATCCTGACCATAATAATTACTAAGTAAGGATGATTAAAGTTAATATTTGATTTAAAAGTAAGGATGGACCTCAAACCTGGTTAAGGAAAAGCAAAGGAGAACCAATTAAAATATGTCTTAAGGCATAGTGAGCTAATATTTTTAAGTGATAATCTAACATACTTACAAATGTCCCAAACCACTTCATCAAGCATGGATGATGTGTCAATTTTCAAGTTTATTTTAAGGCTTAAAGTCTGTTTAGCTCTAAAAACAGATTATATGATAGTGCAAATCTATGAATTATAGCTCCACCATACAGAGTAATATGTTACCCAAAGAACTGGGCTCCATTGACTGATAAAGGATCAACTGATAACTTAGAAATGAAGAAGACAGTGATGACCAGATTTTCATTTTCAGATTTTCACTCAATTGAGCAACTAAAATATTGACACTCAAAACTTCCCAGTATATTTGTATCTACTTGAAGGCTTTTGTTTGCAATTAATGGAATGCAAAGTTAACAAATTTTTAAAGCCTGAGGACGTTTATTGTTTAAGTAACAAGAAATTTAAAGTTTGGTGGTCTCATGGCTGATTTAGTAGCTCACTGATGTATCATTTGGAGCTGCTGGGATTTTGTTGATCATTTCATCCTGATCACAAGTTACAATTAATGGAGTCCTAAGTAATAAGGAAGGGATAGGGCCAAAACTTTTTCTTAACTATGGTGTTTTCATCTGGAAAGGGAAGTAAACACCCAGTAGACCAATCATAACTCATCCTTTGAAGATTGGGGAAGGGAATAGGATGCTGTTAATAATGAAGAACTGGGGAACTGGCTCTTCTTCAGGCAATTAAAAGTGTCAAAAATTAAGAAAGAAGGGCTTCCCTGGTGGTGCAGTGGTTGAGAGTCCGCCTGCCGATGCAGGGCACACGGCTTCGTGCCCCGGTCTGGGAAGATCCCACATGCCATGGAGCGGCTGGGCCCGTGGGCCATGGCCGCTGAGCTTGCGCATCCAGAGCCTGTGCTCCATAACGGGAGAGGCCAGAACAGTGAGAGACCCGCGTAACAAAAAAAAAAAAAAAAAAAAAAAAATTAAGAAAGAAAATGTTTATCAAAGGCATAAGGATTAAGTGAACTCTAGTATATACATACAGTAAAATTTTGAAATTATTAAAAAGTACATCTAGCTTGATACATATTGTTATATAGGGATGTCCATAAGATTGAGTAAAGCAAGCTCTTAAATTGAAACAAACACAAGAACAGATATCCCAAATGTGTGTAATTTTATTTTTACATTCTTGGAGAAAGTTGGGAATCATCATTCTAACTTGTTACCATGGATTACTTCATTAGGAGAGAGGAATGTGTGTCTATAGTTAAGTTTTTCTCCATTTACTTTTGCATTGATTTATCACTTGCAATGGCTTTAGGTTTGCTTTCCCAAATAAAACAGAAGTTTGTTTTTAAGAAAGGAACAATAAACAATGGAACAAATAACATATTCAAAGTAACAATAAAATGCTAACCAACTTAATGATTCATTGCTAAGCATGAGTACAAGGGTAGAAGAGGGTGAAGTTAGAAACTGAAATTTAATGAGCATCTACTGTATGCAAGAAATCACCCTGAGAAATGTGTAAACATAATCTTATTATTTCTATGATTATTCTGGGATATAAGTGCATTATTATTTCATTTTGATAAATAAGAAAACTGTGCTTCAGAGAAATAAAGAAACATTTCCATGGTCGCAAAGTGGAGAACTGGAATTTAAATTCTAGTCTAACTGACTTCAAATCCCTCCAACAAGCCATATTTAGTGACTTAGGAATTAAAACTAAAGGGAGATCACTTTTAGCCTGGATGGTGGGAGATAATATCAGGAAATAGTGGTGAAGTTTATGGTGAGTCTTGATAGAAAGCAGAAAGGTAGAGACTGGTAGCACATTTGTACTGGAACTGAGTTTGGAATAGTCAAGTTAGATAGTTTGAGGACTGATTTGAGAAAAAAATACATAAAATATGGTAGAAATATAACTTAAAGGTTACTATTACAGGCAGACACTAGATCCTTCATGTTTGGTTTCCTTTAACTTAGTTTGGATTTGTTTCGTTTGTTGAGAAAGGTTTAATTAGTAAATTCATTGAAAATGAATACTCATGAACTGTCTCAATTTTTAAAATTTACTAATTAAATATATAGTCAACATATGTAATTTAGAAAATATAGATTGGCAAAAAATGAAAATAAAATTCATCAGTGATTTCTACCTTATACAATGTTACGGTGAACATGTTTTCAGGACCTTCCCCAACCCAATGTATTTGAGATCATTCTGAATATTCTGTCATAGGCCACAAACTTTTCCTTGACATACTGTAACGGTTTCTCTATGCCATTCAATATATTTATACAAGAGCATAATTTTAATACATACTCTACATTATATACTACAGTCCAGGAAATTGATATATCTTGATTTGTTTAATGATATCTTTATTTTTTCACACTATATATAAAATAGATAACTAATAAGAACCTACAATATAGCACAGGGAACTCTACTCAATACTCTGTAATGACCTACATGGGAAAAGAATCTAAAAAAGTGAATACATATATATGTATAACTGATTCACTTTGCTGTACACCAGAAACTAACACAACACTGTAAATCAACTCTACTCCAATAAATTTTTTTTTAAAAGATAGATAAAATGGTAGTAAGCAGTAAGGATTACTTATCTATCCTGTCAATTAAATATCTACTCAACTAGTTTGCTTTTGACCACATTTCTTTCAGCCAATGTATTAGATTCACAGCATGCTAGTATGTACTTATATATACCCACCCCTTTGGAATAGGCATATTTGTGCAGATGTGAAGGGAGGTTAGCAGACGATTTGCTGTTTTCAACAGCTTTTACTCTTAAATGGCTTAGCACAGGTGGAGTAACAATAACAATAGGAACAGTAATAATAAAATGCTAAAAGTGTTTAAAAGTAATCAAAATTCCCCACTGACAAATCATTAATTAAAAATAATGAGGCATTTCCATTATGTAGATGGAAAAATTGAGGCTCTTAGAGTCTCAGTTGTTTATCCAATGAAGCAGTAAGGGATGTATGTAGAGTTTCAATCAGGGACTTACTAACTGCAAAGCTTTCTACTCACAATTGCTTTCCTACAAAAGCATGTTTGAAACTTTAAGACTGGGCTTCCCTGGTGGCGCAGTGGTTGAGAGTCTGCCTGCCGATGCAGGGGACATGGGTTTGTGGCCTGGGAAGATCCCACATGCCGCAGAGAGGCTGGGCCCGTTGAGCCATGGCCGCTGAGGCTGTGCGTCCGGAGCATGTGCTCAGCAACAGGAGAGGCCACAACAGTGAGAGGCCTGCGTCCCGAAAAACAAAAAACTTTAAGACTGTGTGTGTGTGTGTGCACGCGCACGTGTGTGTGTGTGTGTGTGTGTGTGTGTGTGCACGTGTGTGTGTGCGTGTGTGTAGGGGAGATGGTGCATCACTGGAAGGGAAACATCCGAACTGGATCTGGCATCTCATTGGAATAGCAAGGAAGCTCCTAATAGAGTGTGTTCCTGGGGAAAACTCATTTATTACATATAAAAATGTTGCCTTGAATTTAAGCAATCTCTTTCTTTCAGCTGAGAAGTTTTCAAAGAGTATGTGAAGATGATGCCAGTTCACTAAGCCTCTTCCAGTCATCCTCACAGAGAACCTCAGTTCTTACTTTACCTCAATTATTCCTCATCCTTTGACACCTAGCCCCACTCCCAAATGGGGACCTTATCTTGTCAATTTTTCTTCCCTAATTTCCTCTCTCCCAGGAGAAGCTGATGGATAAAGGGTCCTCTCTCCCTGATCATTGTGACCACCTTGTTTCACTCTGCAGTCCCCTCTCACAGTGGAGCAGACGTGAGGTGTCTGGGATGGCTGCCTATTCCTGATACTGACCAGGGTTCTTGGCCTCCTTACCATAGAAATTGACTAGAGGCCAGACAAGAAATTCAGGCAAGGCTTTATTGGGGTCTCTGTGGCCACAGGAGGGAGTGAGAACAACTAACAGGTTCCCTTGCTCACTCCCCTAGGTGGGTTCCTTGTATGGGCTGAGGGTAGGGGTGGGTCCAAGGGTTGCGCCAGAAAGGTGGGTGAGGTGCTCTGCCCACCCCTTTGTGGTGCTGAATGCAGGGGGCATGCGCAGTGCCCTGCTTTTGCTCCCAACCCACTGCTTTTGCTCCGGGCTCTTCAGAAGTGGCAGTTGTTTTTTTTAGTCTTTTTGTAACTTTTTGTCCAGAATATGCCCCAACTGCACATGCACACAGTTATTTTTAGTCCCATATAATTTCTTTGTATTTTGTTGCTTGAGGAGAGGTTTGTCCAGATGCAAGCACTGCAGCAAAGGGTCCCAGGTCCCAGCCTGTCTCAGTCCCATGATGAAAGCTCTTCCGTGGCTGGCTTAGTGTGTTGTGAATTCTCAGCTCAGAAAAAGCACTCGGTGCCTCTACCCGAAGCTTTCCTTCCAGACATCTCTCCCCTGACCCTTCTTCCCATGTTCTGAGCTCTCTGGCTGTCCCAATAACAGATATCATCATCTGTTATCTGTCTAGAATGCCCATTTCTTCCTTTCTTCTCTTCTCTGAGAAACACCTATACCGTCTCCTGCCCCAACAGAGAAATACATCAGATATTCCTTCCTTTATAAAGCCTTTCTGATAGCATTTTGTCCTCCCAACCATACCGCTCTTTGGTCACTCATGGTTTCTCCTATACAACATGACACTGTAATGCACTGACATACTTATAGGTGTGTTTCCTTCATCAGACCAGGAGTCCTTGAATGGATGCACTCTGTGTTAGTTCTTTTTGCACCCTCAGGATCCAGCATATTAAATACATGTACCTTAAAATGAATAAACAAAGAAAACAACAGTTAGGTAATATTTTGCATAAACTAATAGTCGAATGAATGAATGGGCAAGTGGGTGAGAAAAATGCATAAATACAAGAATAAAGGGATGAGCCTATTATGACATTTTTCATTTGTTTTCCATATCTGTATGTTCCTGACCAAATGTAACTATTGCATATGTTTGACTTTATGCAACCGTGAGTGTGGGAGCTGATCAAACATATACGGTTGGGTATGCAGAGCTCTAGACTATAAATTGGACCAGAATTGTCCCAATTTGGGAAAAGGGGGCCAAAATTTTACATCCCAGGGTTACTCCCTGGCTGAGGTTCCATCCATGGGTGGGGTCAAGTGGTGAGAAAGGGACAGCTGTGAATAGTTATCAGAACAACAGTCACAGTGACTAGGAGGTAGGGACACCTTTGGTAAAACTTTTCAATAATACATGAATCTTTAACCATTTAATGGGACAATGAGACACATTTACTGAGATATGTGGGTTTTCCCATCCCGAGAGTTAAGTAGAACAGTCCCCAGCCTGGGAGGCACTAGACATCTCCCACTTCAGCAGGTTTTCCATGAATTTGATCACAGTATACAAATATATCCCTTTCTGCGTCTTCTCGTTTTTTAATAGGTTGGCAGTTTTGAAGCAGATTTTTCTATTCACTCAGCCTTAATTAATTCTGCAAATATAAAAGTGGGTTATTTCTAAAGGTTGTATGATTCCATCTAAATACCATAGCTTAATGCTCCTTTTGGTTTATGGAATAATGAAAGTCTAGAGATAAAATGTAGAAAGCTTTAATAGACCTGAGATATATCAACAGGGAAAGTTGGAAATCTCATGGTTCACTCAATCCAAAATTCTATCTTTTACATTTTTAAAGAAAAATTTCTGTAGAATGTGGGAGCAGGAGGGAGGGGTGACATAACTGTCCATCTGTCATCGTATGAAAATGTTAAAGTTATCGATACATGCACTCAAAGCATTAACAGTTAACTTTAACAAGCAATTATTAAGCTTTTCTTAGTACCTACTACTTATTCATATATTCAGCCTACCTTTTATGGTATTAAAGGGAAAGAAATAAATATTTTTAAGTACCTACTAAATGTCAGATGTAATCACGGACAGCTTTGCATGAGACACTTCACCTAATCAGCACAACAGCTCAGTGTGCTCTAATCTTGCAGACAAGCACACAGAGGCTCAGACAGGGAAATGCCACACATCTGGGCAGTGTCAGAATTCCGAAGGGAATTCCAAAAGGATTCCTCTCTAGGGCCAAGGACCATGTTCTTTGTTCATCTGCCTTACCATTTCATATTTCAATGTGTCCTAAACTATTCTTTCAAATTTAAATGGAGCTCTCCTACTGCTAGAATTCTACAAGTGAAACATCCTTTTTCCTTAAAATCAGATTGTTTAGAAATAAATAAAAAGAATGAACTGAAACTGAACTTCCGCATTTGTTTAAAGGAAGACAAAAAAATAAAGCCTGCAAGTACCAATTCTATTTTCGCTTTCAATGGGTGGGATCAGAACACTTTCCTTGAAAACAAAAGCCAGAAATGATATTCCATTAGTTTCATCTATGAGGTTTTGTATCTTCCTGAAGCTTCAGCTCTGAAATGGCCAGTTTCTTCCTATGTGGCTGCTGAATTTCTATGTGGATTTCTCCCCAGTTCAACATTGGTCATCATCCTCCTAGCAGACATTCCCGGGGTGAGTGGCTCTTGTCTACTTGCATGAGGTCTTGGACATGTCTCTGTGACTTAATGGATCACATATACTCCTACAGTCAAGGTCTGAGCAACTTAATTTCATTTCAAATTGTCACTCCGAGAGGTTCTTCTAATGACTGAAATGTGTGAGGACAGCTTATTTGTTCTTTTTGCCTTTTCGCTTTTTAATTAGGATATTAAAGGGACAGAATCATATCAGCCATTTGTATGCTCATTGTAATAAAGCTAGCAGCAATCGAGTCAATTTTAAAATGACCAATTAGGGAAATACAATCCCTAATTCATAAGTTCAAGGTAATTTAAGTAGGAACAGCCAGCTTGCATAATAAAGATAGTCTAATAGTTACTTATCTTCACATGTTTTATTTAGCAATTCTTATAGATACTGTTGTGCATGCTTTATGAATCTTAACTCATTTAATACCTCGGACAGTCTCATTACTATAGCACGTCTAAATTATCACTTATTTTACAGGTGAAGAAACTGAGTGACAGAGAGTTAAGTGACTTGCCTAAGGTCACACAGTTGTAAGGGATGGATCAGAGATTTAAAACCAGGCAATCTGCCTGACCTCCTGCATTTGTTCTGCTCTGTCCTCATCAGTGAACTAAGGTGTTTGTTTCATCCTTCACAACACCTTTATTTCCTCCTTTTGCATCGTAGTGCTAGTAGAGGTGAACTACATTAGCAAGAGAGAGAAAACAAAGACTTACTTATGTACAGTTGGCCTACACTGCAGAGGATGTGGTCCAGATGAAATTCTACCTAAAGATATGATGATGCCAGACACAGGGGAGAGCGATGGCCAAGGAACATAGGAGGAAAGTTAAAGGAGAAGATGCCATTTCGAGTATCCGTATGGGGCCTGACATGGGAACTGAAAGGCCATGAGTGCTAGCAATAAAAAAAATTTCCATCATGGCCCAGACCCCTTACCTGCCAAGGAATAAGCTTGGATTCTTACTACTAAAGGACGGAGTCATTACACCTTTCCAGTCATTTCAGAGCATAGCAAGCAGTGTTACATGAGGGACTTTGATATTTTTTCACCAAATGACCTTATAAGGTAGAATTATTTTTCATATCTGTTTTGCAGATGGGTTCACTGAGCTTTAGAGATAGAATGCTGTTGCTTAAAGGTTCACAGCCTATAAGATAAGACTGAAATCCTCATTTAAATGTAGGACTTCTATTTTTGGAGAGCTCTCCTCTTAGGCTGTTTTGAAAATAACAAACCCACCCTAAAAGCACAATTGTGTAAGGAGAGGATGATTTTCCATATAAAGTCCAGTGATAGATTACCTTTGGTTACCTTTCATGGCTTCTTCTTTCATTTCTATAATTATAAAAGTAAAGGCGGGCTTCCCTGGTGGCGCAGTGGTTGAGAGTCCGCTTGCCGATGCAGGGGACACGGGTTCGTGCCCCGGTCCGGGGAGATCCCACATGCCGCGGAGCAGCTGGGCCCGTGAGCCATGGCCGCTGAGTCTGCGTGTCTGGAGTCTGTGCTCCGCAACGGGAGAGGCCACAACAGTGAGAGGCCCGCGTACCGAAAAAAAAAAAAAAAAGTAAAGACGTTACGTTTGAAGTTGATTCTTAGCCAGTTACAACCATTCTGTGCCTTTATTCAGTTCTGAATTACCCTAAAGGGAGAGTGGGTCGAAGAACAGTTTCCCCTAAAGCCTTGGAATTCAGTCAGAAGCATATTTTTCAGCAAACCTGTTGTTTGATAAAATACTCCCCTATTTTCATGTATTTTCCCCTTGACATTCCTCTGTGTCCCAAAGTTAGACTATAAACATGGCATCTACTTTTGATACCTTGGTTCTCGATTATATCTATGCTACTAAAAAAGGAAAGAAAACTCATTATGAAGCTTCACTTATAATTCTGACAATGAAAATTATGAGAAGTGTTGCAACCAATTTCAGCTAAGCATTTTATTTTTATCAACTTGAATGTGTAATTAATTATGGCACCTGAGTTATACAAAAGTTGTGACTTTCATGGTTTTGTCAGGTTTTGTAAGCAGAGATTACTCAGATCTGAGTATTACAATATCACCTACCATTTAGAGATTGACATGCAATTTGGTCAAAACTTTCCAATTGTGATGCATAATGAAAGGAATAAGAGGTAACTAAATGGCAGATAAGATGGTTTATTTATTTGTCTTTCAGAGCTTATACGAATCTTTTCTGGGTCGATAGGTATTTAAAAATATTAGTCCAGATAAACATATTGCCAATCCTGCCTTTCATTTTAAATGAATCCCATTTCTTTTGTTTGCATTTAAATTCACTTTAAGGAGTCACAAATAAAAGATATTATATCATAAGAATCATAAAATGCAGGTGTTGGGATGAAAGAGCATCTTAGCAGCTGCATTTTATGGGGACATAAAGGAGATATATAATACAGTTAAAAGAAATTTGCTTTGCCTTTGTTTTCTCTGAGAAAGAATTCAAAAGTATTTGGTCCCCCTAGAAATAAACATGTAAACTAGCAATGTGTTCAAAAATAAAATGGGGGAAAAAAAGAAAAGATAAGGAAAGCATTGCTTGAGGGTAGGAATACCCATGTATGCATGTCACATGTAAGATACTTTAATAAATGACATTATAAATATAAAACATGCAGATAATTAAGAATGTGCATAGTATCACTGCCTCTTTTACTTTCTAGTTTCTTTGTGTGTCTAAGAAATCAAGGTGGGCTACGTATCTAAAAGTAATCACCACACCTAGAACTTGTGCCTTTTTTTTGTACACCTGAGTTACAGGTGTACTTGTAAAGCCCTGCCAGAGGAAATGACAGACTAGTCCTGGGTCAGATTTGGCATCCTTTAAGACCCAAACAAATGCAAATTTGTAGATCAAACGCAGTCACAATCAATCCAAGTCTGTTACTGGAAGCCAGGGCATTAAAATAATGTTAAGAGAATGTCTCCAACGAAGCAAAATCAGAGAGAGGGGAAGATCTATCTGTCCTTGAAGGGGCTTGATGCACAGAGTTGGTTTCCAGGACCAAGTAAATACCTGCGAGTTTTTTAAGTGGATATTTCTTTCCTGGTTTGTATTTACTTGTATTTTGATTTCAAATGATTCCACAGGCTGACTCAACCTTTTCCTAAGACAGTACAGGTAGAAATGAGCAGACATTCTGAACTTCCTTTAGCTCCTAGGAGTAGTGCCTTTGCACACAGCCTAACCCTAACCCTCACCCCAACCCTGCTGAAAACCTCCAAGTTTTCTGCTAAAAAGTTATCGTCAGAACTCATCTCTCAGTTCACTCATCAACTGAGCACTTCCAAATTTGATGCTTAAAAACATTCAACCAAAAATTTTTCTGCTAGACTATTGCTTTTCTTAGGCAAAACAGAATTCTTTTGCTAACAGGACAGATTCAAGGACAGAATTGCAAAGCTACTGCATTTGGTCAGTAAGAGTTTTTCTGCAAAGATGTGTTCATTGGGGGCCCTCAGATGCACCACATACCATGGACAACAAACTGTCAAGGATCAAAATGCCACAGTAGGGCTATGGGGCAGAGGGGTGGTAATGGCTGGACTAGATACTTTCTTTTTAGATGTGAGAAAAGCAATGGAATAATATCAGCTTGTTGAACTTACTTTCTGGAGCAGAGGACCATTTGAAGGAAAGTGACATTACAGCGTGTAAGATGACTGTCTCTAAAAACCAATGGGAAGAAAATGGGGAGGGAAACACCCAAAGGAATGAGAGCAATTGCACAACCTTGTAGTTTGTTTATGTTATCTTCTATAATACTCATAGCCATCCTGCGAGGTAGAGCTGTTATCGCCACTTACAAATGACCAACCTGAGGTTCAGTAATATATATTTTAATTTCAGCTGAGCCACTCTTTCCACATTGCTCTTTAGTTGTGATTATACATCCAAGACCTTGCAGGAGAGGGGAGAATGGTTCATTCTTATGTAGCTTATTGTCACATCACTCAGAGACACCCTCAAAATTCTAATTTTTAATTCTTGCTGATGTTCATATTTGGGTCACAATTGGCCTCAGATGATTTCTGATGTGTGTTCACATAACAAAAATAAAATAAAGACAATCACAGGATAGTTACTGACTGAACATTTCCCATCCATAGAATTATGGTAAATTTTAATGTAAAGATCTAAAATGTGTTTTTGAACAGACTTGTGGTTGCCAAGGGAGAGAGGGTTGGACGAGGGATGCAGTGTGAATTTGAGATTAGCCGAAGCAAACTACTATATGTAGAATGGATAAACAACAAGGTCCTACTGTATAGCACAGGGAACTCTATTCAATATCCTGAGATAAACCATATGGAAAAGAATATGAAAAAGTATGCATACATATGTATAACTGAATCATTTTGCTGTACAGTAGAAATTAACACAACATTATGAATTAACCATACGTCAATAAAATAAATAAAATCTGTTCTTTAAATAGTTCCAATTATGTGACTCAATGTTCAGAATGGATGAAAAATAATAATAATTAAGTGTTCTCTGGAGCCCTGAAAATTTAATTGGAAGCCTGACATATTTTTTATATTTTTGTCATAGCATTCTAAATATCCCCTTCAAATTTAGCTAGAATCTATAAATCCATTTTTATTTCATGAGGTAACAAATGAATAGACATTAATGTAGAAACATACTTTTAGTTCTATGCTTTGGCAGCAAACCTCACTAAGACCATAAAAGTTGGCCAGATTATTTTCCATAAAATAAGGTGAGACCTTTTATTTTGATCCCAAGGAAGAGGAGAGAGATGAGAGGAAATTTAAAAGTGGAGTAAAGCTAGAGGAAAATGTGAGGTGAAGAGGAGGCAGACAATTCCATGGTGGGAATGAAGAGGCTTTTTAAGCTGGATGTGGGCAAATCCTCCACTTGAAGCTGCCTGTCTTGCTTTCTGGTTACTGGCTCCATCTTGTGATAAGTTTGAATTGATATTAATGAAGGGACTGAACTGTTTGGGTGAATGAGCATGAGATGTGGAGATGGTCCCAATACTGAACAGCAGCCTGAAGCTGGCATGGACAGTTAATGAAGATGCCCAGATTTGCTAACGAGTAAGGAAGGTCCTGAGCTTCTGAGAGAATATTTAATTAATGTCTCTCTAGGCCCCTTTTTAGCTCAGGGGCTAGAAGACCCCCACTGACATCTTGATTACATACATATTACATGCAAGTACACATACACACATATACACGTATTATGTGTTTATTAAAGCTGTCTTTTACATGCCTTATTTAGTCCTTGTAATAATTTTTGAAGTAAATTTTGTTCCTATCCTCTTTCTTACACATGAAAAAACAGGGAATAGAAAAGTTAGATACAGCCTTGAAAATACGTATATTTAGAAAGTAATAGACTCAAATGCAGATGTGTCTGATTCCAAAGCCCATCATTCCAAAATGTCATGATATTTACACTAATTTTTTCTGATTTAAATAAATTAATAACAATAATCATAGCAAACACTTTTTATGCATTTTATACACTTACTCTGTACCAGTACTCTTTTAAGAACATTTGTTAACTCATTAAGTCTCAATAATCATGATATATTCCTAATATCCTCCTTTTTTACAATATGCACAGAGATTCAGAACCAGCTCAAGGTCACAATATTAAGCAGAGGGAGATCCAGGATGTCAGCACAGAAAGTGGCTCTGGAGGCTGTGTCCTTTATTCCTTTGCTTCAAAGCATCTCCTGCATGTAATAGAAACCACCTGAAAGTTGTGTACCATGTAAAAATATCTGTTACTTAAATATTAGATGGCCATCTCAGACTTCAGGCCAGAGTCTAACACCATAAGTAGTGCTCTTTCTACTAAATTAGTGGTTCTCAGACTTTTGATTTCAAGGGTTCATAAAATAAGATTTAAATAATACCATCTGATAATACTGTATGCCTAGCTGTAAGTTGCTAAGAGTGTATATATTAAAAGATCTCATCACAGAAAAAAAATGTGTGACTATGGTGAGAGATGTTAACTAGATTTATTGTGGTGATCATTTTACAATACATACAAACATTAAAGCACTGCATGGTATACCTGAAACTAATGTAATGATTATGTCAATTATATATCATTTTAGTGTGAGTCTACTGCTAAATGTCAATTTTAGAGGTCACTTCCAACAGCCTATCCGGTTAGCAAGAGAGAGATTAATATTTTCACAAAACTTCATACTTCAAATTCATATCTATTCAAATTATGAAGCTTTTAAATTCTGTTTAGTCCAATTAATTCAAAGTTAATACCTTAAAAGTAGCTAAGAGACCCCTGACATAGTAGGGAATAAATTTTAATATTGTTCGTATCAATAACAGTCCTTTAATACTACTAGTCTCTTCAAAAGGAAGTGTAAGAGTCAATAATTTTAAATCCATATTTTCCTCCCAAAACACAGTTCTTGCAGTACAAATGGCTAAAAGACAAATACGAATGTAATAGAAGCTTGAAAAATCTTCCTTATCAATTTTTTGATCAAATTTAAATACAGAATTTAAAATAAACTCTGAAAATAAATTTATAAGAAAAAGAGCAATAGGACACAATTTATAAATATCTCTCCCATCCTCTAGTTGGAATATTCAAACACTTCAAGCAAGAGTCCATAACCAAATTAAAGTACTATAGAGTAAATGTAACAAACACAAAAGGAAGTCTCTCTTTACTGCAGCCTTCTGGCAACACTAAAGCAGGAACACTTCATCTCAGAAGTTGAAAATCTAAACCTTCCACAGCCTACATGGTATTTTGATACATAGCTTAATGTTGGGAGGACTTCTGGATCCTAAATTCAGTCAGTCAATCAAGACACCATCTCCCCTGATCACTGTATAAAAGAAGACCACATGAACACCAAAATATACAAAAAGGCATCCTGTTTTTTCTATTTTCCTCATTTTGTCATTTTTCTTTATCATCATCAACAAGCCTTCTTTATAAGAGAGTCGCTTAACTACTGTCTGCTGATTGGAAGACTCGGTGACAGATGATCCTGTGGCGTGTTAAGAAACAGCATCCTGGCCTCTGAGACCAAGAGGAGAAGGGAGTCACACGTGAAAAGTAAGCTAGTGCCATGGTGATGGGAACAGGGTCCCCTTGTAGGAAGCCAAGCTCTGCCTCTCCGCCCAGGCCACAGGCCCTGGGAAGAGGCCCTGAACCCTCAAGAACAGATGTTTAAATTATGTCCTGATCGTTAGTTTAATAACCCTCCCTTTCATGTGCCTTAAAGCAAAATGCAGTTTAAAACCCCAGTGGTAAGCAAACATCATCCGACTTCACTGCGGATCATTTTCTGGAGAGAACAAATGGCACATTTGGTCATCTGTCTCTTTTGCACGTGTCCAAAATGAGGTCTTGGAAGACAACCCAGATATTGGTTCCTCTTTAGAGAAGATTAATTCGTTACTCTGTGGGTTTGATTATTAGACTGATGCTGCAAATACTGGTTTCTTAATTAATTTTTAAAAAGAGTATTTCAGCTCAGCTTTAGAGTTGAGAAAATTCATCTCACTAAATGTCACATGAGAATGGGAAGAAAGAGGCTTAATTTTTAGATCTCAGTGCCATAATTAATTTCCCCAAATATAGATTTCTTACCAAAAAAAAAAGTTACATGGAATTTTGTTCTTTAGATATACGTTTTTCAGAAATACTAAACTTAAAGAATTAAAAGGAAGTGTGAATATAAACATTTTTCATTAAACTGCAGAAATAACCACCTATAAGTATTTAATTTGTGATTTTATGATTAATAATATTGCTACGCTCTTCATTTTTTTGTTTATACATGTAAAGAGTTTACTCAAAAGTCCTTACCAGAGATTTCCATAAACACTATTCTCTCAAAAGCACATTCCATACTAATTGTCTGCCTTATTCTTAACATAGGGACAGACTCCATTCCCTTTTTTTTCTGAGCCCCCTTTATCTGATCCTTCGGATTTTCCCACAGATCACCAATATTTTGTACGCTGTGCTGATGATGTTATACAGTTCACCACTTTTGAAAATAAAAATCCCTTTTGATTGTGGTCACAACTGAAAGAAATTATTTTATTAACAAACCTCATGACAGCAGATCCTTAGAAATGCCAGACTCAACTCTTGTCAAATATCTGATGGGAATTTACATGTAGTCATAGAACACTCTTAAAAAATCCTGCAGCCTCTTCAACCATCTTTTTCTCATTTTGAGCTTTAATACAGAATTAAATGACAACTAGAGACTTCGATTCAATGTCAATTACCCTTATAAAAAACTGTGTCTCCTTTTACTTAGTTATTATCTGTTCATCAAAATACTCTTCCACACATCCATACATATATCCATCTATTCATGATAATAATACTTGGTCTAATCTTCAAACATAGGAGAATCATGGTAAAAATGGAGAAGCCCAACTTTATTATCATAAAAAATAAATCTTTATTTTATAACTAGAGCAGAAATTTGAATTAAAATTCTCCATTTTAAGTGGAAGCGATGTTACCAGTGTCAGTTAGACTTACGTTCAAGCAAACAGGTGAAGGAATTATTCAGAGAAGAGGTTGAAGAAACAAGGGGAATTGCTCATTGACCTGAGTTCTAGAAACACAGGAGAAGAATTTGCAGGAATTGGGAGTGAGAGAGTGGGGGCTGGTACTTAGAAACGTACATTTCTGTACCAATGATGAACACACATGGATATGTGTTGTCAGAGATAATGGAAATAAATGATATGTGAGGATTAGTATCTTGATTATGTATTGGGAGGTAGGGAAGCATTTGTGTGTGGAAGATCAGTTCTAAGTTTAACTCCTACTAGGTTATGTTTCTGGAGGTGAGAGGTGGGGAGCTAGAGGCCCACCAAACGGATGGAGAGTTCTGTCCCTTCAAGCGTGCTGGTGGTGGTGTCGGGGCAATAAAATAGCATACCTATCTCAGGAAAACAAGTGTCTCAAAAATAATACCAGGATGAAAAGTTTGCACAGGAGCATGTTCTGATCTTTGAAAGAATCCTGCTTAATTTCTGACGTGCATGGAAGATTAAAAAAAGGACTTGGGCTTCCCTGGTGGTGCAGTTGTTGAGAGTCCACCTGCCAATGCAGAGGACACGGGTTCGTGACCCGGTCCGGGAAGATCCCACATGCTGTGGAGCGTCTGGGCCTGTGAGCCATGGCCGCTGAGCCTGCGCGTCCGGAGCCTGTGCTCCGCAACGGGAGAGGCCACAACAGAGAGGAGCCCCCACGCTAAAAAAAAAAAAAAAAAAAAAAAAAGGACTCAGCCTGTTTTCTTACTTTAGTTCAGAGGATGAAGGTCTCAGGCAGTGCCCTTCAGCAAATCGTGGTTGTGAGGCATTCAGAAAGCATGCAACACTCTCAAAATGGCTTTTCCCCACATTTGGTTCTCAGTGAACTAAAATTAAAAAAAAAAAAAATCGGAAATCTTATCAAGATTCCATCAGCTCATTAATATTCTTTTAATCTTCCATGTTCAGCAGTTTAATTTAGTTGATGTTTCTAATTTACATAGAGACAACATTCTTAATCGATTTAATCCCAGATTCTGTCTTTCTAGCAAGACTATTACTATTTATTGATTTTCATTAATATATGCAGACCTTGAATTTCAGCTTTGAAAGCCAGAAGTTCTCCTTTTGGGTGGTCTTTCCTTTTGAGCCAGCTTATGAGTTTTCTCTCTGTGCCTACTTATGGCAGCCTAAACTGAATTTATTCATTTATTCATTCATTTATTCAAAATATGTATTGAGAACTTATTATGTCCTAAGCAGTATACTGGTTTTTTTTGTTGGGAAAAAAATGATAGTAAACTATAATAGCAAGGGTGGAGTAGTGAGGAAACATATCTCTTACGAAATGACATTTAGGTTGAGCCCTGAAGAATGAAAGCAATCTTTTATAGGAAGAGTAGAATGCAGGCATTTCCAAGAGGAGGGACGCATACATGTAAAATTCCTTTCCTGTATGGAGATGGGGACCACAGGGGGAATGGGATGGAAAGTATTAGAGGGGTTGGCAGAGATCTGTATATGTGGAACTTTAGAGGCTCTGATGAGAAAAGTGGATATTATTCAATATGTGAAGAAAACAAATGGAAACATTGTAGACAGGAAAATAACATGATTCTATGTGACAAGAAATGCTTAGAATGACAGTTCTCCTGTCAAACAGTTATCACCATGTGCCTTAGAGTCAGAATAATCTAGTTAGAAACCCCACTATAAATACCTACCTGTCACACAATATATTTAAATTATTTGTTTTTAGATGTTATCTGTAGAGGGGAATGATGATAATTTTTGGCATTGCTTAAATGATTGAGGACATTGTAAAGAGCATAGCCTGATGCTGGCACAAAGTAGACACTTAATTTGTGAATTTTCTTTAATTTTCTAAGTAATTCATAATTTATGTTAGCTAATTCTAGCTTTGTAGGGATGTAATGTAAATAATGATTGCAGGACATTTTATTTCATTTAGAGCGGTGAGCAAAACAAATTTATACAGTCCTTTAACCACTACCACAATAAAAAAATAAAACAGCTCTATCACACAAAAGAAACTATTTCTTGTCCATTTTTAATCAATTCCTTTCCTCCACCAGAGGAGAGGTCCCTGACAATCTGATTTTTGTCTCTACTGGTTTGTCTTTTCTATTAAAATGTTGTTTAAATAAAATCTTGTAATAAACTGTCTTTTATGTCTAACTTCCTTCTCTTGGTATAATGTTTTTTAAATGTATCTCTACTGTTGCTTATATCAATAGTTCATTTTTATTGCTGAGAATATTACATTGTATTGATATGTCATAATTCCATTCACCAGTTGATAAACACTTGCGTTCAATTTTTGGGTCTTTTGAATAAAGCTGCTATAAACATCTGTTTATAGGTTTTGTGAAGATGTTTTCATTTCTATACAGTAAGTTTCTAGAAGTGGGATTGCTGAGTCTCATGATGATGTTTAACATTATAAGAAACTGTCCAAGTTCTTTCCAAGGTTTTTGTACCATTTGACATTCACAAGAGGAGTGTATGAGAGTTCCAGTTGCTCTGCATAATCACCAGCACTTGATATTGTTTTTCTTTTAATTTCTATTTTTTTTAAAAAAATTGGTGAGTCCAGTTGATTTGTAATTGTGTCATATTTTAAAGATGTAGGTCAATTCAGTTTGTGACCATACCAAATTTAATTATTTGAGTCAAATAATTTAATATATCCTTCTTTTCTTTCATTCTAACTTCCATTCATTCTGTAAACATTTACTCAGCACCTACTAAGAGTCCTTAAGGAGTTTATATTCTAATGATAATAGAATGTTACAACTGCTAGAAAGAGACAGTGGCTTTATGAGAATACAACATTTGTACAAAAAAAAGATTTGCCTAACTTGGACTAAGCTAATATTAAAAGATAAGAGAGAATTTACCTATGTAGGAAAATGAAGACAATCCAGACAGATGACAAATGCCCAAAGGGATTAGCCATTTTTTAGGCTACATACAATTAGGTTCAAAACTGAGTACTACAGTGTCTTGATTACTGTAGCTTTGTAGTATAGTCTGAAGTCAGGGAGCCTGATTCCTCCAGCTCCATTTTTCTTTCTCAAGATTGCTTTGGCTATTCGGGGTCTTTTGCATTTCCATACAAATTGTGAAATTTTTTGTTCTAGTTCTGTGAAACATGCCAGTGGTAGTTTGATAGGGATTGCACTGAATCTGTAGATTGCTTTGGGTAGTAGAGTCATTTTCACATTGTTGATTCTTCCAATCCAAGAACATGGTATATCTCTCCATCTGTTTGTACCATCTTTAATTTCTTTCATCAGTGTCTTGTAGTTTTCTGCATACAGGTCTTTTGTCTCCTTAGTGGCATGGACTTATAATATATTACCAAATGTAAAATACATAGTTAGTGGGAAGCAGCCACATAGCACACGGAGATCAGCTCAGTGCTTTGTGACCACCTAGAGGGGTGGGATAGGGAGGGTGGGAGGGAGGGATATGCAAGAGGGAAGAGATATGGGAACATATGTATATGTATAACTGATTCACTTTGTTATAAAGCAGAAACTAACACACCATTGTAAAGCAGTTATAATCTAATAAAGATGTTAAAAAAACAACAGCTGAGTACTACAGATATTGCTTATTGGTGACTTGGTTCTCTTTTATCTAAAAGAGAAAATGTAGGAGTAGGGGGAAGTTGAACATCTCCTCAAAATAGAAATTCTCCTTGCAGAATATCCTTCTAATATGTATGCCCTTTTTCATATTACAAAAGATTTTCCCTATTATGGAGCAGTTACATATTTTTCTCAGTGGCAGTTGAAAGAAACTGGCATAATTCAACCTCTACTTACTTTCCAAAATTTGTTTTTTAATGCACTTTATTTATAGTTAGAATAAAGTCCTAGATCACCAAGGACAGACTAATACATTTTCTGCTCCCACCTGACTGGTTTCCTAATTGCCTATCCTAGACCTACTAAGCTCATTCCAGGTTGGATGGACAATTTGAGTCAGTATTTATCACTTTTCTTCTTGGTGATATACATACCTTATGGTTGTAATCTATTTTTTATTATGCAAGTTTATACAATGGGTAAATTATTTATACATTTTTCTTTAACTATGTTCTCAAATTATGCCTAAAACAGGAATATAGAAGAAACTCATTGTCGTAGAAGGGGAAAAGTATTTAATTTAGAGTCAGAAGAAATTTAACCCAGTGCCCAGAAATATGATAGACAAAACACCAATTGAAGTTAGACAAAAACAGAAATCACAATTAATTCAATACATTTATCTTATGACATTATGAGTATATGTATACATAAGCGTATTCTAAATTTAGTAATATATTTCAATTTAATTCAATTACTAAATTAAATTAAATTAAACTTATTCATGGGAAAAAATGGTAGCTTGGAAAATCTTCTTAAACTCCTCCCTAAAATGAACTATGTAACCAAAATAAAGCAAATGTAGATAAAAATCCCCATTGCATCAGTCAAGTAAGTCTGCAGTAACAAACGGGTCCCAAATTCAGTGGCTTACAACAAATATTTAAGTTCTGATTCACATTAAATACTGGCTGCAGTTTAGTGTGGTTCTATTGCACATAATTTTTAGTCTGTAATCCAGACCCATATCTGGAGATAACAGAAGAAAAGATCTGACATTATAGTGAGAGAAAAGACTTGTTATGGCTCCTGAAACATCTGCTCAAAAATGGTCCTGAGAAAGCTACTAAGCTAGTATTCCTTCTATTTTCATTTTATTGATTAAATCAAAAGAGAAACGATCAAAAACTAGGTTTTCTAACAGCCATGGCCCTGGAGAATATGGGAGTTTTGGGGAGAATGGTGCGTACATTGAATGAATACTCTAACACACACACACACACACACACACACACACACACACACACACACATCTTCAAAATTCAAGTGTAAATTTTGAAGTGTAGTGGAGATGGATCCAAATGGAAAGATCTTAAGATATTTTCAATTGAATTTTTTCAATTGAAAATATATCCTGAGATCTTGAGACACAACTACTATTACTGAAAGGGTAATTAACTATTATAAAAATCAAATGTGGAAAATTAAAAATGCCACCCATACCTCTATTTTGGAGGGACACATGCAAAAGAGCAAAGAATTTTAGGAGCTATTGAGATTATTTCCTTTGAAACAGAACAAGATGGTTGCTAACCTATATTGCTTCTTTTTTTCTGACTAGAATTCTTAAAACAAGAGAAAATAACTGACACTAATGAGGAACATTTTCTAACCTAGAAGACCAAGATCAGGATGTGAGGGAGAATTCTTCTGCATGTAGAGTCATTTTCACCTCTGCCAAGTCAACTGATGATAGTGCAGGGAAATTATTCAATCATCATCCAACAGAAAACTGGTTGTTAATGGGCTTTCCAGCAAACAAAAGAAAACCACAGAAACAAAGTTATCTTGTGGAAAAACTCATGAACCCCTGTCATTCTCCTTCTTTTGCTTAATAAATTTAAATCATTCAGGTCTTCACATTAAACTCAAAATGGAGAAGTCTAAAGCCTAACAGTGTCTAGGAAAATATAAAAGCACATCCAAGAAGAAACTGAACAATATTTTGAGACAAATAGTAGGTTGTGTTAGGTGTTGGCAATAGAAATTTGAAAAAACAAAAACAAAAGCATAGTTCTTATAATGAAATTTTAAAGTATAAAAGAAGAAATATATATATATATATATATATATATATATGTATATATGTATATGTATATGCAAGAGGCAGATGAAAAGGACTCTTGGAGATTAACTCCATAAATCAGAATAAAATTGTACATAGAAACTACTTTATATGTACATCAAAGAAGCGTGACCTTGATGATTAATGAGACAGGACAACAAATTGAGATAAATTTGAAGCCAACTGAGTTAGAAAAAGAAAATAATAAGTTGGCAAAATAGTTCCAGTGAAAAATTTACAACTACCTAAAAAATAGTAAAGGGTGAGATTGACATGGCAGAAAATTGAATTAAAGATGTGCAGAAGGATGGCTTGAAAGAGGATAGATTCTAAAACCCATGTTAAAGTGCAAACAAATAGATGGAGAAGGTGATGACAATGTCATTGCTTGAGCATGTGCTGAATATCTAGGGCACTAGTGTAGACTTTGTAAATCTAAAAATAGTTGTTATAACTGACTGATACACTGAAAAAGACCTATTGCTGGAGACCAGATATATATCTGGCAAAATATTTCAGGTAAGTTTTAAGATAAGTTAATATATTGTAATATGCAATTCTCTTGAGAAGGAAAACCAATGAATTTAATCTAATAAGAAATACAAATTCAAAAATTCTGCAATATGCCTCTAATATAAGCTTACCCTTGATAATATTTTAAAAGAGATCAAGATCCTTTGCCTATATTTTAAAAGGCAAATTGCTACCTTTGTTTTGTGAATAACTGCCAATATCTTATTGTGATTCAGAAGACACTTTATACTCTGAATCTGAAGATTTAGAAACTGCACTTATGGTAATGTAATTTAAGAAAGTGATACATAACTGTAAGAATACTTTTAAAAGGATATATTATCATAAAATAAATGACTGTTATTAAAGATCATTTAGTAACTCTTTTATCCCCATTTGCATTGAATGTAGTAGGACATTTTTCATTCATTTTTTCATTTCATTATAAAATTCATGTGATATGGATTGCAGCACTGTTTTTGAGAACAGAAAGTCAACATCTGTAGATTTCTAGGGAAAAAAAAATTCTATAAGCCATGAATCCTAGGTTCAGCCAGTCTAAATTCTACCCTGAGTCCCAAGTTCATACATCTAACCATGTGTTTGAAATTTTCCTCCTTGGCTATCCAATAGGCACTGCAAACTAAATATGCCAATGTTGAACAAATAATCTTTACTCCTATACTTCCCCACCCACAAGTAATAACAGCTCTATTTCTCAAATAGAGTTGAGAAACTTGGGGTTCTTTCTGACTCCTCTCTTTCTCTCACATTTTATATCTGCTAACCCAGAACATTCTATTCTATTCAGGATGAATTCAGAGTCCTACGTTTTCCGCCATCTTCACTACTCCCACCATGATCATATCACCATGTTTCTCATCCAGATGATTGCAGTATCCTCCTAATTGTTCTCTTGCTGATTACTTTATACCCTTTCTCTCTTCTTTGCTTGGTAGCCAGAAAGACCCATAAAATAGGTCAGATCATGTCATTACTCAACTCAGTGCTAGCTAATCACTTCTCATTCAAAGTAGAAGCCAAGGAACTTATAGTGGCCTATGTGATGCTACAAGATGTGACCCCAGTTCCTACTGCTTTTCCGCCATCGTTGCCTGTTACTCCCCCCACCCCACCACCCATGCTCCTAATACTCCAGACCACGGGTCTCCTTGGTATTACTTGGAGGACCCTGCATTCTTCATGTGGAGCAAGAACATCATGACTTCTCTTCTCCTCCTTCTTGAACACTCCCTTAACTGATATTGGTGACTCTCTCCCTCATCTCCTGCAGACATTTGCTAAAAGGTCACCTTCTCAAGCAGCAATGTCCACAACCACCATGTTCAAAATAACTCCACCTCAGTATTCCCTGAGCCCCTTGGCTGCTTTATTTTTCTTTGTTGCTCTTGTTGGCATCTGCTCTACTTAAATCTTTAATAATTTATATCATTTATGTCATAGACAATTAAAATATAAATGCTAGAACAGGAAATTCCACCCATTTTTTTTCCTCAAAGTCTAAAACAGTGTCTTGCACATAGCAGTACTCAACAAAAAAATAATTAAATGAATAAATAAATGAACACTTTAAGGCAAACAGTTAGATCTGACAACTTCAAAAGAATGACCCTAAAAAAACATTTACACTCGCCTTTCTCCCTCAATTTAGTCTACAGGCTTATGAGATCAAGTTATCTTAAGATCAAAATAAAAGAAGATGAAAAGAAAGATAAGAATTGTAGGAAGTTAGTTACACTGAGACTAAAAAGATGATAAAAATTTCTTTAGAAATGTGTAATATAAATGCTAAGAATGAGTTAAAGAACATATAGACATATTGTAACAACATTAATAAGAGCTGAATATAATAGTTTAAATTACTCAAGCAAAATACATTAAGTTAGAAGGTGGCCACATTAGCAAGGAAGTAAATGTTTCACAGATATTTCATCTTAGACTGACTGGTAGTTAAGTAAATAAAATATAAACATAGTATATAAATAAAGTATAAATATAGACATACAGTTACATTATTATGATCTCATGACCCAAAAAGTTTACTAAACTTTGCAAGCTTTGTAGGATTTCAAATTAAGGGGCAGAAACGGTCTGTACCTTTGTGTGTGGAGGAGGTTAGGGGAATCGCTGGTATGTGAAGAGGCAGCATTGGAGAAACAGATGAAATTAATCACAGAAAGTGAAGTAAGAAAATTTAAAAAGAAGGTACAATTTAAAAAGTAGAGTAGGGCTTCCCTGGTGGCACAGTGGTTGAGAGTCCACCTGCCGATGCAGGAGACACGGGTTCATGCCCCGGTCTAGGGAGATCCCACATGCCTCAGAGCAGCTGGGCCCGTGAGCCATGGCCACTGAGCCTGCGCATCTGGAGCCTGTGCTCTGCAAAGGGAAAAACAAAAAAAAGAGACGGCCACAAAACAAAAAAAAAAAAAAAAAAAAAACGTAAATATCTGCTATAAAACAAGAGAGGACACAATAAAATATTTCAATTATAATAAACATGAAAGGACTAAATTATTCCATTAAACATAGGCACCCTGGGATAAACATCATTTAAATGTAGGTAATTATAAAAAATGATAAATGAAGAATAAAAATAAAAGATGAACAAAGCCACAAAATAATATTAAAATCAAAATTATAAATTGATACAACCACTATGGAGAACACTATGGAGGTTCCTTAAAAAACTAAAAATAGGACTCCCATATGACCCAGCAATACCACTATGTGACATATACCCTGAGAAAACCATAATTCAAAAAGAGTCATGTACCCCAGTGTTCATTGCAGCTCAATTAACAATAATCAGGACATGGAAACAACCTAAATGTCCATTGACAGATGAATGGATAAAGAAGATGTGGTACATATATACAATGGAATACTACTCAGCCATAAAAAGGACTGAAACTAGGTCACTTGTAGAGACGTGGATAGACCTAGAGTCTGTCATACACAGTGAAGTAAGTCAGAAAGAGAAAAACAAATATCATATATTAATGCATATATGTGGAACCTAGAAAAATGGTACAAATGAACCGATGTGCAGGGAAGGAATAGAGACACAGATGTAGATAAAGGATGTGTGTACATGGGGGAGGGCAGGGGGGTGAAATGAATTGGGAGATTGGGATTGACATATGTGCACTGCTATGTGTAAAGCAGATAGCTAGTGGGAACCTGCTGTATAACACAGGGAGCTCAGATTGGTGCTCTATGATGACCTAGATGGGTGGGATGGGAGGTGGGACGGTAGTCTAAGAGGGAGAGGATATATGTATATATATAGCTGATTCACTTCATTGTACAGTAGAAACTAACACAACATTGTAAAACAACTATAACCCAATAAAAAATTATAGCTTAAAATCTTCAGTTAGGAAAAGTAATATATTACAAGAATAGAAAATAGAATTCATGAGAAGTTATAATAATCCTAAATCTGAATTACACTGAATAACAGGAGACCATCAACTAAAGGAGATTTTGATTTATAAAATAAAAGTAACATCAGTAAATTTTCAAATAAATTTTTAGAATTTTATAGATCAAAGGTGCCCACAACAAATATTCAAATGAATGTTTATAAGATATAGTCTTGATGATAACAAAATTTAAAACAACAAAATAAACAATAAAAAAACTGAGAAACAAACAAAAAGTGACTATTTGGAAATTAAATATTTTCCTTAAAACAATTCAAGGGCAAATGTTACTTGGAAGGTAATAAAATTAGAACATTTTACAGAAAAAGTTTTAGGACAGAGCCTAAATGTTTTTCAGAGGAAAACTCCTCATCATAAATATTTTTTATTAGTAATATAAAAAGCTAATAACAAATTTACATAAAACAAATAAATTCAAACAAATCAGGAAGAGATTTTAGGTAAGATGAGAAATAAAGCTAGTACACTGGAAGAAAAATATTTCAAAGGCTAAATAAACTAACAGCTCTTTCTTCTAAATGACCAATTAATAGATTAACTCCTTGCAAGCCTTCTTAAACCATGGAAGGATGAGAAAGGAGATTAAACCATATACTTGGAAGAGATAATTATAAGAGACTCCAGAGTCCCAGGAAAATGGGGAATAAACTCTAGCTATGAGTGCTGTGGTCCCCCCACCCAATCCAAGGATAAAGTTCTGGAGTAGCATAAACCCTGTGAGAAACCAGTGGTCTGAAGAGAAAACAGCCTAAAATAAGTGAGATAGATTGGAGGGAAGTCCTCATTTTTCACCTTTCCTTTGCTCTTTGCACCAAGGGAAACATCACCTGTCCAGGTACTGCTAAGAGATAGAGCAACAACAACACCTGTTCACCTTGACAAAGGAAGCTCACCTGCTACAATGAGGACCATTGACTATGTCCTCCTTCTTTTTCCCCTGTCCACATGTTCCCTGCTCACATGAAGTCAGGGGATTTCCCCTTGACAAAGGCTAGTATTAGTGAGGCATTAAATAGAAAGCCAGTCACCCTATTGAGGGAAGAGCAAATTCCATCTGTCCAGTCTGTCTTAGTGAGGGCTCTCAGAACCTGTATATGCTCCTTGCTTAGGTTTCTTGGTGAAAATTGCCAAGCAATAAAACTGATATTGTGGGTGAGTATGAATTTGCATGCAAAGTCATCTACTCATTGATAAATAAACAGAAGAAACTAAACAACTTTAATAAAACCCAATGGACTTAATGTCACTGATATACAATTTAGCTAGTCAAACATAATACATGCACTAAAATAAGCATATAAGAATATTGGTAATATGAAGCAGAACCATGCAGATATACAGCAGAACCAAGCAAAAAACCTGATTTATACATATATATATATATATACACATATATATGTATATATATATATATATGTGTGGATATATATATGTGTGTGGATATATATATATATATATATATATATATATATATAGAGAGAGAGAGAGAGAGAGAGAGAGAGAGAGAGAGAGTCCACTAGGTGTAATTAAATAGCAGAACAGGTAGAACTAGAGAATAAACTATTGAACATAAAGATCAGATCAGAGACTTATTCAAAAGAAATCGTGGAAGGATATATAGACATTTTTTCAAGCTAGAGATAAGATACAAGAAGACATGGAAACACTTATAAAGCAGAAATGGAATTACATATACATGAAAATAAATATGTCTATGTAAATATATATATAGAGAAATACACATACATATGGAAAAACACATATATGGGAATAAAAGAGGGAAAGACATTTAAAGTAACAATAAGATTTTTTAATTAAAAAAGTTGAAATAACTCAGTTTGAAAGGAATCGTAGATACAAATACAATGATAAGAATATTTTTTTAGCTATATCCAGTGAAATTTAAGAAGATTAAAAAGAAAAGTAAAATGCTGAAATCCTCCTGGCATTAAAAAACAGATCTTAATAAAGGTTCACTAACCAGATTTTGTCAGACATCTCATCAGCAACATGGGACATAGAGGGGAAGAAAATGTAGTACTCTCTTCAAAATTACAGTAAATTTGATCCTGGAATTGCATATTCTTTTAAATGAGGGAAAGAAAGAGAGGTATTTTCAGGAATTCAGGACTGTAGATTGTTCATTATACAAAACCTCACTTTGAAAATACTTCAGTGAAATTTTTTTAGCAAAATAAAATAAAACCAGAAGAATGCTGTGAAAAGTAAGAATAAATAAATAAATTTGTAAAATGTGTTGTTGTTTAAAGGAGAAAGAATTTTAAAGCCAATATCGTGTAAAGTATAACAAAACGCTAAAAGTCCAGTAGATAATACCAGTGTCATGGGGGAGGCACAGTGCAGTAGAAGTCAGTGCAGATTGAGTAGGAGAGAATTCTAAACTGCTTAGTATGTTTGGAGGGAAATACAAACTTTATTAAATATAACATTTCAGTGGGAAAAGGATAAATATAGCAAATCATTAAAGGAAAAAATAAAATATATAGCTTTCAAATAATCCAAGTAAAATGTTTCTATCCAATGATATCAGGGAGGAAAAGGGAAAAACATGGCAATTCAAAAATATATGAAACAAAAAGGCAGAAATAAGTTCTGATAGTAAGAGAAATTACAGCACGTGCATAAGTGCATTTAACTCACCACTCAAAAAACTCTCAATACTATATTGTTCAAGAAAAACAAGACACAATATGTTATCTACAAAAAAAACATTTTTAAAAAAGAATACAAAAAATTGGAAAAGAACTCAGTAAATATGAAACAATTTTAATATCTTATAAAATAGAATGAAAACAAGCATTATAGAAGGGGGATTGACAAATACATACTATTAAAGTAGCACATATGTACTTAACAATATAACCTTTATAAAATGATAAATAACAGAATATACAAGAAAATAAACTATATAAATATGACACTAAAATTATAAAATAACCTCAAAAAGGAAGAGAGTGAACAAAAATAAGCAATTATACAGAAAATTGTAATAGCAAGTTTAGTAATATCTAACTATAGAAATTAATACACAATAGAGAATATAGGTTCTTTTTGAGTACATGATGAACGTACATAAAATGGAGTATATTCTAAGACAGAAAAAAAAGTCTGAATAACTTTTATAGACTCACCATTATAGAGAATATATTCTCTGACCATAATGTAAAAAATAAGTATAAGATGCAAATGCAGAATTAAATAAGCCTCATGTCTGAAAAGAAAAAGTAACTCTTATTTTAACAAAGAAAATTATATAATAAAACCTCTTTTTATAAAGAGAAACTCAGCCACAGCTAAAGAAAGCTTAGGAAGAAAAAAAATATTTATATATAGTTTTAAATACTAAATGCATTTATTAGTAAACAAGAAATTCTGAAAATAAATGAGCTGATTTTGAAGGAGACTGCTAATTTTCTAAGAATATTTGTTCTTAGCTTTGTCCCCAGCAACAGAGAGATAGTTTGATCATGACTCTCTAGTGAGACTATAATTCCTGGTTCCCCTGGCGGAATATGAACCATAGAATGTGAGTGGAAATGACCTGGACAAGCAAACCTGGTGTTTTTCTTCCTAAATTTGTTTTATGGGAGTATAGTTGCTTTACAATGTTGTGTTAGTTTCTGCTGTACAATAAAGTGAATCAGCTATATGTATACATATATCCCCTCCCTCTTGGACTTCCCTCCCATCCCCCCATCCCACCCATCTAGGTCACCACAGAGCAACGAGCTGAGTTCCCTGTGTTATACAGCAGGTTCCCACTAGCTATCTGTTTTACACATGGCAGTGCACATACGTCAATCCCAATCGCCCAGTTCATCCCACTCCCCTGTGTCTACACAGCCATTCTCTATGTCTGCATCTCTATTCCTGCCCTGCAAATAGGTTCATTGGTACCATTTTTCTAGATTCCACATATATGCTTTAATATATGATATTTGTTTTTCTCTTTCTGACTTTCTTTACTGTGTATGACAGACTCTAGGTCCATCCACATCTCTACAAATGACCTAGTTTCAGTAATATTCCATTGTATGTAATATGGCAGAGTAATATTCCATTGTATGTATGTGCCACATCTTCTTTATCCATTCATCTGAAAATAAACAAATGGGACCTAATTAATCTTCCTAGTTTTTAATTTACTTTTTATTTTTATTTTATTCTTTATTCTCACTTTCTGTCAAACCAACTCCAATCATCCTTTTGAACCCACAATTTCACCAAAATTTTTTTGCCGTGGCTCACCAATGACTTCCAGATTGATAAACCCAGTGGTCAGTCTTGAGTCCTCCTTTTATTTGATGTATCAGTAGAATTTGTCAGTTGACCATTTCCTTCTCTTGGATACACATTCTTTATTTGCATTCCCTTTATTGCTTGTACTTCACTGGCCAGCTTTGGGAATTTTAGACTCTCAAATTTGGGGACCTTATAAGGAGTCTTATGAAGCCTATCTAATAATTATTTATCTGGGAGATGTTGCCCCTGGGTGGTCTCTTTGGAGTAGGCATGTATGAATGCAGAGGTGGTTCTTATATAGAATAAATAATTATATCTAATAATTGTTTATCTGGGAGATGTTGCCCCTGGGTGGTCTCTTTGGAGTAGGCATATATGAATGCAGAGGTTCTCTGAAATAGTTTTCAGAGCTTGAAAACTATTTCAAGCTGTAGAGAAGCCTCTGAAGCATGAAGTGTGAAGTGCATGGCATGAGCTTCAGGCAAAACATTGCCAGGTTGCACACCCACAGGGTGGTTGAAGTTGGCACAGAACTGGACTCTGCAGAAGAGGCTGGAGTAAGTGTACAAAACGGATTAAAATGCAGGCAAATTGTGTCTAATAGACCTTCCAAAAAACAGACCAACACTCACCTTGATTTTGTACACATCTATTACCACAGCCATTCTCATCCCAGGAATGGCAAGTCAGTCTTTTTAGCTGATTAGGCAAATATTCTAGCCTACATACTTGGAGTATTCTAAAACCATTAATCCACCAGGAACTCCCCTTGGATTTACCTTCAAAGTGTGCCCCAAACCTTGCCACTCTTTACTGCCCTCTGTAAACTGAGCCGTCTTCACCATCACCTTTTCAACGATACACCATCCAGAATGTAGCAATCAGATTGGTCACTCCTGGCTAAAATCTCATAGCAACCTCTTATCTCACCTAGTAAAGTCCAGTATCTTTGCCGTGGCCTAAAGGACTCACATGTTCTAGCCCTCCCCTTCCTCCATTTACTCTTGCACCTCATCTTCCAGTCTTTCCTCCTTCCTCTCTCTTTCTACAACATTCTGGTCTCTTAGTTTTCCGTAAAAATAGCAAGCATTTTATTGCTTCAGGTCTTTGGAAGTGACCGTTCTATCAATAATGTTCATAGCCTCGATCATTTAGACTTTTGCCCAAATTTTATGTTTTAGTTAACCCTATCCTAAACATTCTAAATTTCAATAAAACTCTCCCATCCAGCTTGACCTGCTCTTATTTTTAATAGCATTCACCCACTTCTGACATATTCTATGTGATAATAATTTACTATGTTACGCTTTACTATATGTCTCCCTTTACATATAGTAAATAACATAAGCTCCATTAGGGACAGGATTCTATATTTTTCACTGATGTATTCCAAGTTCCTTAATATTTCTGTGAAATATAATATCTGAAATGATTACTGGCACATAGCAGGTGCTCAATAAATGTCAATTGAATGAATAAACAAATGAGACAGTGTGCAGCACTCAGAAAATAATGTTGGAACAGTTGGTTGTTAATGTAGGAACTAGTACTCTGACCTCACACTATTCCAAATGTTAATTGCCATTGGATTAACAACTTAAAGAGCAAAACTTTTGAAAGAGGATGTTGGAAATTATCTTTACTACTCTAAGTTCATAGGATTTCCTAAACAAGACAAACTTACACTAACATGGTGAACTATATAAAAGAAATAGGCTCCATACAATTTTTTAAAAGTAAATAACATTAAAATTGATAAGTAAATCTAAGTAATTAAACTCTGAAAATAGTCAAGGAAATAGACAAACAATTGCTAATACAAATAAGTAAAAGAAAAGCTAGAAAAATACACAAAGCAGTAATCAAGACAGGAAGAATAGACAAATCGATCAATGGAACAGAATAGAGAGCCCAGAAATAGACCCACATAAATATAGTCAACTGATCTTTGACAGAGGAACAAAGATAACACAATGGAGTGAATACAGTCTTGTCAACAAATTGTGCTAAAACAACTGGACATCTACATACAAAAAAAGACAGAGAACTTATACTCTTCACAAAAATTAACTTAAAATGGACCATATACCTAAATGTAAAATGCAAAAGTGTAAAACTCCCAGAAGACAACAGCAGAGAAAATCTAACTGACCTTGGGTATGGCAATGCCCTTTTAGATACAGCACCAAAGACACAATCTGTGAAATAAATAATTGATAAGCTGGACTTCATTAAAATTAAAAACTCTGCTCCCTGAAAGACAGTTTCAAGACAATTAGAAGACAAGTCCCTACTGGGAAAACATATTTGAAAAATACACATCTGTTAAAGGACTGCTATCCAAAATGTCTAAAGAACTTTTAAAAACCTCAATGATAAATAAAAAATGGGCCAAAGACCTGAAACAGAGACCTCACTAAAGAAGACATACAGATGACAAATAAGTAGATGAAATATGCTCGACATCATGTGTCATCTGGGAAATACAAATTAGACAATCATGAAATACCTTCACACATCTACCAAAGTGATCAAAATCCAGATCACTGACACCACTGAATGCTGGCAAAGATGTAGAGCAACAGAAACTATCCAACATTGCTGATGGAAATGCAGAATTGTATAGCCACTTTGAAGAACAGTTGAGCAATTCCTTACAAAACTAAACACACTCTTTTTCATAAAATCCAGCAATCATAGTCCTTGGTGTTTACCCAAAGGAGTTGAAAACTTACATCCACATAAAAACCTGCAAAGAGATGTGCATAGTAGCTTTATTCATGATTGCTGATCATTGGAAGCGACCAAGATGTCCTTCAGCAAGGAAATGGCAAATAAATTGTGGTATATCTAGATAGTGGAATATTAATCAGTGCTGAAAAGAAATGAGCCTTCAAGTCATAAAAAGGCATGGAGGAACCATAAATGCATATTAGAAGGGAAAAAATCTGATATGAAAAACTATACACTGTATGGTTCCATCTATATGAGATTCTGGAAAAGGCACAAATATGAAAACAATAAAGAGATCAGAGATCACGGGGGTTTAGGTGGGTAGGAGAGATATATAGGCAGAACACAGAGGACTTTTAGGAGAATAAAGTACTCTGTATGATATTTTAATGATAGATATATGCATTTATACTTTTGTCCAAACACATAGAATGTACAGCACCAAGATGGCACCCTAAGGTAAACAATTGACTTTGGGTGATCATGATGTGTCAATGTAGGAAAAACCTTGGTAAAAAAATAATGCACAGTTCTGGAGAGTGATGCTGATAATAGGTGAAACTATTCCTGTGTAGGGGCAGGGGGCATATGGGAAATTTCTGTTCTTTCCTTCAATTTGGTAGTAAGTTAAAACTTCTATAAAAATAAAGTCTTAAAAAAAATAACTAGTGGTTTATATACAACTAAATGACAACAGATACAATCAAATAAAATATTCCAAAGGAACTTATCATAATAATTAATGTTAATGCATTTTAAAATTTGTCTGAAAAGAACTACAATATAAAAAAATAAAAACTACATTGAGTGAAGAAGTGGTAGAAATTCTAAAAGAAATAAATGTAATCATGAATAAATTGGAAAAAAATATAAACCCATAAGAAGACTTGACTATTGAATTTTTATAAGCTTTTAATCAAAATAAATACACTTTTTCCTTAGTATCTTCAAGGGATTGGTTCCAGGAGTCCCCTTTGTATACCACAATTTGTGGATGCTCAAGTCCCTTATATAAAATGGAGAGTACAGGAATAAAGACACAGAGTTACTAGAGAATGGACTTGAGGCTATGGGGAGGGGGAAGTGTAAACGGTGACAAAGCGATAAAGAGGCATGGACATATATACACTACCAAACGTAAGGTAGATAGCTAGTGGGAAGCAGCCGCATAGCACAGGGAGATCAGCTCGGTGCTTTGTGACCGCCTGGAGGGGTGGGATAGGGAGGGTGGGAGGGAGGGAGACGCAAGCGGGAAGAGATATGGGAATATATGTATATATATAACTGATTCATTTTGTTGTGAAGCTGAAACTAACATACCATTGTAAAGCAATTATACTCCAATAAAGATGTTAAAAAAAAAAAAAAAATGGAGAGTACAATAAATACATTTAGCCCTCCATATCCCTGGGTTTCCCATTCCCAGATTCAACAAACTATGGATGGAAATGTCAATTCATGGTTGAATGAATCCATGGATACTAAACCAGTGAATATGGAGGGCAAGTACATATTTACTTAAAAAAAATCTTTGTATAAGGGGACCCACATAGTTCAACCCTATGTTATTCAAGGAACACCTGGATTCATTCAGTATTTAAGAGTTCCCAAGCATAGACATTAGCTTCCTAATATATATTCAAAGCTTATAAACTTTGCATTATAACCTTACAAATATGTGGAAAAAAGAAAAATATCACACAATTTAATTTGTTAATATTGATTCAATAATTCTAAATAAATTATTAGAAAATAAAACCCAATGATGTATTAAAGTATTACTCTCTGACCAAGTAATATTCATTCTGGAATACTCAAATGATTCATTATCATGACAGCTATTAATAGCATTCATTCTATCTTTAAGCCAAAGAACAAAGAGTAAATGTATGATTGTCCTAAGAGATACTGAAAAAGCATAATGACATTCAATTTCTAAACCTATTTTTTAAATGGGTTAAACTTAGCAAACTAGCAAAGTGTTCCATAATGTAATTTAAAAAAATATTGTCTAAGAAAGTAATAATAGTAATAATAATAATAATTAAGGTTGAATAATAGTACAAAGGTGCTAGCCAACCCAATTATACAAATAAAGTTAAACTAATAAAAATAACACAAGCAATTAGAAGGAAATGTTATTGTTTGAAAGAAATACAACTCCCCATTTAAATAAACAGAAATGTAAATAGATAAATTATACATAATTATGACTTCAGCAAGGAGGTCAGCTTCAAAGAAAAGTACTCAAATCATTCTATTTATGACATATCCTTAATTAAGTAGACAAAAATAATGGTGGTAATAGAATTTTTAAATAACAACTAAATTATAATTTTTAAATATCTTTTAAAAAATGTAAGGCATAGAGAGGTTTATAGTCATATGTTTTTTTTCTTCTGAGGGCATGCTCTAGAACATGTGTCACAGAGGCCTATTCTGGGACAAGAAAGCAGGGTTAGAATTCCAGAAAAGAAAGAAGCCACAAAAAGAGAACACCTGAAATCTATATGTAAACTGATGTCATATTCATATCTGATCCATGAACTGTGCAAGTGTGGGAAAGACAACAGAGAGTCTGATGGAAGGTAATGGATGGGAAACTAAAAGAATGTGCACAGAGACTTCAACTCTCCACCACTGAAGAGGAGATAGAATTTATATTTTTAATCCCACCAAGTTAGAGGAACAATTCACCAAGCTCCCTACTGAAACCCAAGAAAGGCCATAGTTAATGAGTAAAGAATATACACTATGCTTAAGGATTTTCCCCGACACAAAGGTCAAACTTAAACATGATCTAACTAACAATATATGAAACCAAGCATCTGGAAGTTCAAGATTATCAGCAAGTAATTTATCTACCTATTTAAACAAAAAGTAATATTATTCAGAGAACAAAAACAAAAAGCAGAAGCCCTGTAATTTATATAAGTATAATGTTCATCATACAATCAAAACAGTATACAGGAGAAGAAACATGAAAATAAAATTCATAGTTAAGAGAAAAAGTCAGCCAATAGAAACAAATCTACAGTTCACACAGATGTTGGAATTACCAGACAAGCATTTTGAAAAACTTATTATAAATATGTTGAATAACATAAAAAAGATGGCATACTGAATGAACAGATGGTAAATAGCAACATAGTAATGCAAATGATAAAAAATCAGAACAAATTTGAATTCTAAAATTAAGAAGTAGAATATCAGAAATAAAAGTTCAATGTACTGGTGTAACGACAAATAGGTAGCAGAAGAAAGAATCAAGGAACTAAAAGTAGAAAAATATACATTACACAATCTGTTTTACAGAGGAAAAAAGGATGAAAAAATAAGTTAATGGAACCACAGTTACATGTAGAACAGTATGAAGTTGTCTAATATATATGTAAACAAAGTTCCAAAAGGGGAAAAGAAAGGTAGAAGAAGACAGAAAATTTACTGAATAAAATGCCCCAAATTGTCAAATTTCACAAAATAAACAACAAATACGTCCAAGAATTTCAGGAAACCCTGAGCAGGATAAATCCAAAGAAGATCATTCTTAGACACATTACAGTCAACATGCTGGAAAGAGAGATAAAATAATTTTTAAAAGCACATTATGGGACTTCCTGTGTGGTCCAGTGGTTAAGACTCCAAGCTCCCAATGCAGGGGGTCCAGGTTCAATCTCTGGTCAGGGAACTAGATCCTGCATACTGCAACTAAGAACGTGTATGCTGCAACTAAAGATCCCACATCCCGCAACTAAAGATCCTACATTCCGCAACTAAAGATCCTGCATGCAGCAACTAAAGCTTCTGCATGCCACAATTAAGACATGAATATTAACAGCCATAAAAGGGAAATTGAGAGTACCACAATAATAGTGGGGGATTTTAACACCTCACGTACACCAATGGATAGATCATCCAGAAAGCAAATAAATAAGGAAACACAAGCTTTAAATGACACAATAGTCCATATAGATGTAATTGATATTTATAAGACATTCCACCTGAAAGCAGAAGAATACACTTTCTTCTCAAGGGCACATGGAACATTCTCCAAGATAGATCACATCTTGGGTCACAAATCAAGCTTTGGTAAATTTAAGAAAATTGAAATCATATCTAGCATCTTTTCCAACTGCAATGACATGAGATTAGAAATCAATTACAGGAAAAAAAACTGTAAAAAACACAAACACATGGGGGCTAAATAATATGCTACTAAATAACCAAGAGTCCCCTGCAGAAATCAAAAAAAAAAAAGAAAAAAAAAAGAAAGAAACCTAGAGACAAAAGACAATGGAAAATGACAATTCAAAACCTGTGAGATGCAACAAAAACCGTTCTAAGAGGGAATCTTATATCAATAGAATCTTACCTCAAGAAACAAGAAAAATTTCAAATAAACAATCTAACCTACACCTAAAGGAACTAGAGAAAGAACAAAATACCCCAAAGTTAGTTGAAGGAACAAAATCATAAAGATCAGAGCAGAAATAAATGAAATAGAAACAAAGAAAACAATAGCAAAAATCAATAAAGCTGAAAGCTGGTTCTTTGAAAAGAAAAACAAAACTGATAAACGTTTAGCCAGACTCATCTAGAAAAAGAGGGAGAGGACTCAAATTAATAAATTTAGAAATGAAAAAGGAGAAGTTACAAGGGAAAATGCAGAAATACAAATGATCATAAGAGACTACTACAAGCAACTCTATTCCCATGAAATAGACAACTTGGAAGAAATGGACAAATTCTTAGAAAGGTATAATCTTTCAAGACTAAACCAGGAAGAAATAGAAATTATGAACAGACCAGTCACAAGCAATGAAATTGAAACTGTGATTAAAAATCTTCCAACAAACAAAAGCCTAGGACCAGATGGCATCACAGGTGAATTCTAATAAACATTTAGAGAAGCGCTAACACCCATCCTTCTCAAACTCTTCCAAAAATTTCCAGAGGAACACTCCCAACTCATTCTATGAGGCCACCACCACCAAGACCAAAACCAGACACAGATACTACAAAAAGAAAGAAAATTACAGATCGACGTCACTGATAAATATAGATGTAAAAATCCTCATCAAAATACAAGAAAACAGAAGCCAACAATGCATTAAAACGATCATAAACCATGATCAAGTGAGATTTATCCCAGGGATGCAAGAATTCTTCAATATATGCAAAACAGTCAATGTGATACACCATATTAACAAACTGAAGAATCAACAACATAAGATCATCTCAGTATATGCAGAAAAAGCTTTTGACAAAATTCAACATCAATTAATGACAAAAACTCTCCAGAGAGTGGGTATAGAGGGAACCTACCTCAACATAATAAAGGCCATATACGACAAACCCACAGCAAACATCATTCTCAATGGTGAAAAACTGAAACATTTCCTCTAAGATCAGGAATAAGACAAGGATTTCCTTTCTCGCCACCCTTATTCAACATAGTTTTGGAAGTTCTAGCCTTGGCAATCAGAGAAGAAAAAAATAAATAAATAAAATGAATTCAAATTGGAAAAGAAGATGTAAAAATGTCACTGTTTGCAGATGACATGATACTATACATAGAAAATCCTAAAGATGTGGCAAGAAAACTACTAGAGCTAATCAATGAATTTGGTAAAGTAGAAGGATACAAAAGTAATGCACAGAAATCTCATGCACTCCTATACACTAATAGTGAAAGATCAGAAAGAGAAATTAAAGAAACAGTCCCATTACCATCACAACAAAAAGAATAAAATACTATGATTAAACCTACCTAATGAGGTAAAAGTCCTGTACTCAGAAAACTATAAAACACTGATGAAAGAAATCAAAGATGACACAAACAGATGGAGAGATATACCATGCTCTTGGATTGAAAAAATCAATATTGTGGAAATGACTATAGTACCCAAATCAATCTACTGATTGAATGCAATTCCTATCAAATTGTCAATAGCATTTTTTACAGAACTAGAACAAAAAATCTTAGGATTTGGATGGAGACAAAAAAGACCCTGAATAGCCAAAGCAGTCTTGAGGAAAAAAAAAAAACAAAAAACAGCTGGAGGAATCAGGGTCTCTGACTTCAGACTATACTACAAAGCTACAGTAATCAAGACAGTATAGTACTGACATGAAAACAGAAATATAGCTCAATGGAACAGGATAGAAAGCCCACAGATAAACACACTCACCTATGGTTAATTAATCTATTGCAAAGCAGGCAAGAATATACAATGGAGAAAAGAGAGTCTCTTCAATAAGTGGTGTTTGGAAAACTGGACAGCTACATGTAAAAGAATGAAATTAGAACACTCCCTAACACTATACACAATTATAAACTCCAAATGGATTAAAGACCTAAATGTAAGACTGGACACTATAAAATTCTTAGAGGAAAACATAGGAAGAACACTCTCTGACACAAATCACAGCAAGATCTTTTTTGACCCACCTTCTAGAGTAAAATAAATACAAACAAAAATAAACAAATGGGACCTAATGAAACTTAAAAGCTTCTGTACAACAAAGGAAACCATAAACAAGACAAAAAGACATCCTTCAGAATGGGAGAAAATAATTTCAAACCAATCAGCTGACAAAGGATTAATCTCCAAAATATACAAACAGCTCATGCAGCTCAATATCCAAAAGAACCCAATTAAAAAATGGGCAGAAGACCTAAGTAGACATTTCAACAACCAAGACATACAGATGGCCAGTAGGCTCATGAAAAGATGCTCAACATCACTAATTAGAGAAATGCAAATCAAAACTACAATGAAGTGTTGCCTCACACCTGTCAGAATGGCCAACATCAAAAAATCTACAAACAATAAATTCTGGAGAGAGTATGGAGAAAAAGGAACCCTCTTACACTTTTGGTGGGAATGTACATTGATACAGTCACTATGGAGAACAGTATGCAGGTTCCTTAAAACACTAAAAATAGAAAACACCATATGACCCAGCAATCCCACTACTGGACATATACCCTGAGAAAACCATAACTAAAAAAGACATATGTGGGCTTCCCTGGTGGCGCAGTTGTTGAGAGTCCGCCTGCCGATGCAGGGGACATGGGTTCGTGCCCCAGTCCGGGAAGATTCCACATGCCACGGAGCTGCTAGGCCCGTGACCCATGGCCACTGAGCCTGCGCGTCTGGAGCCTGTGCTCTGCAACAGGAGAGGCCACAACAGTGAGAGGCCCTCTTACCACAAAAAAAAAAAAAAGATACATGCACCCCAATGTTCATTGCAGCAATATTTACAATAGACAGGTCATGGAAACAACTTAAATGCCCATCAACACATGAATAGATAAAGAAGATCTAGTACCTATATACAATGGAACATAACTCAGTCATAAAAAGGAACAAAATTGGGTCATTTGTAGAGACATGGATGGACCTAGAAACTGTCATACAGAGTGAAGTAAGTCAGAAAGAGTAAAACAAATATCGTATATTAATGCATATATGTGGAATCTAGAAAATGGTACAGATGAACCTGTTCGCAAAGCAAAAATAAAGACACAGATGTAGAAAACAAACATATGGACACCAAGGGGGGAAAGGGGTGTGGGGTGAATTGGGAAATTGGGATTGACATATATTCACCAATTAATATGTATAAAATAGATAACTAATGAGAACCTGCTCTTTAGCACAGGGAACTTTACTTCACTTTGCTCTACTGTAGAAACTAATACAACGTTGTAAAACAACTATACTCCAATAAAAAGAAAGGAAGGAAGGA